>NC_088376.1:97598409-97911363 GCF_037993035.2 Macaca fascicularis
CACATGCCTGTAGTCCCAGCTACTTGGAAGGCTGAGGCATGAGAATCGCTTGAACCTGGGAGGTGGAGGTTGCAGCGAGCCAAGATTGCACCACCGCACTTTAGCCTGGGTGACAGAGAGAGACTCTGTCTCTAGAAAGATGATAGATACAGATTAGATAGATAGATAGACAGATAGACAGACAGACAGATAGAGGAACTACGACCCAAGAATTTCTACCCAGAATTCATTCACATGTGAAGGAAAAAGAAGGGCATTTTCAGATACAGAAAAAGTTTAGGAATCATACTCGTGCTATTTCTGTTAAAACTTGTTTGAGAAAATACTCCAGACATTTAACAACAAAAAATTCAAATAAATAACTCAAAAAATTGATAGGGTGTGGAACATAAGAAGCTGTCTGCAGTGAGCAATGAAACCAGTAAAAGTTTAGTTAATTCTAAATAACTGGACTATACGGTTGTGTATTTATTAAGAAAGCAAGCTTAGGCTGGGCGTAGTGGCTCACGCCTGTAATCCCAGCATTTTGGGAGGCTGAGGCAGGTGGATCACCTGACGTCAAAGTTCGAGGCCAGCCTGGGCAACATGGTGAAACTCCGTCTCTACTAAAAATACAAAAATGAGCCTAGCGTGGTGGTGGGCACCTGTAATCCCAGCTGGGAGGCTGTGGCAGGAGAATTGCTTAAACTCGGAGGCAGAGGTTACAGTGAGCTGAGATCATGCCACTGCACTCTAGCCTGGGCGACACAGCAAGATTCCATCTCAATAACTAACTAAATATATATATATATGTGTGTGTGTGTGTGTGTGTGTGTGTGTGTGTATATATTTTTTTTTTTTTTAAAAGAAATTAAGAGAGAGAAGTAACCACAAGTTTGGATATTTAAAAGGCAACAGTCTGTTTTGTATCACTTTATATCAATACACATAAAAAGAAAAATTAAGTGGAAAAAATTTATATTTTCATAGGAAAATATAAATGAACAAAATCAAGTTAAAAACTTAAAAAATAAAGCCAGATCTGTATCTCAGTATAAGTCAAGATAAATTCCCCATGAATTGCAGACGTACACAATCCTCCAAAGCCAACAACTAAAAACTAGTGTAAGAAAACATGGGCCAGGTGTGGTGGCAAGTGCTTGTAGTCCCAGCTATTGAGGAGGCTGAGGCGGGAGGATTGCTTGAGCCCAGGAATTCGAGGCTGTAGCGTGCTATAATTGTGCATGTGAACAGTTACTGTACTCCAGCCCGGGCAACATAGCACAATCTCTTACACAAAGAAAAAGAAAATACGGTAGAGTATTTTATTTTTGCAGTCTTGGATGGGAGAAGGCTTTTTTCCTTAGCATGACGTCAAAGGTCAGAAACTGAAAAGGAAAATATCAATCATTTTACTACCTTAATTTTTAAGTTTTCTGCATGAATTCTGGTGGAGAGAAATCTGTGAATATTTAAAATACATATACGCTTTGAAATAATAATTCCAGTCTTAGAGAATTTACTTTCAGATATACATACTCACACACTTGTGCAAAGATTTATGTAGAGGCACACCTCACTGTATTGTGTTTGGCTTTATTGCACCTTGCAGATAATCGTGTTTTTTACAAACTGGAAGGCTGGTGGCAACCCTATGTCACACAAGTCTATTGGTATCATTTCTCCAACGGTACATGCTCACTTTGTGTTTCTGTGTCTGCATTTTTAAGCAATATTTTTAAATTAAGGCATGGATATTGTTGTCTTCTCAGACATAATGCTATTGCACACTTAACAGACCATAGTATAGTGTAAACACAACTTTTATATGAACTGGGAAACAAACAAAAAAAAAGTGTAACTTGTTTTATCATGTTATTCACTTTACTATGGAGGCCTGGAAATGAATCCACAGTATCTTCAAGATATGCCTGTAAAGATACTGATTTTGACATTGTCTGTAATACTAATAACTTGGAATCAACCCAAATGTGTAAAACTAGTGTGCTGGTTACAAAAATGATGATAAACTCATTTAATGGAATATTATGCAGCCATTAAATAAAACTAGGTCTAGCTATGGAAAGATGCCCATAATATGTAAAAACAAAAGTTGTAATTCCCTGTGTACAGCATAATTTCATTTGTATTTTTTAATAATATGTTTGTATATATGCCGAGAAAACTTTTTTATAACTACTACACTTCTAGGGAGAGGGTATTGGGTGAAATTTGGCTGAAAGAAGAAAGGCTAAAGGGAAATGTTTACATTTAACTTCAAACAGAAGTTCATTCAATATATATATATATATATATATATATATATAGTGAACTACATATATAGTTAAGTGGGAATTCTGTGTATGACAAAGTTGGCATTTTAAGTTGAACTATGAACTACTGTTCACTATAAATGAACATATATATAATATATACATATAATTATTTATGACATAAGACACCACAAATAAAGCAAAGAGAATATTTGTTGAAAATATTTACAACATGACAAGCGGTTAGCAGCCTTAATATGTAATTAGCTATGATGAATCATTAAGAAAAAGATGAAATAAAAAGATGATAATAGCAGCTATGATTTACATAGCAGTTACTGTATGTAGGTTTTAACTGACTTAATTACCCTCATAACCATCCCCTAATGTAGGTACTATTATTTCTCCCAGATCTGAAGAGCTTAAGTCACTTGCTCAAAGTTAAAAACAGCAAGTGACAGTGTAGAAATTCAAATGCACACAGTCTGCTCTAGAACCTAAGTTATATTACTTCTCAATAGACTGAGGGGCCAAAAATACAGAAAGCAACTTATCAGAGAGAACAAAAATGGCCAATACAAAATTTTTCAGTCATATAATAATAATTTTAAAAACCGCGTATTTTAAAATATCAGACTGTGAGGAATAATTGGGAGTGCTGGTGTGGAAGAAAAAGTCCTGCTCTGTTACACACACTCTTGATGGGAAAGAAAAGTAATATACCTTTTTTGTATCAAAATTGGGTACTATGTATCAGCATAGAAAATGAACACATTCTTTGATTCTATTTCCAGGAAATTATTCTGAGGAAATAATTGGATAAATGAATCAAGATGTATACACACAAGGATTTCCATTCCAGAGTGAAAATTTGGGGGAAAAACTATAAATCATGTATAAATATACACACACACATGCACATACCTACACAGAAACACTGCTTATGTCTAGGTTAAGAAAAAACTTGCACTTTCTGCATTTCTGTATTATTTGCTGCTTTCTTTTTTTTTTTTTTTTAGGATCAGAGAAATGTGTTTTTTTTTTTTTTGAAAATTCAAAAGTACATACTCCCTGCTTCTTAAATACTATCCACGTATTACTTTTATAACCAGAAAAACAGTAAAAAAAAAAACCAAAAAGTGGTAAAGTTTTCATATACACACATATGTATTAAAAATTCCAGAGTTTGGAGACCAACCTAGGTGTGGATGAGCCAGTTATAAGGAGGGACACAGACTCCCTGACCTTTGGATGGTAAAAGCAAAAGTATTAGAGCTTTGTGATATATAAAAGCAACCAAGAAATATCTTGGTTCCTTGAAATCTGAATGCCTATGTGACAGGAAAACAACACTGTCAGTATTTAAAGTGTCTCCACCACCCTATGCTGCTGTTCTCAGGAGTCCTGGGCCCACCAGGGAAGCCTACAAGCCTGTGGTGTGGACTTCCCAGGTATTGCTCCGGGAATAGCCTAGGTCCTGCACAGTTGGGCAGTGAGGGCCGTCTCCATGCTGTTGGACCTGCACTTCTGCAGCTGCATGAAGGAGATGTCTGTAGAACCATCATGTCTCAGACAGTCAGGGCAACTGGATTAGAATCTACTCTAATATTGACCCATGGGATCAAGATCCGAATTACCTGGTTGTTTTTGTTTTGTTTTTAGTTTAACAATTTTTAATTTAAAACCTATTTTATGAATAACAGGAACCACACATTTTAGCAAAATGGTTATTCTACTATTTTAGTAAAAATCTGAGATGCAAAGGAAGCTTTCCAACTGGCAAAACCTATTTTCAAGTTTAGAAATATTCTGCTATCAAAAGAAAAATTATCTCCTTGTTAAATTTAGTTCAGGGGTCAGCAAACTTTTTCTGTAAAGAAGCAAATCATAAATATTTTAGGCTTTGTGGCTCATGTGATCTGTATGCACCTACTCAGCTCTGCCACTACAGGGGGAAAGCAGGAATAGATAATATGTATATAAACGACCGTGGCTGTGTCCCCTAAAAACCTTTATTGATGAAAATAAATGGTGAGCTAGATTTGGTCCTCAGGTTGTAGCATGCTCACTCCTATATTTGAGATTACCAATTTAATTTTATTTATTTATTTATTTATTTTTGAGACGAAGTCTTACACTGTCGCCCAGGCTGGAGTGCAGTGGCATGATCTCAGCTCACCACAACCTCCACCTCCCGGGTTCAAGTGATTCTCCTTGCCTCAGCCTCCCAAGTAGCTGGGATTACAGGCATGCACCACCACACCTGGCTAACTTTTGTAGTTTTAGTAAAGACGTTTCACTATGCTGGCTAGGTTGGTCTTGAACTCCTGACCTCAGGTGATCTGCCTACCTCAGCCTCCCAAAGTGCTGGGATTACAGGCGTGAGCCATCATGCCTGGCCTAGATTACCAATTTTAGAATTGGTCTAATTTATTACGCTCTTTTTCTCTCCCCACTTATATTACCTATACTGAGAGGGTAGCCTAACGTTTGAGGTTATCTTCTGTGGGGCTGTATGTACAGCCTCTCTCCCAAGAAATGATACGTGCCTCAATGCCACTTAATTGTAACTCACTGGGCCATTCTCAGATTTGACAGCAAAAATATGGGGATGTGAAACTCTCAAGCTATTCTTACTGCTTGGCACAGCCATGTGACTGACAGCTGCCACAATCCCTTGTACTGCATCTTTAGGCTGCTCAACACACAAGGCTCAGTGTCAGTCCCCTCCTTCAGTTTAAGGGGAAATGGATTTAACTAAAGAGGTGGTATGGAGAGATTTAGAAATAACTCAGGGTGCCAGGCACCTGTAATCCCAGCACTTTGGGAGGCCGAGGCAGACAGATCACAAGGTCAGGAGATCGAGACCATCCTGGCCAACGTGGTGAAACCCCTTCTCTACTAAAATTAGGTGGGTGTGGTGGTACGTGCCTGTAATCCCAGCTACTTGGGAGGCTGAGGCACAAGAATCACTTGAACCCAGGGGCGGAGGTTGCAGTGAGCCAAGATTGTGCCATTGCACTCCAGCCTAGCGGCAGAGCGAGACTCCACCTCAAAAAAAAAAAAAAAAAAGACTCAGAAGAGTCATATATAAGCAGGAATGCAGAATGTGTGCATATATGTGACTGAGGATGTGGGTGTCAGTGTGTGACTGCATTTTGTTGGCAGGATGACACAGGGGATTCATCCTGTCTCTCTACTGATAACCCAAAAAACGACTGGGAATTCACACAATGGGAAGCCTACCCCAGAAAGCACTTCTCAAAAGAACGGAATGGCTGAGGCAATGTTCACCCACCCAATTCTTCCCATTTAAACAGCATAAACATTGGGGGAAAGAAAGTTTGCTTTAAAAATAAGCAGTCTGTGTAGAGAAAAATTAGGAATAAAAAAAAGCTGTCAAGCATCCTGAGCTCCAATTTGATAATGCATTAATCTTGAATAATGCTTGTGAATGAAAACAGTAAGTAAAACACTCATAAAATTCACATTTCTTCTGTTGTGAACAAATACTTATTGAGAACTTACTAAATACCAGGCATTGTGCTAAGTGTTTAGCTATAAACAATGTATGTAATATTTTCTTTTAAAAATTGCCTATTAATAAACAATACATTTGACTTGTAAACATAGGTAGAAGCTGCACATGTATGTATGTAGATATATATCTCTCTAAGAATCATCCAGGTACCCTATATACTTTAACAAATGACCAACACTCAAGAAATGTTCTTATTTGAGCTAACAAGTCCTTTTTTTTATAATAAATTAGCTTCTAGTTGATGAATTTGCTGTGAGTTTCTTTCTTTGCTAGTTGTGACATACTATATTTAAGAACATGTGTTTAGAGGATGGTTTAATATTAAGTTAGTTGCCCATTAGGAAGAAGTCCTAAGAAATGTTGAGTTCAACCTACATTGGATTCATCTCTACTCGAGCATGGCCTTTAAATGAAAGCTTCCGTTCTGATTCCACATAGCAGAGTCATGCTGCTGCCTGGAGGTGCCCAGCGCATAAGCAAACCTCCACAAGCTGAGCTACTTACAGCGAAGGGGTGGTAGGGGGCAGCGGGGGGAGCTCCGCGGGGCCCTGCTGGTGGAGATAGCACGGACAGTCCTGTTGAAAAGATGCCAAGTGCGCTGAGGTTCAACCCTGGGATCAGATTGGCTTGTTGCTGGGAATAGAAATGGAGAAAAAAGATGAAGGGAGGAGACCAGAGAGGCCCGCACGCCTGGGTCAACCTCCCTCTCTTGTCTGAATGGCACCAGCGTCTCCCAATCAGCTCTGCCCAGGCTCTTCCTACCCTGTATCAGAGGTGGGTGCCACATCTCAACCTGACCATGGTGTTCCTTCAAGGCTTCTCTGCCACCCTTGGGCATGTCTACATATCTTATCATGGAAAATGAGGCTCTTCCTGGGGATGGCAGCCACCTTGCCAGCCTCACCCCTGCTAACCCTTCATCTCCAACCTGGTCAGTCCTGTTCCCTACATACCTCTGAGCCCCTGCACATGCTATTTATTTCCTAGGCAAGGAAGTGCTTTTCTCCTTTCTCACCTGGCTAAGTCCTACTGACTTGCAGGTTTCACTTGAGCAGAGATGACCCTTCATGTAGGAAGCTTTCTTTCATCCCAAAGCTCAGCTCGAATGCCCTGTCTGTGCTCTCCAGCACTCCTGTTTCCCTATGCCAGCACTCATTACGTGGTATGTGAACAGCTTGTTTAGTTACCTCTTCCCCTTTTAGTCCAGAATTTCCTTGCAGACAGAGACTGTCTTACTTAGTGTTGTGTTCTCAGTGCCTGGTACATAGTAAGTACTCGATAAATATTCGTTGAATGACTGTTTAAAACAAATTGGATTAACAGTGTTTTCCAACTCTATCCATGGAAAGATCAGATCCTTCACATGATGTAAAGTCCCACATACGTAAACTCCATTATCCAGCTTTGGGATGGTTTACAACTTTGTCTCTCTGCTATTTAGTTGTTGGCTTTGTGATCATCTTGCTTGCTTATTTTACATTTCTACATGGGGATGGTCACACAGGCTGGGGGTGGGTTTTAACCATACAGGTCTTCAGAGGCAGAGGAACGTGGTCACCCATTCCCTGAACATGAAGCAATTTCCTAACATTTTCTATTTTCTTATTTTTGGCTACATTCACTCTGTAACTTGCCTTTTTTTTTAAGAACGTTTGGAATAGCAGGGCTCATATCCTTCGTCTTTACCTCATTTTGTCTATAAGATGTGGTAATTTTGTTATTCACCTACCAGTGCATGACTTTGGCACAGACATGAATGAACCTAAGTGGTAAGCTCAGGTGAAGATGTATGAATCACTCAGACCCTTCTGTAGCTTTTCCAGGTGTTCACAGAAAGAGATGTTTATCATAAGATGTCAAGAACCCACAGGAAGAAGATGAGATTGTCAGATGATACTTCCACAAATATATCCAAACATGGGGAGAAGACCACACTGCAGTCTCCTGCTCTAGCTCTTCTCATCACGCCCCATAATTATCACGTGATGTGGGCTGCTAAGGTGGGGGTTGGGGTGAGATGGGGACAGATTCTGGGCTGCAGTAGAGGGTACAGCAGAAAGTGCTGCAGTGAGGGACTTGGGCTTAACCTATAGAGTGCTTTGTCCACATTTATTTCTCTAGGAAATATTATCAGGTCTGAGATTTGCTTCAAGGTCATCCAACAGGTATGAACAGTGGATGTGGATGAGGATTCAGAGGAAACAAAACAGACGGTGAGTTGATAACTGCAAAAGGTGGATTATGGGTATATGAGGGCTTATTGCAGCACCCTTTTCACTTCTGTATATGTCCGAAAAATCTAATTAAAAAGTGAAAAAATTTACTCCTCTGAGCTGAGCTGGACTTTTGCTGATGGCCAAATATTTTAAAGGATTTTTTTTTTTTGAATGCCAGATCGGCGTCTCCCCATTAAGAATAAAAATTAGGGCCGGGCGCGGTGGCTCAAGCCTGTAATCCCAGCACTTTGGGAGGCCGAGACGGGCGGATCACGAGGTCAGGAGATCGAGACCATCCTGGCTAACCCGGTGAAACCCCGTCTCTAGTAAAAAATACAAAAAAATAGCCGGGCGAGGTGGCGGGTGCCTGTAGTCCCAGCTACTCGGGAGGCTGAGGCAGGAGAATGGCGTAAACCCGGGAGGCGAAGCTTGCAGTGAGCCGAGATCCGGCCACTGCACTCCAGTCTCGGCGACAGAGCAAGACTCCGTCTCAAAAAAAAAAAAAAAAAAAAAGAAGAATAAAAATTAGGTAGCAATCACAGGAAGGACAAACCTAATTGAGTCTGCTACAAATACACAGTAAAGGCTCAAGTAGTTGACAACATTTATCAGACAATCTAAAAGTGCGGATCAGCAAGCAAGGGAGGAAAATCAGAAGAACTTTAAAGCATGCGTTTTTAAAATTTAAAAAGGAACAGGACAATATTACATAAGGTTCAGAAGGCTACATACATGGAAAAAAATCCCACTTTTCTAACATGCCAGCTATTTTCATTTTTGTATGTAGCCTTCCAGTCATTCTGATCCATGTTATTTTACATAATTGTAACTTTAGTTACATACATTTATATCTTGCTTTTCTTATTTATTTATTTAGAGATGGGGTCTCACTCTGTTGCCCAGGCTGGAGTCCAGAGGCGTAATGCCCACTCACTGCAGCCTCAACCCCCAAGATTCAAGTGCTCCTCCTGCCTCAGCCTCTTGAGTAGCTGGGACTACAGATGCATGCCACCACACAGAGTCATTCTTGCTTTTCTTAATGAACATTACATCATAAGCTTTTCCTTATGTCAGTCTTCAAAGTTATAATTTTAATGTCTTCACATGATGTTGTCCCCTGCACTTATCATAATTTATTAGTTGGTTTCCTGATGATTTTAATGCCTTTATCCTAGGAAGTCAGGAAAAATTCTGCATACCTATCCTAAGGCACTTCCTGATTAGCTGAATGACAATTATTCTTAAGAGAGCCTTGAGCACTACCTGAAAACACATGTGAAAACCAGCAGAGAAGAAAGCATTAGGGACTTACATTAACAGCCAGCATATCATTTTCAAAGGCCTCACGCAGCTTCTTCATAATCTCTATCTCAGCACTGGCACAGGCCTCAACTGTGCCCTTCACAGTGATGGTTCTTTCCGGGTTGTATATGCTCAAATCCTGCAAACTGACCCGTAAGAAGAAAAGACAAATTTTGTTTTCAACAGGAAAAATAAAATGCCAAAAAAAAAAAAAAAAAAGGAAAATCACAAACAAGTTTTGGCGAAGAGGGAGAAGACTCAATTCTCTCACAACACACTGTGGTGTAGAACCCCTGCCGTCCTATTTCAAATCTTACTCGTGATTTAGATAACATCCATAGTGAAAAATGTCTACCTGGTAAGTATTTACATATTTTTAAAAAAAATGATGATGGAGATAATTGTATCACTTATGATTATATTCCCATTTTGGGAAAAGTAGATGAATGAACTGGACCTATCAAAATGGTCAGGTGTTCCATTATTGGGCATGATTAATCTGAATAAGTGGCTTACGATGAGATTGTTATCTTGGTCCCTGTTTCATGTTCAATTTTCTTCAAATTTCTGCCTTCTTTTCCAATCAGTCTTCCAACCAAGCCATTGTGGGCCAAGATTTTCAGAGGAATCTCTTCGGCTCTAAAAGAGACAAGCAACAAGTGAACACTTTAAGATAGGTATAATGGTTGTCTCCCAAAAACCATTACCTTGCTTTTTTCTTACAAATGGAAGACATTTGTTCAGGTACCAAGTGACGATGGGATTTAGGAGAGGTCAGGTCCCTTACCGACCCCAGTTCATGAATTTTGATTAACATAAGCCAAACCATGGTAATTCTACTCCCTTGTAGTAACTGGTTGGAAGTGGATCCATGAGGCTGATCTGGCCAATGAGGGTATTACAAGAACTCTATTGGGTGAAGAATGTTCTCCTTGCTCTTAAAAAAAGGTACAAGGGAGAGTGACGTTAGCGAGATGACAGACGAGGAAGCCACAGGTCTCTTTCCCCCTCACAGACACCTCAAATTAACAAGAGATAGACCAGAATGCTTCTGTGAGGGCTCTAAAGATCAGCTGAGAAGCTATAATATGAAGTCCACTGTAAACTAAGAAGGCATTCCAGGCTGGGCACTGTGGCTCACGCCTGTAATTCCAGCACTTTGGGAGGCCAAGGTGGGCAATTGCCTAAGCGCCAGAGTTCGAGACCAGCCTTGGCAACATAGTGAAACACCGTCCCTACTAAAAATACAAAATTAGCCAGGCATAGTGGTGCATGCCTGTAGTCCTAGCTCCTGGGGAGGCTGAGGTAGGACTGCTTGAGTCAGGGAGGCCAAAGCTACCGTGAACCATGATCACACACCTCTGCATCCAGCCTGGGCTACAGAGCAAGACCCTGTCTAAAAACAACAACAACAACAACAACTACACACACACACACACACACCCCCCATATATAGATATAGATATATATAACGTCTTCACATGATGTTGTCCAGTGTACTTATCATAATTTACTAGTTGGTTTCCTGAATATATATATATATATATGTATATGTGTGTGTGTGTGTATATATATATACATTTCCAGCAAAAAAGGTAAGAACATTCACAGTGTTTTCAAGGCCCCACCCCCTACATGGCATACTGAAGAGCAAAGGGGAGGAAACCCTAAAGGCTGGGCTCCTCCTTTGGGATAGAAACAAAGACTGGATTATGCATACAACATTTTGGCTTGTCTGGAAGGTGCCAGAAAAACTGGTTTTTGTGTCACTGACTCAGAGCACTGACAGGATCAGCATCAGAGTTCAGAAGCTGCTGAAAGCAGAGGCAAGCAGCATTCAAGAAATGCAGTTCTACAGTCAGACAGCAGAGGGATCAAGAGATTAGAACGGTTTTGAGAGGTCCTAGAACCTCTAGCTAGGCTGATTTCAGGTATTCCACTGCCCAAAGCCAGTACACAGAAACCCTGAGAGGTGGTTGTTTTTTCAAACGCCCAAATCCCAACAAAAAAATTTACTAGGCATACAAAGAAACAGAGGAACATGACCCAATCAAGGGACCAAAATAAAACTCCCAAAAACTGACTCTAAAGAATACAGATCTACATGCTCCCTGACCAATAATTAAAAATAACTGTAAAGACGCTCAATGAGTATTTTTAGTAAGGACTAAAAATAGTCCCTACTATGTTGCCGAGGCTGATCTCGAACTCTGGGGCTTAGGCAATTGCCCACTTTGGCCTCCCAAAGTGCTGGAATTACAGGCGTGAACCACGGCCCCAGCCTGGAATTCCTTCTTAGTTTACAGTGGACTTCATATTATAGCTTCTCAGCTGACTTTAGAGTCCTCACAGAAGCATTCTGGTCTATCTCTTGTTAATTTGAGGTGTCTGTGAGGGGGAAAGAGACCTGTGGCTTCCTCGTCTGTCATCTCGCTAACGTCACTCTCCCTTGTACCTTTTTTTAAGAGCAAGGAGAACATTCTTCACCCAATAGAGTTCTTGTACTGAGCTAAACAAGAACACAGATAGACAACTAAATAAAGTTGGACAAATTATGCATGAACAAAATGAGAGTATCAACAAAGAGACAGAAACTATAAAAAAGAACCTAACAAATTCTGGAGCTGAAAAATACAACTGAACAGAAAAATTTGTTAGAGGAGTTCAACAACAGACTCGACCAGGCAGAGGAAAGGACCAGCAAATTTGAATACAGGTCATTTGAAGTCTTCAAGTCAGAGGATTAAAATAAATAAATACAGTGAAGAGAGACTAGGGACCTATGAGACTTGCCAAGCAGATCAATATAAGCATAATGGGCCTCCCAGAGACATGCCAAGTAGATCAACATAAGCATAATGGGAATCCCAGAAAGAAAAAAGGGAACAAAGGGGCAGAGACCTTATTTGAAGAATAGCTGAAAAATTCCCAAATATGAAGAATGAAATGTACATACAAATCAAAAATTTTAAAGAACTCCAACTGGGACAAATCCACAGAAAACCACACTGACACACATTATAATCAAACTGCCTAAAGTCAAAGAGAGAGTACCTTCAAAGTGGCAAGAGAAAAGCAATTGTGACATACAAAGGAGCTTCCATAACACTATCTGCAGATTTCTTAGCAGAAACTTTGCAGGCCAGAAGGGAGTGGGATGATATATTTGAAGTGCTGAAAGAAACTGCCATCCAAGGATACCATGTGTGGTAAAACTGTCCTTCAAACATAAAGGAGAAATTAGGATTCCCAGATAAAAACTGAGGGACTTTATTACCACTTGACATGCTCTACAAAAAATGCTAAATTCTCTAATTTTCCTTGTGCTGTTGATTTCTGGTTTCATTCCATTGTGATCAGAAAAGATACTTTGTATGATTTCAATCTTCTTGAATTTGTTAAGATTTGTTTTGTATGTTATCTCTCCTAGAGAGTTCCACGTGCACTTGAGAAGAACATATATTCTGCCGTTGTTGGGTGGAATGTTCTCGTATGTCTGTTGGTCTATAGTGTTGTTCCAATTCTATTTCCTTATTGTTCTTCTATCTGGTAGTTTTATCCATTATTGAAAGTGAGGCACTTAAGTTTCCTACTGATATCATGTTGCTAATTATTTCTCCCTTCAGTTCTTTCAAAGTTGACTTCATATATTTAGGAACTCTAAGGTTTGCTGTGTACATATTTATAATTGTTATATCTCCTTAGTGAATTGTTCCTTCAATATTATATAATGTCCCTCTTTGTCTCTTGTAACAGTTTTGTTTTTAGTCTATTCATCTGATATTAGTATAGTTACTCCTCCCTTGTGCTTACCATTTGCATGGAGTATCTTTTTCCATCTTTTTACTTTCAGCCTATATGTGTCTTTATATCTAAAATGAGTCTCCTGTAGACCGCATACAGTTAGATCCTGTTTTTAATCCATGTAGCCAAGAATGTGGAGTTTAATTCATTTGCACTTAAAGTAATTACAGATAGGGAAGGATTTACTTTTATCATTTTCTTCATTGTATTCTGTATGTCTTGTAGTTTTGTCCCTTCTTTCCTTTCTTCCTGTCTTCCTTTATGTTTTGTTGATTTTTTATAGTGATGTGCTTTGATTTTCTTTTGTGTGTGTTCTTACAGATTTTTTCTTTGTGGATACTATTGCAATTACGTAAAACATCTTAAAGTCGTAGCATCCTATTTTAAACTGATAACAACTTCACTTCAATTGCATACAAAAACTCTACTTTCACCCCATCCCCAAATACCACAAATTATATCTTCATATGTTTTTATACTCATTAACAAAGATTTATATTAAAAAAAGTTTTTTCATTTAAATTCTATGCACCAAAATTACTACAGTACAGGTTACTATATTTGTTAATATTCACCCTTACCAGATAACCATATATTTTCATATGGCTTTGTGTTGCTGTCTATCATTCTTTTATTTTATGTTTTATTTTATTGTTTTTTCTTTTTCTTTTTCTTTTTTTTTTCTTTGAGATGGAGTTTCACTCTTTTTGCCCAGGCTGGAGTGCCATGGCATGATCTCGGCTCACTGTAACCTCCACCTCCCGGGCTAAAGTGATTCTCCTGCCTCAGCCTCCTGAGTAGCTAGGATTACAGGTGTGTGCCACCACACCTGGTTAATTTTGTATTTTTAGTAGAGATGGGGTTTCATCATGTTGGCCAGGCTGGTCTCGAACTCCTGACCTTGTGATCTGCCCACCTCGGCCTCCCAAAGTGTTGGGATTTACAGGCATGAGCCACCGCACCCGGCCCCATCCTTTTATTTCAACTTGAAAAGAACCAAGCCCAAAACCAGCATAAAAATGGCAATAATAAAAATCAGAGCAGAGATAAACAAATACAACCAACAAAACTAAGAGTTGGTTATTTGAAAAGATCAACCAAACTGACAAATCCTTAGCGAGATTAAGGGAAAAAAGAGAACATTCAATAACTAAAATCAGAAATGAAAGAGGGAACACTACTACCAATACTACAGAGAGAAAAAGGATTATAAGAGAATAGTATGAAGAATTGTATGCCTATAAATTTGATAACCTAGAAGAAATGGATCAATTCCTAGAGGAAACACACAACCTACCAAGATTGAATCATGAAGAAATGGAAAGTCTGATCAGATCAATAATGAGAGATAGAATCAGTAATCAACAACCTCCCAACACAGAAAAGCCCAGGACCAGATGGCTTCATCGGAGAATGCTACCAAACATTTAAAGAAGAATTATCGCCAATCCTCCTGAAACTCTTCCAAGAAAATGAAGAGGAGGGAACAGTTCCAAGCTCATTCCATGAGGCCAGCTTTACCCTGATTCCAAAGCCAGACAAAGACAACCCAAAAAAAGAAAACTTCAGACCATTATCTCCGATGAATACGGATGCAAAAATCCTCAACAAAATACTAGCAAATCAAATTCAGCATATGAAAAGGATTATATGCCACGATCAAGTGGGATTTGTTCCTGGAATGGAAGGTTTGTTCAGCATACAAGAATCAATTAATGGAGAGCTGGGCGCAGTGGCTTATGCCTATAATCCCATCACTTTGGGAGGCTAAGAAAGGAGGATCACTTGAGGCCAGGGGTTCAAGACCAGCCTGGGAAACGTAGTGAGACCCCATTTCTACAAATATTTTTAAAAAAATCAATCAATATAATAAATCACATTAACAGAATGAAGGGGGGAAAAAAACACATGATCGTGTCATTAGAAAAAGCATTTGACAAACTTAACAGCCTTTTATGATAAAAACACCCAACAAAATTAGGAATAAAAGGAAATTACCTCAACATAAGAGCATTTATGAAAAGGCCACAGCTAACATCACACTCAGTGATGAAAGACTGAAAGCAAAGCTTTTCCTCTAAGACCAGGAACAAGGCAAGGATGCCCACTCCTGTCCATTTCTATTCCACATAGTACCGGAAGTCCTAGCCAGAGCAATTAGGTACAAAAAAGAAATAAAAGGCATTCAAATTGGAAAGAAAGACATAAAATGATCTCTATTCACAGATGACATGATTTTATATGTAGAAAGCCTTAAAGACTCTACAAAAAAAAAAAAGAATAAACAAATTCAGCAAAATTGCAGGATACAAAAATCAATCAACATGCAAAAATCATTTACATTTCTATACACAACAATGAACAATCTGAAAAGTTAAGAAAACACTACCACTTACAATAGCATCAAAAAGTATAGAATACTTAAGAATAAAACTAACCAAGGAGGTAAAAGACTTGTACACTGCAAACCACAAAAGGTTACTGAAAGAAATCTGAAGGCACGAATAAATGGAAAGACATCCTGTATTCATGGATTGGAATATTTAATATTGTGAAGACGTTCATACTACCAAAAGTGATCTACAGATTCAATATGAGCTCTATCAAAATCACAGCGGGCATTGTTTGCAGAAATAGAAAAATTCATATGGAATCTCAAAGGACCATGAATAGCCAAAACGATTTCAAAAACTAAGAAAGTTGAAGGGCTCAGACTTCCCGCTTTCAAAATATATTACAAAGTTACATAATCAAAACAGCATAGTACTGGCATAAAAACAGATAAATAGACGAATAAAATAGAATAGAAAGCCCAGAAATAAATCCTTACGTATAGTCTCCAATGATTTTTGATAAGGTGCTGAGACTACTAGTTAGGGAAAGAGCAGACTATTCACCAGATGGTGCTGGGGAAACTGGACGTACACATTCTTCATTGAAGAATGAAGTTGAACCATTATTTTACACCATAAACAAAAATTAACTCAAAATATGTTAAGGACCTAAACATACGACCTAAAACTATCAAACTCCTAAGAGAAAACACGGGAAAGCTTTACGATATTGGACATGGTAAAGACTTCTTGGTTTCACCATGATACCAAAAGCATAGGCAACAAAAGCGAAATTAGACCAGTGGGAGTACATCAAACTTAAAAACTTTTGTGCATCAAAGGATATAATCAACAGAGTGAAAGGTCAACCCATGGGATGGGAGAAATATTCACCAATCATTTATTTGATAAGGGGTTTGCTATGGTTTCAAATTCCCCTCAAAACTCATGTTGAAATTTAATTGCCACTGTAACAGTGTTGAAAGATAGGACTTTTAGGAGGTGATTAGGTCATGAGTACCTTCATGAATGGATTAATGCAGTTATCACAGAGTGAATTCGTGGGCTGAGGGTGAGTTTGGACCTATTTCATCTCTCTGTCTCTTGCACTTGCTTCTGCCTCAGGCTTTCCACCATAGGATAACCCTCACCAGATGCTGACACCACGCTCTTGGATTTCCCAGAACCATGAGCCAAATAAACTTTTGTTCTTTATAAATTATCCAGGCTTGAGTATTCTGTTATAGCAGCACCAAATGGACTAATATATAGTTAATGATCAAGAATAAATAAAGGACTGCTACAACTCCTATAACAAAAGAATCAAATACCTCAATTAGAGAATGAACAAAGGATTTGAATAGACATTTCTCTAAAGATGATATACAAATGGTCAATAAATAAATAAAAAGATGCTCAATATCACCAATCATTAATCATCAGAGAAACACAAATCAAGACCACAATGAGCTGTCTGTCACCTGGTACCTATTAAGATAGCTGTTATTGAAATAACAGAAAATAATAGGTGTTGGGGAGAACATGGAGAAACTGAAACCCCTGTCTACTATTGGTGGGGCTGGAAAATGGAGCAACTGCTTTGAGAAAAAGTATGAAGCCTCCCCCAAAAAATTAAGAGCAGAACTACCATATGACCCAGCAATCTCACTTCTTGGCACATATCCACAAGAATTGAAAAGAGGGTCTTGAAGAGATATTTGAAAACCCATGTTCATAGCAGCATTATTCATAATAGCCAAGAAGCAGAAGAGCTCAAAATGTCCATCACCAGATGAACAGATAAACAAAATGTGGTATATACATATACTGGAATGTCATTTGGCCATAAAAAGGAAGGAAAACTTGTTACATGCTATAACATGGATGAACCTTGAGGACACTATGCTAAGTAAAATAAGCCAGTTACAAAAGAATAATAGTATATGATTCTACCTATATGAGGTATCTAGAGTAGTCCAATTCACAGAGAAGTGGTGATTACCAGAGGCTGACGGGAGAGGGGAAAAAAGAGTTGTTTAATAGGCACAGAGTTCCAGATTTACAAGATGAGAAGATTCTGGAGATCTGTTTCACAGCTATGTGAATATACTTAAGACTACCAAAAAGCACACTTAAAAATGATTAAGATAGTCATTTTTTTTTTTTCTTTTTTTTTTTTTCTGAGATGGAGTCTCGCTCTGTCACCCAGGCTGGAATGCAGAAGTTCACTCTCGGCTCCCTGCAACCTCCGGCTCCTGGGTTCCAGCGGTTCTCATGCCTCAGCCTCCCAAGTAGCTGGGACTACAGGCATTCGCCCCCACACCTGGCTGATTTTTGTATTTTTAGTAGAGATGAGGTTTCACTATGTTAGCCAGACTGGTCTCGAACTCCTGACCTCAAGTGATTCACCTGTCTCGGCCTCCCAAAGCGCTGGGATTATAGGTGTGAGCCACCATGCCTGGCCAAGATGGTAAATTTTATGTTATGGTTGTTTAACCACAACTTTTAAAGAAGTTTTCTGAAAAAAGGACACAAGGAAGGGATGCCCTCTCCCTCAATTTGTAACTTTTTGTGGGGATGCACATCTGAAATCACTATAGCCATCCTATTATTACCAAGGGAACGTGAGACATGCTGAGGAACATAAAGCAGAAAAATGCCTTGGGTCTTCGGGCCCATGATTCAACTGACCTTGGAGCCGTGTGCCTCAGGACTTCTTGTTATGTGACATGACATCCTTTTCTTATTGGTTACACCACTTGTATTTTCCGTTGCTTGAGACCAAAAGCATCTAACTGATTGCATTACTACTGCCTCAAAATAAAGGGGGTGCTTGAAGAGGCTCCATTAGAAAGTAACTTTCAGAGGGCGGGCACTTTTGTCAGCTTTGTTCACTGCTGAGTTCCTGGCACATAAAATAGTGCCTGGCACATAGTGAGTGCTCAATAAATATTTGGTAAACGAACAAAAAGAAAGTTTAGGATCTCTGTTCTCCTACATCTTCTACCTCTTATTCAGTTCCTTCAGGGCTCTGTCACCTACACAGGGAGGCCTTCTCTGAAACCCCCAAACCCTTGTCCCCCTAAAACCCTCATTAGAACCTCCAGTTACATGTCATCATTGGATACTACATTTTTCCACTGTAGCATTTCTTTTTTTTCTTTTCTTTTCTTTTTTTGAGATGGAGTCTCGCTCTGTTACCCAGGCTGGAGTGTAGTGGCACGATCTCGGCTCACTGCAACCTCCACCTCCCAGGTTCAAGTGATTCCCCTGCCTCAGCTTCCCAAGTAGCTGGGACTTCAGGCATGCACCACCACACCCAGCTAATTTTTGTACTTTCAGTAGAGACAGGATTTCACTATATGTTGGCCAGGCTGGTCTCGAACTCCTGGCCTCAAGTGATGCGCCTGCTTCGGTGTCCCAAAGTGCTGGGATTATAGGTGTGAGCCACCGCGCCCGGCCTCACTGTAGCATTTCTTATAGCTGCACTTAATTATTTACTGGCATAATTACTCATTATTTGTTTAATGACTCTCTCTCCCACTGGACTGCTCCATCAAAGCAGGAACCAACGGGTGAAAAAATGGTATGTGGGGAAGGCAAAAAAAAGCAGGAACCAAGTCCTGCTCATGGTTGTAGCCTCAGCCTCCAGCAGTGATTAGCACAGCGCAGGCACTTAAAAATTTTTTTTTCTAAGATATTCAAACTCTATCTTGGCTCTACATGAAAACATAAAAATCCAAGTTGTAAATTAGTCTTTTTGACTAATTTAGAATTTTATTAAGTTGTTTGCACCTAGGTTGAAGAATCAAGGAAGGTGGCTGGGCGTGGTGACTCACGCCTATAATCCCAGCACATTGGGAGGCCAAGGCGGGTGGATCACCTGAGCTCAGGAGTTCGAGACCAGCCTGGGCAACATGGTGAAACTCTGTCTCTACTACAAAAATTAGCTGGGCGTGGTGGCAGGCGCCTGTGATCCCAGCTGCTCAGGACTCTGAGGTAGGAGAATTGCTTGAACCCAGGAAACAGGAGGTTGCAGTGAGCTGAGATTGTCCATTGCATTCCAGCCTGGGTGACAAGAGTGAAACTCCATCTTTTAAAAAAAAAAAAAAAAAAAAAAAAAAAAGAATCCATAAAGGTATTATTTACTAAGTTCCCAGGAACTTGGATGAGAAATGTCTTTTTCAAATTAAGCTGTGGCATTTGGGGGATTTCAAAAGCCCCAGTAGAATAAATATTTCATAATAGAAAGGATAGAGTCTCTTATGAAATCTAAGAATAGATTTGTAATGTTCTTCTTTTAAGGACCATTTTCATCTTCTTGGTTTTGGAACACTCATGTTTGACATTATTTGATTCATCTCTCACTACTTCTCTATAAAACTGCCACTGCTACCCACAAACAGATTTTGCCAAACTGAAAATCTCCTTTTTCTTTTTTTAGGGACAGGGTTGTGCTCTGTCACCCAAGCTGGAGTATGGTGATGCAATCATAGCTCATTGCTCAAATTCTTGGGCTCAAGCAAGGCTGCTGCAGCCTCCTGAGGAGCTGAGACTACAGGTATACGCCACCATACCCAACTAATTTTTTAAATTTTTTGTAGAGATGGAGGTCTCACTATGTTGCCCAGTCTGGTCTCAAACTCCCAGCCTCCAGTGATCTTCCTGCCTTGGCCTCCCAAAGCACTGAGATTACAAGTATGAGTCACTGCACCCAGCCTGAAAGTCTATTTTTATTGTATTATCTATTCCATCACCACTCATTCATTTATAATACAAAGTTAATTTGTTTGGTAAGAACTGTATTTGCCATTCAAACTGGGACAACCCTCATTACACTGTGGAATCCTGTAATTACTTCATAAAATAAGGGGAAAGGGCTGGGCACGGTGGCTCACGCCTGTAATCCTAGTACTTTGGGAGGACGAAGTGGGCAGATCATTTGAGGTCAGGAGCTCAAAACCAGCCTGGTCAACATGGTGAAACCTTGTCTCTACTAAAAATACAAAAATTAGCTGGGCACAGTGACGCACACCTGTAATCCCAGCTACCCGGGAGGCTGAGGCAGGAGAATCACTTGAACCCAGGAGGCGAAGGTTGCAGTGAGACGAGATTGCACTACTGCACTCCAGCCTGGGGCAACAGAGTGAGACTCTGTCTCAAAAAAAAAAAAAAAAAAAAAAAATGGGTAAGTTGGGAGGAAGGAGTGGAACAAGAATAAAGCAGCCATGTGGAAACTAGTTTCTACTACTTAAGGAAATGTAATGCAATGTTAACAGTGTAAACAGTTTAGAAGCACGGTGGGAGAAACCTTTTCCAGGACAATAAATGATAGCTTTGGTGACAACATACATTCTACACTTGCAGTGTCCAATACGATGGACATTAGCTATATACACAGCTAGTGAACTCTGAGTGAGTAAAAATAAAACACTCAGTTCCTCCACTGTACTAGTCACATTTCAAATACTCAACAGCAACATGTGGCTAGTGGCTGACCTGTTGCACAGGGCAGATATAGTTCTATCATTGCAGAAAGTTCTATGGGACAGCATGAGTCTATGTGTTCCTCCCAATAATTACTATCAATGGGTGATAGAAGCATTAAAATCACCGAGAGAGACACGCAAGTGGAGAGACAGCCATACTGTAAACGCAAAAGATCTACTTCCCACTGCATTCTACTTGGGAATAAATTTCTTAAACATATTCCCTCCCTGCCTCCGTTACTGAGTAACAGATTTGGAGTTTTTAAAAAAAACCTCTTTGGTTAAATGAGGGAGAATCTACTCTTTTTCTCTGTTGAGTGATCTGGGCATTGAATGCAAACTTACAGTTTGGTCTCATCTGCCTCTTTCTGCATGATTTCAAGAATCATGCGGCATGCTTCAGAAGTCCCCTCTGGGGTGGCATGGATGGTGACAGGCTTCTCTGCAGCTCCAGAGTTCTCTTTTCTATGGATGTCTACCCTGTAGGAAAAGAATCAGGAGCCATGATTACAAGGTCATCTGGATAGGACCCTAGTCCCAAGAAAGCGTCACACCAGCCAATGTACAGCAAGGACACAGACAGACAAGGAGGCGTCATCAGCACGTTTGCAATCAATGCCATTCTCCAAGAAGGAGGCAAGCAGTGCAAGAGGTCTTGTGCCAAATTTTAATTATTTGCAGCTCCATTTAGACGGGAACGGTTCTTACAGGAGTGCTGTAGGACAAAGGCACTAAGCCAACTCAGTAATGAAGCCAGTTTGGTAAATGAAGTATTTTGTGTAGTCTTTCAAATGACTGCAGAAGTGAAGAGTAAAGTGAGAAGGATAATACTGCACATTGGCACAGTGCCGGTCTCTGAACTGATTGCAGCTTTTAAAAGCCATATGTTAATCCAAATCCAAACACCAAATTCAAGCAAGCTTTATATATTTGAGTGTGGATAGAAAACAGAGGCATGCCCTCTCTCTGCCTCTCTAAGTTTTTGGTTTCCTTTCCATTGGCAGCCTGCCATTAAGACTAATGGCTCAAAAGCTTGATGACTTTATCAGACTTCTTTGGGTAGCTGTGGTCCTACCTGTTTTTGTTAACTTTCAAAATTACATACTTGATTATATCCTTTTTACTCTGGCTGTGAGAAAGCCTAGAGCCAAGTCTCTGGTTGACTTCTAAAAAATGGGCACACTTTGAGAGCTAACCCCACTTCTATTTAAACTTGTTACATTTTTTTTCTCAAGCCACCTTAAACGATTTTTGGAACAAAAAGACATAAATAAAAGTCACTTTCACAGTGAACTTGGAGGGAAAGCCAGGGCTGATTTAAAAATAAAAGGAATACCAAACAGTGACCTCCCTCTCTATTTCTTCACTTCTTTCCTAAGATGCAGCACTGCAGACTCATCTATATCAGTGTCTATTATTTGGGGATATATAAGACATTTTGAAGAAAATAGCATTTCTCTTTCAGGTTACAAGACACTCACTGAATGACCCGAATAAAGTGCACTAGCCCATGTAAATAATTACTATGTGTTAGTAATTGGGTGCTTTGCAATTTAAGTACTTTCATATTAATTATTTCACTCAATCTGCCTGATTATGCTAATTGTCATAATAATCCTGGCAAAACAGACAGGAACCCTCTATTTATTTATTTATTTATTTAGAGATGGCGTTTCACTCTGTTGCCCAGGCTGGAGAGCAGTGAGCAGCCATCTTGACTCACTGCAACCTCCACCTCCTGGGTTCAAGCGATTCTCCTGCCTCCGCCTCCCAAGTAGATGGGATTACAGGCATGAGCCACCGCACCTGGCTAATTTTTGTATTTTTAGTAGAGATGGGGTTTCACCATGTTAGCCAAGCTGGTCTCGAACTGCTGACCTCAGATGATCCCCCTGCCTTAGCCTCCCAAAGTGCTGGGATTACAGGGGTGAGCCTCTGTAATACAGAGGGTGCCTGGCCTGAACCCTCTTTTTATAGAAGAAGCAAATGATGCTCAGAGAGGTTAACATCTTTTCCAAGATCATAAAACCATTTAAAGTGCTACAACTTGAACGTGAGTCTTTGTTTTCAAGTCCTAAGCTTGCTTTATTACATCATGCTACAGTCTTAGGAGGATATAAAAATCAACAACTCCACAAGACATTTGATTCACTCCAACTCTTATAACCAGTTTAGTCTCCTTGAACAGAGAGGAAACTAAACAGAAGGCCAATGTGCTTTATTTCTTGCTTGACGTGGCAGTGACTCACCCACTTCTTTGTGAGACTACCTATGTGGTCACAAAGAATGGCCACCCTCAGGGATCTGACTCAGGGGAAGAGGAAGAGCTATGATGAGTGGGTTCTAGGATCCCGCAGAGCTCTACACCTCTGCTTTTGTAGAAATCGATGCATCCATAAGCATTAGTTCGCTTACAGGAACAGTCCTGGCTGTGAGGTTATCAGTACCCTCTTTATGAACCTTTAGCCTCTCAGCATGAAAGCTTATCACAGCCCCCAGCTTGATGTTAGTCTGTTAGTAGTCCTGTTGAAAGAAGCCACTGTTTCTGACAGCACAGCCCCCCACTGCTGATGTAAGCAGTTGTGACCTAAGAGTGGCTGAGACCCACCAGCACGCAGGGGACCCCTCAGAAGGAAGCAAAGGAAGCCCCAGAGGCACGTACCGGGACTGGGTCTGCTTAGTGATGTTCTTTATGGTCAAGCCCTCCTTTCCGATGATGGCACCAACAAACTGGGTGGGGACCAGGATCCGCAGCGGGAAATCAATCTGTCTGGCCTGAGAAGTGCCCCCAGGGGCGTGGCCTTGCTCCCGGGAAGAGTGGTCCCCACGCTGGGCTCGCTGAGGGGGCGAAGGGGAGCTCACCTCTTCATCCGGGATGTAGGAAATCTTGAAGGAGTAGTTCTCAAACTGATGCCCGCTAAGCTTCTCCATGGCTCTGAAATGCAGCAGGAAGGGGAGCTTCATCAGAAACCAACATCAAGAAAGACCCTCCTGCAAGACTGGTTCATTCACTCCCCATTTAATAGGTACCTATATAGGTGCCATGCCAGGCACTGAACATACACTGGTGAGCAAGACAGACACCATCTCCGCTTCCTCAGGGCTTGCGGTTAACAGTTAAACAAGTAATCACAATGGATCAGCCTGGTCAGGCTTCATATCCAACATTGCAGCCTGGTTTCTCCACCACTCCAAGGCCATTTCCCCCTTATCAAAAACTTTTATAAATATCAGCATAAAATTATGACTCATTTCTTCTCATTTTAATTATCATACATATTATTGAAAATTCAGAAATATGTAGGTGCAAATAAAATCCTAATCCACTATCTTTACTGTCTTAAATATAAACATATTATTTATAAAAATGGGTTAATACTGTACATACTATTTTCTAATCTTTTAAAAAAATTAATATTCTAAGCACTTTTTAATATCACTAAATACCTTTCAGTATAATTTTCTCACACATGACTCAACTGCAGTATCAGTATAATTTTTAATGACTGTTTAACATTCTATTGATTTACCATAGTTTTTGCAACTGATCCTTTATAGTTAGATATCTGTTGTGTCCAACCTTTTACAGTTACATACAGTGTCACCATCGACATTTTTGCAACTACAACTTTGCACAGAGGACAAATTCCTAGCAGAATTGTTAAGTATTGCCCAGGGGTCCCCTGGAATGGTTTCAACATTTATGATCCCATAGCAGTTTAGGAGAGAGCATTTGTGTCCTCGAATCTTCAAATGCACAGAGTGCTATTATTTATATTCTTAAAATGACATATGAAGTAGAATATCCTTTTTAGTATATTTTTAGTAGAATTAACCCAATTTTACTAGGTTAATGTTTAGGACTTGTAAATTTATTATGAAAAAGCACCTTTTGAATTTAATAAAAGCAATAAAGTAATATCATGTACAGAGGTCCACCCAAGCAGCAGCTAGATAAGGGCTGTGGACTTCAGCTGTTGGTATATCTCCACTTACAAATGTGTACAAGGTAAAGTTAACACTAAATGAACTATTACCTTTTTTTTTTTTTTGAGACAGAGTTTCACCCTTGTTGACCAGGCTGGAGTGCAATGGCGCAATCTCGGCTCACTGCAACCTCCGCCTCCCAAGTTCAAGCAATTCTCCTGCCTCAGCCTCCCGAGTGGCTGGGATTACAGGCATGCGCCACCACACCCGGCAAATTTTGTATTTTTAGTAGAGACGGGGTTTCTCCATGTTGGTCAGGCTGGTCTTGAACTCCCGACCTCAGGTGATCCGCCCATCTCAGCCTCCCAAAAGGCTGAGATCACAGACATGAGGCACTATGCCTGGCCTGAATTATTACCTTTTTCAATGCAAAATTAACATTTTGAAAACTAGCAGTATGAAAATGGATTAAATATCTTTGTATGTTGAAAAAGAACACTATAATCCTGGGATGTATAGCGAAGGTTACGCCACATCCATAAAGCAAGACCAAATGTGACCATAATTCTAGTTATAATAACCTGACAGGCACTTTAAGGACCTCCTACAAAAAAGGAACTTGTTTTTGTTGTTCTTTTAGAGATAGTGGTCTTACTATTTTGCCCACGCTGGTCTCAAACTCCTGGTTTCAAGTAATCCTCACCCTCCCAAGCAGCTGGGATTATAAGCATGTGCCACCACATCTGGCTGCTGCTGCTGAGAGGCAGCGTCTCACTCTGTTGCCCAGGCTGGACGGTAGTGGTGCAATCACAGCTTACTGCATCCTTACCATCCTGGGCTCAAGTGAGCCTCCTGCCTCAGCCTCCCAAGTAGCTGGGACTATAGGTGTAAGCCACCATTCCCAGCTAATTTTTAAAATTGTTTTTGCAGAGACCAGGTCTCCCTATGTTGTCCAGGTTGGTCTCAAACTCTTGGGCTCAAGCAATCCTCCAGCCTTGCCCAAAATGCTGGGATTACAGGCACGAGCCACCAAGCCTGGCGTCATCGTATTTTAAGAGACTTGATCTCATGTCCATTAATAGCTAAGCTCAAAATTAACCATCCCTGAAGTAATGAATGGGCACTGGAAAGAGGATGGGGACTGGAGAAAAGAACTCAAACCAGGTGCTACTGATTAACCACTCTCAAGACAATTCTCTCAGCTGCTGCTGTCACTGAGGTGGATTCCCTCTTAATGTTATACACACAAGATTAATGTTTTGGTATAGGCTTGTGTTGGTTCCTCATGGTGCATGGAGGAAACTCTAGGTAAAAGTGGTCCCAAGTGTTTGGCAAAGCAGAGTCTAGGGGACACAGTGTCACAGATATGGTGCCCTCTATTCCTGATCATGTCAAGACACAGCTCCCATCTTGGTTTTGATGCCAAGGCTCAACATTTTTCAAGTCTCTACGCAGTCCACAAATATCCTGGTGCGAATGTCCTTGAGCTCCACTGACATGTCAAAGATGGCAGGAACACCCTGGAGCCCTACCAACATGTCAAAGGTGGCTCAGATGGCCATGGATACATCAAAGGTAGCAGATATCCAGCTCACAGATCTGCATCTTTTTAGAAAACATTTAAAAACACAGAACTCAATGGAATTCAAAGATGAAAATAAATAAA
Organism: Macaca fascicularis; assembly: GCF_037993035.2. NCBI lineage: Eukaryota > Metazoa > Chordata > Mammalia > Primates > Cercopithecidae > Macaca > Macaca fascicularis. Next base: position 97,624,940 of record NC_088376.1, read on the forward strand.
TTTAAACAGAAATAAGCCCAAATCTGCTTACATTTTTGCTTCTTCCCTTGTTGCATACGTGACGTTGACAACGGCAGTTTCTGTGTCTGTGTTGACTAGGGAAAAAGCAAAAACTACACTGTCATAGGAAAAAGCACTGTCACCCTCTGGCTTAATGTAAACAGACAAACTTTAGAGAAAAACACATAAAAACCCTCATCACACTGGCTCCATAGTTATCTGAATGTCTGTGTTTATTCACCTGAGTTCATAGTAATTTGTAATCAATTGTACATAACACATTCGTGATTAATCGTATAAACAACTCAGAACCATATTTTCCACATATTGTAGAAACACTTTTATACGAATATTTTGTATCAGTACATTTTCTTTGTATCTTTTATTTCTAATGTCTATATAAAATTGCAGTGAGTCAAATGTACTGCCTAACCACTCCCCAATTGTTGGCAAGTAGGCTGTTCCCACTATTTGCTATTCTAAATAGTGTTGCTAAAAATCACCTTTGTTGCAAACATTACTGGATTGTGTGTTCTTCTGAATTACTTCTTTAGGCTAAAATCACAGAAGAAAAGTAATGCAGTAAAAGAACACGATGATTTTTTTTTTTTTTGAGACAGAGTCCTGCTCTGTCACCCAGGCTGGAGTGTAGTGGCACGAACGAGGCTCATTGCAAGCGCCAAGCTCCGCCTCCCGGGTTCACGCCAGTCTCCTGTCTCAGCCTCCCAAGTAACTGGGACTACAGGTGCCTGCCACAATGCCCGACTAATTTTTGTATTTTTAGTAGCGACGGGGTTTCGTCATGTTAGCCAGGATGGTCTCGATCTCCTGACCTCGTGATCTGCCTGCCTTGGCCTCCCAAAGTGCTGGGATTACAGGCGTGAGCCACTGCACCCAGCCGCCACGATGCTTTTTAATGCGTATTTTCAGACTGGTCTCCTAGAAGTTTGTATCAATTTATTGCATCACTATCAAAGTATGAGTTTTAATTATAATTTGCATTAACTCTTAAATAATTGGATATACATATAAAACAATAGGAAAATGTTTTAATTTAAATTATTCATTCATTGACAAGGTTGAACCATCACTATTTTTGTTTCCCTTTGACTGAACTTTTTGACTGTGTGAATTAAATCTAATCAATGAAACCGACAATTCTTTTTTTTTTTTTTTCTTTTTTTCTTGGACTTCGTTCTTTTTTTTTTTTTTTTCACTTTTGTTTTGTTTTGTTTATTTATTTATTATTATTATTATTATACTTTAAGTTCTAGGGTACATGTGCATAACGTGCAGGTTTGTTACATATGTATACTTGTGCCATGTTGGTGTGCTGCACCCATCAACTCGTCAGCACCCATCAACTCGTCATTTACATCAGGTATATCTCCCAATGCAATCCCTCCCCCCACCCCATGATAGGCCCCGGTGTGTGATGTTCCCCTTCCCGAGTCCAAGTGATCTCATTTAAAACCGACAATTCTAATTTCCTTGGCTAAAAGGGAAAAGTATAAACTCTATGATTGGCCAATAAGGGATTACTCTTGTGAACTGTCTTATCATAGATCATAATTTCTTGCTTCTTCTTCTATAGTTAGAAATTAAAAATAAATTCAAATGCCAGAGAAAACTTTCTCAATCCAAGCCAGTAAACTTAAACACCAAAAATATGTGTTTCCCAAAACAAACATAGGTGACTAGATCAATTCTTCCCTTTAAGACATTTAAGCTGTTGGGAGTTTGGAGTTAACAACAACATAAAGTTAATAAAAATTCAAGAAAATTATGATAAAGCTGCTGTCCAAAGTAATAATCAAACTGTATAATCTACGATTCTTTACCCTGGACCCATGCTTGAGCTTCAAGAATTCGATAAACCCCTCCAAAATGATTCAAACTTGTGGAAATGTGAATTTTTCTGGTTATTTTATAAGATTTGCAAAGGGACCTGAGACTCCAAAAAACTTAAGGACTACTGTTAAAAATACTGTTTGTTAAATAACTTTAAAGTAGTTGCAGCCTTTATGGGTTGCAGGGAGCTGTATGTAATGCTCAGAAAGAGCTGCCACTGAGAATGACATGAATAAACCCGAGCCCAGCCCTGGCCTTTACCTGGAGTGTCCATAGCACACTTTAATTAACACTTAACCCAGAAAAGTCCTCACAGTGCAAAACAGGGGAGATGCAGCCCATAACTGTCCTCTCTCAGTGCTGACACAGAGAATGCTACAAAGGTTTCATATTTGCTGCTTTCTAGTGCTACAGATGAGACTGTAGACTCCCAGAAAGGGCTGGGTTTGAACCTCCTGAATAAAGCTATCCATTAGAATTCTCAGATTCTGTGGTCACTTCTTAGTCATATTCTCTGTTCTTCAAAGATGTTAGTCTTCAGGAAATCAGGCAGTTCTTTCATTCTGTGACGAGCTAAGCTCCATTCAAATAATTTATTTCACTGGACATGAAAGTTCTATAAAGTTGCCTAAAACTCTACTGAAAATATTTTCCTGCTGAATCAGGAATCACTCATGTAACAGGACAAAACAATAGCCCAACAGTTCTATCCTGTTGTTGTTAGGCAGCTGGAAACTGGGGGTTCTCTAGGGCACAGCTGCCCTGGGAGCTGTAAACTGCCCCAGGGACCTGGAATATATTTTTCTTGTGTAGCATTGTCCTAAGTTTATAATATAATATTAATTAGTAACTTTTACAGGTTCATATCTGCAAGGCCATATTGCCTACAACATCCAATCACTACAATGTCTTCTTTTCTGCCGGGCATGGTGGCTCACGCCTGTGATCCCAGCACTCTGGGAGGCCGAGGTGGGTGGCTCAGTTGAAGCCAGGAGCTTGACGCCAGCCTGGCCAACATGGTGAAACCCCGCCTCTACTAAAAATACAAAAATTAGCCAGTCTTGGTGGCACTCACCTATAATCCCAGCTACTAGGGAGGCTGAGGCACAACAATCGCTTGAACCCGGGAGGCGGAGGTTGCAGGGAGTGGAGATCGTGCTCCTGTGCTCCAGCCTGGGCAACAGAGTGAGACTCCGTCTCAAAAAAAAAGAGAGTCTTCTTTCCATGTTGAAGGAAATAAGAACTAAGAAATAGAATCCTTGTAATCATGTCTTCTTTCTGAGCTCTTTCCCTTCACCTTTGGGCATGGGCAGGCAGCAGCATGGAACTGAATAATATCTGAATAATTACTGCTTTTAAACTATTAAACTGGCAGAATAGATCACATACAAGAAAATGGGTTATTTGTCATTTTTCCTAAGTGAACTTGAACAATCCCTTAAGCTTATGTATGACTCTGCTGTCTACAAACGCCTTACACAGGTTCTCTTTGGGTGCCACAACTATTCGGTGATACAGGAAGGGTAGAAACTTTTCTCTCAATTTTACACTTGTGCATACTGAGTCAGTGAGGTTAAGTGACTTTTTCAAGGGTTCGCAGTCAGTAAATGACTGAATTTACACATTCTGTTTTCTAGGTCAAGTCAAAAATAATCTTGATCACGTATTATTGCCTGTCACGTCAGGAGTTTGGAATCTACTTCTCTGGGACTCTTAAAGAGCTACATAAGATAACAACTTTAGGTACCATTGTTTTTCTTTTAAAAATCACAGTATTTCATGCTTTAGAAGATAAAAAAGAAGCTGGCAGGAAGAAAAGTATCTTCTGAGCATTTTCAGCACCGTTCCTGAGACAGGTGTTCTCAAACTTGAGTGTACACAAAAATCACTTCGGGGTTTGTTTTTTTTTTGAGACGGAGTCTCACTCTGTCGCCCAGGCTGGAGTGCAGTGGTGTAATCTTGGCTCACTGCAACCTCCACCTCCTGGGCTCAAGCGATTCTCGTGCCTCAGCCTTCCAAGTAGCTGGGATTGCAGGCATGCACCACCATACCTGGTTAATTTTATATTTTTAATATAGATGGGGTTTTGCCATGTTGGCCAGGCTGGTCTCGAACTCTTGGCCTCATGTGATCTGCCTGCCTGGGTGTCCCAAAGTGCTGGGATTATAGGCATAGGCCACCACGCCTGGCCTCGGGTGCTTTTTTAAATATAGATTCAAGAGCTCTTCCCTGCAAGACTCTTACTTAGTAGGTCTACAGTAAGCCCTAGGAATCTGCATTTCACAAACACTTCAAGGGATTATTGGTACAGGAGTCCTATTCGTTGGGTAACACTCAGTCCAAGACATTAGGGATCTGTTTCTCTTATCCAGGAAAAGGAAAGTAGCAACCGTGTAAATCCAATTACTCCTAAGTGAATTAAGCTTACCCTAGCCTGACAGCACTTGAGCACACTGCACAGTATATGAGAAACAGCTTGTAAATAATATTCCTCGAAAAGGCAAACTATATAGACATAGACAGAGACAGGTATCTCTAACACATAGATGTAAATACTTACACTCTAGGAAGTTTATTTCAAAGAAATATGAACTTAATATTTCTCCCTGGAGTTGACCTAATCTATAAGAAATAACAGGTAATATCTCACTCCAAAACCAGGCTAACTTCCTCAGTTATTACCTTGTTCCACATTCTCCACTGTCCCATATTGAGCCAAAAGTCCATCCAACACCTAAAAGAGAAAGCTTCCATGTCAGAATGGGAAGGCAAGATCATACGTACAAAAAACACTACAGTAATATCCCCCCGCAAATGAATTAAAGAAAAATAAAAAGATGGTTATAGGAATAATCTAATTAAATTGATATTTCAGGTCTTCCATAAAAACAGAACTGAACAAACATATGGGACCTTCATTCGCTTATTGGCTCCCAAATAATCTGTTCACTAAGGTTACACAGCAGAATTTCAATCTTAGTAACTGTTAACAATCACATTCATCATGATGGTTGGAACACACTACTCTTATAATGAGAAGCAGAATAAAGTACAAGGCTCACTCCACTTTCTTGAAATATTTAACAACTCTTTTACAACGATCTCTTCATTTTACAAGGTAATAGGATGTGTACGTTTGAAATTTTCCATAATAATCAGGTTTTTTGTTTTGTTTTGTTTGAGATGGAGTCTCCCCTCTGTCACCCACACTGGAATGCAGTGGCGCCATCTCGGCTCACAGTAACCTCCACCTCCTGGGTTCCAGTGCAGCAATTTTCCTGCCTCAGTCTCCTGAGTAGCTGGGACTACAGGTGCCCGTCACCACGCCCAGCTAATTTTTGTATTTTTAGTAGAAACGTGGTTTCACCATGTTGGCCATGCTAGTCTCACACTCCTGACCTCAGTGATCCTCCTGCCTTGGCCCCCTGAAATGCTGGGATTTAGAGGCATGAGCCACCATGCCCAGCCAATAATCTTGTTTTTTTTTTTTTTTTTTAAAGTAATAAAAACATTAGATAAAACATTGTTTCCTTTAAGGCACTGTGATTTTCTTTGGGTTGGGGAATAAAATATGGGGCAGTTTGTTTTTAAATAATGCAATAAGGCCACTCCTCATATTCTTATTTTAAGGTAGAAATCTTATAAGCTTTACAACTCTGAAAACATATCTTAACTATTACAGCAACTAATTCAAAACAAACAAAAAATTCTGCTAAAACCAACAAAGACTTTTCTACTTTTGTTGCCTTTTCATCAACTTTTTTTTTTTTCAAATTATAATCTGAAAAGATAAAAATCTTTTTAAAAATCATGAGATACAAGGCAGGTGGATTGCTTAAGCCTAAGAGTTCGAGGCCAGCCTGGACAACATAGCAAAACCTCATCTCTACAAAGAATACAAAAATTAGCCAGGCGTGCTGGCATGCATCCATAGTCCCAGCTACTGGGGAGATTGGGGTGGGAAGATCCTGGAGCCGGCTGCAGTGAGCCATGATTGGGCCACTGCACTCCAGCCTGGGTGACAAAGTGAGACACTGTTTCAAACAAACAAACCAACAAACCATGAGATACAAATTACGAACCAGGTATATATTTTGTTTCTTGGCTTATTTGCTGGTGCTTGGTAGCATGGTACTTGAAAAGACAGAGCCTGAGGGATCAAAGTACACATTCTATGAAAGAAACAAATACGACCCCAAACTCATTACAGATCACATACATGAGGGTACTGAAAAGAATGAGGCAGGACGCAGAAGCTTTGTGAGAAACTCTGAGGCCCTCTAATTCCTAAATGTAAAATGGAACTAAAGAAGGGAGAAATGTCTCATCAACCCATTAAAACTTGACACTGGCTTACCTCCCACTGCAGGTGAGGAGGGATGTTTCGAATCTGAATTTTCCTGCTCCTGTAAAGACAAAACCACAGACTGTAACACTTTCTCCAGGACACAAACTGTAGCAAATAATAAAAACCGGCTTAAATCTGTCATTTGAGTTGCTTTCTCACTGTGTTCACCATGGCATCAACAAAAAATTCCTAGTGTGAATCAAGAGCACAGTTGTTTGGTGGTTGTATTTTTCGAGACAGAGTCTCGCTTTGTCGCCAAGGTGGGGTACAGGTGGTGTGGTCTTGGCTCACTGCAACCTCTGCCTCCCGGGTTCAAGTGATTCTCCTGCCTCAGCCTCCCAAATAGCTGGGATTACAGGTGCCCACCACCACATCTAATTTGTGTGTGTGTGTGTGTGTGTGTGTGTGTTTCCCAGACGGACTCTCGCTCTGTTCTCCAGGCTGGAGTGCAGTGGCATGATCTTGGCTCACTGCAACCTCTGCCTCCCGGGTTCAAGTGATTCTCCTGCTTCAGCCTCCTGAATAGCTGGGATTACAGGTGCCCGCCACCACACCTGATTTTTGTGGGCTTTTGTTTTGTTTTTTTTTTAGATGGGGTCTCACTCTGTCATCCAGGCTGGAGTGCAGTGGCGCGATCTCGGCTCACTGCAACCTCTGTCTCCCAGGCTTAAGCGATTCTCCTGCCTCAGTCTCCCAAGTAGCTGGGATTACAGGCATGCACCACCATGCTCAGCTAATTTTGTATTTTTAGTAGAGACGGGGTTTCACCATGTTGGCCAGGCTGGTCTCGAACTCCTGACCTCAAGTGATCTGCCTGCCTTAGCCTCTGAAAGTGCTGGGATTATAGGCGTGAGCCACCGCGCTGGCCTCATGAGCATGTTTTAAGGTTTTCAATTACTTTGGGGGGTGGTGGGGGGGAAGAAATCCCAAGAAGCTTTAAAAAAAAATCAGTAATTTAAATACAGACTCATCTTTTCAATTTCCTACCAAAGCAGTTAGAATGTAAGTCATCATACAGATTCTATTTATAGAATTATCCCCTTCTTCCTCAAAATACATTGGCCTGCAACTGACCCTACCCCAAAGTGTACCCAGGCTCAAACAGGACAGGTGAGGTCACATATAGTGGGCTTCAACAAGATCAGGTTTAGCTGCCCCCTTATCTAACAATGCAAAATGTCATTTAAAAATATTTTTATGGCCGGGCGCAGTGGCTCAAGCCTGTAATCCCAGCACTTTGGGAGGCCGAGACGGGCGGATCACGAGGTCAGGAGATCGAGACCATCCTGGCTAACACGGTGAAACCCCGTCTCCACTAAAAATACAAAAAAAAAAAACTAGCCGGGCGAGGTGGCGGGCGCCTGTAGTCCCAGCTACTTGGGAGGCTGAGGTAGGAGAATGGAGTCAACCCGGGAGGCGGAGCTTGCAGTGAGCTGAGATCCGCCACTGTACTCCAGTCTGGGCGGCAGAGTGAGACTCTGTCTGAAAAAAAAAAAAAATTATATATATATATATATATTTCTGAATAGGTAATACAGTCCTAATTCAAAAGTTAAAACACTATAAAAAGTTATACTGTGAAAAGTCTCACCACCCCCTTCTTTCACCAGAAATACTTTTTACACGTTATTTGCGTATCTTTCAGATTCTTTATGCAAATAATAGCAAATGTGAATATATATTCATATTTTCACCGTTTTCTTACAGAAATATCTGCATATTCTACACATTCTCTGCATCTTGCTTTTTTCACCTAATAGTCCTATTCTTAAGATCTTTCTCAAGGTGGAGGTAGAGAGCTTCCTCATTCTATTTCATAACTACGTAGGTATCCTGGAGTATATTTAATCCATCCCCTACTAATGGACATTTGGGCCTTTTCATTCAGAGGCTCTCCTGAAGACATCCCGCTGGTCTGAAAGCTTTGAATAACTTAGATTGTTTCTTGTTTTCACTTAAGCATTAAAATCAGACAGAAAAAGAACAGTATACATTATGTAAGTTTTTTCCCCCTTTGAGAAAATGCTGGATCCTGGAAATAAAGCATTTAAATTTTAGAGATGTTGTTTTAATAGAGGAGCTTGACACTGAAATCCTATAAATACCATTTTGGGGGGGTTGCCAGAAAAGGGATGTGGTGTACCACCTTGTGGGGTCAGAGATACTAAACAGTGGCTATACACAGTCACGTGTTTCTCCAGGGCTTTAATCTGGGCAATAGCCCCAGAGAGAAATGTTGTTGTTGTTGTTGTTTTTGAGACGGAGTCTCGCTCTATCACCCAGGCTGGAGTGCAGCGGCGCAATCTCAGCTCACCGCAAGCTCCGCCTCCCGGGTTGACGCCATTCTCCTCCCTCAGCCTCCCGAGTAGCTGGGACTACAGGCGCCCGCCACCTCGCCCGGCTAGTTTTTTTTTTTTTTTTTTTTTTTTGTATTTTTAGTGGAGACGGGGTTTCACCGTGTTAGCCAGGATGGTCTCGATCTCCTGACCTCGTGATCCGCCTGTCTCGGCCTCCCAAAGTGCTGGGATTACAGGCTTGAGCCACCGCGCCCAGCCTCAGACAGAAATGTTACGATTCAAGCAGAGAGAGAAAAGGAGAGACACACAGAGAGAGGTACAGAGATGGAATAAATAAATGGGGAAATAATGAATTAAATGAGGGGCTCGTTTTCTCAGCTCCTTTTTATGGAATGTCATGGGGGCAACCCCCCTGCTCTAGCTCCCATACACTACTTCAGTCTTGTCTATTTTTTAAAATGTGAATGTATTCATGCTTTACTAGGGCTGCTTTAATGACTAGACAGAATCACTAATTGCACATCAGGATGGAAAAAGAATCAAGAACTAATTTCTACCTCTATGCTGTGAAGGCTAATTCCCAACATGGCCTTTGGCAATAGTTCAGAATAAAACAGCCAGCACCATCCCATACAGTGGCTACACAGAAATTCTCTATGGAAGATGTCACCAAGTCTAACAGTGTATAGAAAAGGCATCAGAATTTTCAAGAAAATAAAATATTTCTAAAGAAAAATATTTTTGTTATTTCCAAATAAAAACATTGACTCCAACTGCTAACCAACAATTTACTGGTAGATATTCTATTGGAAGAAACTCATGAATGAGCACAAAGAGATGTGAAGAAAGACAGCTACTGTAACCTTATTTGTAACAAAGATTGCATACAATCTAAATATTCACTGAGAAATGAATACATACATCATAATACAGCCTAATATAGAATATCATGCAGCTCTTAAAAATGAAGTTGACAAGCATGCACTGTCTTAGAAAAGTATCCAAGGCATGCTGTTACAAGAAAAGAGGTAATTACAGATTAAGTTGATCCTGCTTTCAAAAACCACAAAACCAAACTACCTGTTATTCAATGTGTATGTGTGTAAATGCACAGAAAAAGGTTGCAACAAGCAGATTTAGTTGGTAAAAGGATACTGTTATTTTAGCTACTAATTTTTTTATTTATATTTTTTAAAATTATTAAATTTTTAACAGAGTTGGAGTCTTGATACGTTGTCTGCTGGTCTTGAACTCCTGGGCTCCAGTGATCCTCTCACTTTGGCCTCCCAAAGTGCTAAGATTAAAGGCATGAGCCACCATGCCTACCCCTTATTTATTTTTTTTAATTGAGAATATATTCACATCTTATCCTACAGGCTTTAAAACACGAACAATGAAAACATCTATTAGGGTTGCCTTAATATACAAGATTTATTTTTTTTTAAAGTATCCTGGAATCTGCTAAGTAAAAAAAAAAAAAAAAGAAGAAGAAAAAAAAACAAGCCTCATTTTCTCCATAATTACACTAGGTATTCTTGAAATCTAATACAAGTAAAAGTTGTTTCTCATCCTCACTGTCGCAGAACTATTAATGTATGTGGCAAACACTTCATTCATAGTGCAAAAGTAGGAAAACTCTGCCCTATGCTGATTACCCCAAATACTAACTGAATGCATCTAAACCAATGGTATTTCCCTGTAATAATTCAAGTAAAGACATCAGTTCACTAACTGGGAATGTCCTGCTTCGTTAAGCCAGACACTTGGAGGAATAATCTCTAAAAAGCTAGACTGTTGTACTTCTAATCTCAGATCAGGATGGAAAGAAAGAAAAGGAACTGAGAACTAAAAAGAGAAATGGAGATCACTACGGTAGAACCAACTAACCTGGAGTTCAGGTGGTCATCTGGGAGACTATCCTGAGGGATTATCTTTCGGGGTCATGAGCAATTAGGATCTCTGAGATCTGCTGACTCCTGCGGCATCATCTGGACAGCATGCCTTCTCATCAGGGTACCCAGAAGGCCTGTCCTCTTCTTCCCCGGGAGGGACTTCGGCATGTCCTTCAAAACGCAGCTCACACATAATCCCTGCTGAGCTTTCCAGAATGTCTCCAGAAAGAACTGTTTCCTCTGCACTTTTCAGCTTTTCTGGCAGCTCACTCTTTGCCATTATTACTCATCTGCTAGCGCTGTGCCTCCTCAAGCCCCTCAGTGATTTCATCAAGGACAGGTTCCTCGTTTACTATTCCACTGTCTAGCACGAGGTCTCATACACAGGGGCTGAGAAGAGCACTTCTGCTGCTGGCTGTGGTCTGTTCATGATGAAGACCCTCCAGACCCCACCCAGGAAAATGAATTGTCTATTTTTTTCTTTGCCAGGTAGTCATCAAAAGAGGGAAGGAGGTGTTTGTTTCCCTCCTTCCTTTAGACAAGAAAGGAAAGTATTTGGCTCAGTCTCAAATGGGAATATGGATCTTTCTCCCTGAAACTGTGCCCTGCTTTAAAAAAGCCACACAGTAACTTAGGAAAGTGATTGGTAATAGGAAAATAATTATTTGTCCCTTAAAATAATAATTTCACAGTTCCAGTATGTTAAAAATGAAACCAAGTTTCTCTAATTACAGATAAAAGGCATTTCTCACCCTCACTGCCACAGAGCCACAGAACTATTACAGCCGTCTCCCAGCTGGTCCCTCCGTCTTTGGCCTGCACCTCCTCCTGTCCCATCCACTCCTCACCTGGCTGCCAGTCACTTTCCCACACATGGAGAGGGCTACTCCTGCCTTCCTTGACTCCCTGCTGCTGCCTCCTCCCCATCTCTATCTTTAAACACTCCTGCCACACCAAGTCCTTCCACCTTCAGTTCACAAGTGTGCCGGAATGAGCCTTCAACTCCCTCAGCTCACCTTCAAACAGAAGTAAAAAGAGCAGCAGGAACATGTCTTTATTTCACCTTCATTTTAACTGGAAGCAGAATAAGACCTGAAGTTAAGCAAAGGGTGCTCTTTAATACAAATATACAGGTTCTTTCCCTGTGGCTTTCGGATTCAGGAACTCAGAACTTCCCACTCTCAAATTCAAGTAAACTAAGTGTGTGGGAAAGGGCCACCTACCAGGAAACGAGTAATGCAGCCCTGGAGCCATCCTGCTTTGCTGGGGAACTGGCTACCTTTACCGATTCTAGACTCTGGTCAATTGGTGATTATAGCTCACATGTGTGGACTATCAAACTGTAAAGAACTACAGAATAAAATATATGTAATCCCAGCTCATCTAACTAATTTACAGTTGATGGGTTCCAAGGACTTTCAACATATAAATGCCTCAGCGTACATTTTATAACATGTTATAATTATAATATGTTATCTTTGTGCTGTAGATGCCCAGAGGTAACAGAAGGTTCCAACTGAGTGAATTTCAGATAAGCTAGATGTCCACTGTTATGAATTTCAAGGGCCTGGCAGAAATCATTTAGTCATGGTGGAATTTGTTTCTTAAAGTAAGTAGGCAATCAGCCAGGGAAATAAAATCATATTTAATTATTGAGGAACCTCATGAAACTGAAGAACCATTTCATCTGTATTATTAAACAACAACAACAAAAAAAAGTTGGGAGGCAGAGGCAGATGCATCACTTGAGGTCAGGAGTTCGAGACCAGCCTGACCAACATGGTGACCCTATCTCTATCAAAAACACAAAAATTAGCCGGGCATGGTGGTGTGCACCTGTTGTCCCAGCTACTCAGGGGGCTGAGGCAGGAGAATCACTCGAACCTGGGAGACGGAGGTTGCACTGAGCCGAGATTGAGCCACTGCACTCTAGCCTGGGGGACAAGAGAGAAACTGTCTTAAAAAAACAAAACAAAACAAAACAAAACGTAAAACACCTGCTTTGGTGTGAGGAGGATAATGCCATAGTTTTCAGGCATATGGTCAACTAGCCACAAGTCTATCAGCTACCTTGAGAACTCTAACCCAAGCCTTGGCTATGCTGTGGGTCTGACTAGAGAACAAATTAATATGAATGTGGGAACCCAGCTTGTAGGATTCCAGCTTCCATTGGAGAATTAGGCCAACTAAGAACTGGATGATTCCCAGGTAACTTTTGGGCAAGAGAGGCAACAGAGGGCCTTGTGAGAGTGTCCTTTGGGTCTCAATAGGGATTCTACCCAACTAGGTCCCAGCTGTTTCCATAGCATTTCTGAGCTCCATCAGATGATAAAAGGGATTTCCTTACATGCATTACCTGTAAAGAGAGGCAGGTATGCTAACCAACCCCGAGCCGGGACAGAAACCACCAGCGCTCCCAGCCCTCCTCCCCTTCAGTGCTGCAGTCAGATTCCAGTCTATTGCATGCGCTCATTAGTGTGTGTTTCCTATTCCTCATTAGTTTGAAAGTTCACCTAAAAACTTCTGGTCATTCTGTACAAGGGACATCCTGTGCTAAATTGAACTAGGACCTAGAGCTGCTCAAGGAAGCAAATAAATCACCAGTGATAGCCAAGTCCAATCCTCTACCCAACTGTCTCTTCTTTTTTTTTTTTTTTTTTTTGAGACAGGGTCTTGCTCTGTCACCCATGCTGGAGTACACTGGCATGATCTCAGCTCACCGCAGCCTTGACCTCCCAGGCTCAAGTGACCCTCCCAACTCAGCTTCCTGAGCAGCTGGGACTACAGGCCCAAGCCACCATGCCCAGCTATTTTTTGTAATTTTTGTAGAGATGGGGTTTCGTCATATTGCCCAGGCTGGTTTTGAATTCCTGGGCTCAAGCAATTCACCCACCTTGGCCTCCCAAAGTGCTGGGATTACGGGCATGAGCCACCACACCCAGTCCAACTGTCTTTTAAAGTTCTCTCTCGCTTTCTCTCAAACCCAGACACCACACAGGAGGATCACAGAGACTGATTGAGAGTCAATGAAAACAAAATTGTTTAGTCACTTTCTTTGTTGCAACATGACTAAGAACAATTGTCTCTATGAAATCCAAAATAAAACAAATGTATTAGAAACTAAATGTGTTCAACACAAATAAACTGTTGAAAATGAACAAAAATCAGTTTGGGTTTTTTTTGAGAGAAAAAACAAATGATAAATGTAAATCCTTGTGAATATTAGTAGTGTTATGAGTCAAATCATAAAAGGATTAAATCAAATACTGTGGTGGCCTGCTGCAAAGGGTTGTTTTTTGTTCCCCCCCCCCCCCCAAGACAGAGTCTTGCTCTGTTGCCCAGGCTGGAGTGCAGTGGTGCGATCTTGGCTCACTGCAACCTCCCTCTCCCGGGTTTAAGCGTTCTCCTGCCTCAGCCTCCTGAGCAGCTGGGACTACAGGTGGGTACCACCACACCAGACTAATTTTTGTATTTTTAGTAGAGACGGGGTTTCACCATGTTGGCCAGGATGGTCTCGATCTCCTGACCTCGTGATCCGCCCGCCTCAGCCTCCCAAAGTGCTGGGATTACAGGCGTAAGCCACCGTGCCCAGCCCTACAAAGGGGTTTGAGCCAGGAGAACTGCAGTTATGAACCCAATAATTTTCCTTGCTCTATAAACTCATGTTCACAAAACCATAAGCTCCAGAACAACCCTCACAACTCATGCTTCCTGGGCATTCAGAGACAGAAACTCATGAAAGTTCATTGCTTGAATGAAACAGGAAAAAAAAATCACTTAATATGATGTGTCTTGGTCCACTTGGGCTACTATAACAAAACTCCATAGACTGAGGTTATAAACAGAAATTTATTTCTCACAGTTCTGGAGGCTGGGAAGCCCAAGATCAAGGTACCAGCAGATTTGCTGTCTGCTTAGGGCCTGTTCCTCATAGAAGGCACTGTCTAGCTGTGTCTCTGGATGGAGGAAGGACTAGATATCTCTCTGGGGTCTATTTTATAGAGGTACTAATCCCCTTCATGAGGGTTCCACCTTATGATCTAATCAATTCTCCAAGGCCCTTAATACCACCACCTTGGGGGTAAGGATTTCAACATAAGAATTCACGGGGGGTGGGGGGGACACAAACTTTTAGACCACAGCAAAAAGCAATAGTCTGAGACTGTAATTCATTTCTCTCTCCACAGCCCTCTCAGAGCCTACTAGCTCACAAAAAGACCTAACACAATTCTAGATTCCTCTTTTGAGGAAACCATCAAAGATTCTTAATTGTTTCCTGTTGAAAGGAGCAGAGCCGGCCGTGGTGGCTCACACTTGTAATCCCAGCATTTTGGGAAGCCAAGGTAGGAGGATGGCTTGAGACCAGGAGTTTGGCACCATCCTGGGCAACATGGCAAGACCTCATCCCTACAAAAAGAGATGGTAGATAATTCCATAATACTATTCATTTTTTAATTATTAGCCAGGCGTGGTAGCACATGCCTGTAGTCCTAGCTACTTGGGAGGCTGAGGTGTGAGGATCACTTGAGCCTGGGAGGTCAAGGCTGCTGAAAGCTGTGACTGTGCCACTGCACTCAAGGCTGGGCAACCGAGTACCAAGTAAGACCGTATCTCTCTAGCAAAAAAAAAAAAAAAAAACAAGTGGAAGGAGAAAAATCAACGAGTCAATGGATCATTAGATGATGTTTAGCTGTCTATGAGAAGACTGGTTGGATGGTTACTCTTGGACAAGATGGTGAAGGAATTCCTCTATTGGGTCAGAGGAGAACTTGCATGAAATGACCATTATGTTTCATTCCACCTTCAGGATTCTATAAATCTTTTGGACAGAATTGTAACAGGAAGGTTAAAACCATTTCCCATTAAAAGGAAATTAGCATGCTTGCTTATAGATTGAAACCATCACGCACTGTTGTAGTGAAATAGATCACCAGATTTCTCAGAGATTCCTATTTTTTTTTTTTTGAGACAAGGTCTCACTCCAGTCACCCAGGCTGGAGTGCAATGGCGTGATCTTGGCTCACTGCAGCCTCGGTGTCCTGGGCTCTAGTGATTCTTCCACCTCAGCCTCCCAAGTAGCTGGGATGACAGGAGCACACCACCACACCTGGCTAAATTTTTGTATTTTTATTAAAGACAGGGTTTCTCCATGTTGCCTAGGCTGGTCTCAAACTCCGGGGCTCAAGCGATCCACCTGCCTCAGTCTCCCAAAGTGCTGGGATTACAGGCATAAGCCACTGTGCCCAGTTGAGATTCAATATTTTAGCTCTTTAAAAAGGACATCACTTAGTCAAACGTGGTGACACGTGCCTGTAATCCCAGCTACTCAGGAGGCTGAGGCAGGAGAATCGCTTGAACCCAGTAGGTGGAGGCTGCGGTGAGCCAAGATCATGCCACTGCACTACAGCTTGGGCAACAAGAGCAAAACTCCGTCTCCGGGAAAAAAAAAAAAAAAAAAAAAAAGGACATCACTATCTAAAATTCTGCTTTTAAAAATTTATATTCAACGTTTAATGAAGGGTTTTTTTTTGAGACGGAGTCTCACTCTGTCACCCAGGCTGGAGTGCAGTGACACAATCTCAGCTCACCACAACTTCTGCGTCCCGGGTTCAAGCTATTCTCCTGCCCCACCCTCCTGAGTAGCTGGGACTACAGACGCCCACCACCATGCCCGGCTAATTTTTGTATTTTTAGTAGAGACGGGGTTTCACCATGTTGGCCAGTCTGGTCTTGAACTCCTGACCTCGTGATCCACCGGCCTTGGCCTCCCAAAGTGCTGGGATTACAGGCGTGAGCCACCCAAGGGGCTACTTTACTGGAATAGTGGTGAATAGTACGACTATGTGAACTGAAGGAAGACTAAAAATCCATATAATTATTCCAAGAAAGATGATAGCTTTTTGGGAGGAGGGGGTCAAAGACCTCATTCGGAAATCAAACAAAAACAAAAACCCTAACACAAAAAAATTGTGATTATCCTTATCAAGGTTTGTGTACAATTCCCTATGATAATACCAACTCTCCCTTCCACCATCCCTCTCTTCAACTCATTCTGTGCAATGTAGAGAAAGAAATGTAGTTTTAGCTCAAGTTTTACTAGAACTTCTCCATGGGCTTCACTGAACACTATCTTTTCCCCATTTCTCAGTTTATTTTATTTGATGAAGTCTAATTAAACATTTCCGAGGTAAACCCAAAACATTCTTCACAGCGTGTTTAGCATGAAGGTTTTCCCAAATCACCGTTACTACTGACATTCCTGGACGCTAAAGCATCTTATTTAAGCCTTACCCATTTGAATTAGGTGTTGTTATTCCCATTTTTCAGAGAAATGCACTGAGGAGCTGATGAGTCCCTTGTCTGAGTCTCACAGTTAGGGGTCACCATTAGGGAGTGATATTTTTGACTTGTGGTCTTTATACATTTAAAGTTTTGCTCTTCAGATGTCACTGGAATTATTAATTCACCAAAAACAAAATTTACATTTCAGGCATGTATTTTAGTTCAATGAATTTTGGTCAAGATGTCCCCCTCCACTGACAAACATTAAGAAAACATGCCTTGGGAATGATGTCCAGCTTTTCCTTCTCAGCATCAACCGCACCATAGAGTTGCTGACCGAAAACATCTCCAGGAAGGGTTATTTTGGAAACTTCACTGTGGTAGCTCACTCTTTGCTTCTCAAAAGGATTTACTTAAATATAAATGCTCTTTAGAGAGGTGATAAAGGTATTAACTGTAAACTCCTTCACGGATTAGCCGACTTCTGGTTGATGGTCAGGCTCCCCTGGCACACAGTGGGGTGCAGCACATACATGGAAGGGCCTGAGGGTGGAACAGTGACACAAGAAACACCTGCTTATCCCTGGCCCCCAACCAGGGCGGTGCTGAGCCTCATGGGACCAGATCAAGTTTGAGAACCTTCCCCAAAGCATGGATTGCTCTACAGGGAAGGGCGGAGTGAATCCCAGACAGCTAGACAAAGTCCTCAGAAGAGCAAGAACATTCATGTGTGCTTGAGTACAAACATGCATTTGGATTCAGGAAGGTGAGACTTTGGGACGTAAGGCTGAGTTTTTATTGAGCCAAAAATCTGCATGCCTGCTTTCAGTTTTTCAAGACCTAAACAGAGTAAAAACCACAAGCATTTTCTTCAATGTTTTAATTCTGCTGTGATGAAAGTTTCAGTTAACAAAATCAAATTGGGTTTCTAGAGAAGTGATTAGTCACCCTTACATGGTCCTCAACTCATTATCTGTAATTAAGACTAACTAGGGTAAAAACAAATATTTACACATAGTCATTTGAGCTCATATAAATAACATGTACAAACATGATACAACAAAAGCTATAATCTAAGTATATAAATGTTTGCCTTGTGTGGCACATGGTAAATACAAAACCATCTTTGTAAAGGCCAAGAGGGTCACATGCCCAATCACCAACTGTGCCATCCTTTCAGCATCTTGTCAATTAGTTTCCAAAAAACTGTTCTGTTTAGTTCTCCAAACAGCACTTGAATCTGTCCCTTTCTTTCCTCCCCTACTACCTGTGTCTTTTTTTTCTCCTTCCTCTTCAGCCCAAGCAGTGTCTGGAGCACAGCATGTGCGCAGCAATCAGCAAGCTCCCCAGGGGTGTTTGCTGCTGGACGCTGGCTTCTTTCTCCTGGCCCACTCCATCCCACATTCTGTCTTTCGACTGTAAGAGGAACATGTGCTTACTAAAGACACTGGTCTTCAAACAGCCAATTTCTTTCATTTCCAGTGTATGAGTGATAAAGTGACAGCAGTTTACTTCTGAAAAGAAGAAAGTATTCCCACCAGTTATCACAGATGTTGATCTTATTCATTATAGTTATGGTGATGAAGGAAAATTACATTCATCTGTAATATAGCCCTAACTCCCAAGAGAGCAGGAAAGACAGGAGAGGGTTGGCCAAATCACTTGCTCCTCCCTCAAAGAGGAACTCCTTTCTCTTGCCATGTAAATCAAACAGTATCTCCCATCTCACACAAGAGAGCACCATCTTACCTAGCTGAGGGTCAGGTGGAATGAACAATCCAAACCACCTCTACCCAAATGTTTTGACTAGAGGTTAATAGACATTTCACCTCATTCTGGAGAATGGGATGGTCTCTAAGATTAAACTAAAAGCTTTTCCAAATTCATTCAATAAATGTTTACTAAGGACTCATTATAGGCTAAGCACTTATGTTAGGTGTTGGGGTATACTAGTGAACAGAACAAAAATAGGACAATATTGATCTGAGCAATTCTGAGAACTTAATTTCAATAAAGCAATAAAATGTATTTTAGGGTTGGTTACTCAATCCAACTCCTCGCCTTTTCCTAGCTCGTATTTTTAGATTTTTTTTTTTTTTTTTTTGCTAAAAGTGAACCAATTATCTTTAAATGCCTATTTCTGCACAGTAGCCTTATAATGTAATAACAGCTAGCAAATGGCATCACAGAGTCACTGTTTCCACACACTGTGGGAAAGTTAAAGCTGGGGTAGGTATTGTGTGCATAACAGCATGGGACACCTCCACTGCCCCAGAAGGGTGTCAGAAAAGCTTTTGCCAACACCCAGAGTCTGCTCCTTGCCATTTAACCTCTTAAAGTTTCCTCTGTTACAGGAAGGGATACGCTGGCGAAAGTAAAAGAAAAAACAAAAAGACCGGCCGGGAGCAGTGGCTCACACCCGTATTCCCAGCACTTTGGGAGGCTGAGGCGGGCGGATCACTTGAGATCAGGAGTTCGAGACCAGCCTGGCCAACATGGTGAAACCCCGTCTCTACTAAAAATACAAAATTAGCTGGGCGTAGTGGCGGGCACCTGTAGTCCCGGCTACTTGGGTGGCTGAGGCACAAGAAACCCTTGAAACTGGGAGGCAGAAGTTGCAGTGAGCCAAGATCGCGCCGCTCCACTCTAGCCTGGGCAATAGAGCGAGACTCAGTCTCAAAATAAAGAAAAAAAAAAGAGAACAAAACAAAACAAAAAACCTCGGGTGATTCTGGTTACTTGCTCCAGAGGGGAAAAGGAAAAGAAATTTTCTTTACTCTATAGGAAAAGTTATTTATCAACAAGGTGAGGGTAGCCAGAAAAATAGCTTCTTACATAATACTAATAAAAAAATAAAACCACTTCATAGGATACAATGAAAAACAAATCAGTGAACATCATCATAAAATGCTGAAGAATATAATTAGCTCTCAAACCTAATGTCACATGATTTGAATACAATAAAAACTACTTTTTAAAACCTTGAATAGCCAACTTTAAAAACAGATGAACAAACTAGGGAAAGGGAGCATATGAATTATTATTATTAAAAGAACTTATCATCTTTTCGAGGATTCATCTGAAGATCCCTTTAAAGCAGTTCTGTAAAGGGCGGAAATTAGAGCAGAGATAACTTTAAATATGCAAATTTGATTTATAACCAATTTGGGGAGACTAGATTTTTGCACAAATAATTTTTCTAGTGGTGCTGATAGAAATCCAAGATTTCTGACCTGTATCCTTCCTGAACTATGCAAATCCTATTCCTATCCCTGCACATCCACAGCTTCTAGGCTAGCGACATGTACACAGCAGTCTCTCAGTAAACCTGATGAATGAATGAACATGACAGGGTTAATATCTCTGGTGCTTAAACACAGAATTCCTTCCAGGGCTGATCCACACTATCTTCTGAGTTCCCTGTCCTACAAAGACAATGAACAGCATCTGTCTCAGTTGGTTCCTGAGTTTTCATCGCTTCCTCTCAAGACAGCACCATCAGCTGAGCAGGCTCCAGCAGGACCCACCAGCAGAGAGGTGCACATGGGAGTCAATACCTGACTTGAATAGCAGGGAACGACCTACCTGGCTCAGCAGGTGGCCACAGGCAGTCCCCGCTACCACAGCTTCAAATTCCTTTTCCTACATCTTTTTCCTTCGCTGGATGCAGCCCAGGAGTGCCTTCTACTTTCAGGACCTTTCCTTGCCTAAAGCCTTGTCCTCAGTAGTATGATTGAGAGAAGGAAGAGAGTTCAGCAGGTGCACTCTCCTTTGCTGTTCACAGGATCCCAGTCTCCATGGTAGATGAGCTGCTGCTCTCTCTTCTCACTTCCCTTTCATCGAGCCCCAGGATTATGAGAAAGTACTCCACAAACTGCAAACTCTACAAACACCAAACTCCCCTTGCACCTCTCATTCCCAGCTTTGGTCCTGATGTGCTCAGGAGAGTTGGTGCCTGGTTTTCCTATGAAATGTGAATGAATCTGGCAATTAATTAGAAGGCATGACCTGGAGCCAGCACTGAACTGGAGAGAAGCTACTAACGTTATACAGAGTGACCTGTAGATTCAGGCTAAAGACCTAGTTCAGGGTAGTTTCAGAAGCTGAGAAGTGCAACTATCAAACCAACAGATTATGCTTCTTTTTTTACTTAATAGCACCCTGATTACCATACTTACTGAATAAGAATACCTTTGTTCCTTAGTGTGAAATGTAGAATTTGCAATAATCAATCACAAATACTTATGAAAATGTAAACATTTTTATTTACTAGTGTCTCTAAGCAAAGAAAAAGCCTTGATTTCCTAGGGAACAAAGATGTAAGAAAAAATACAAACTTAAATATATTCCCTAGATGTTCTAACTCCACAATTCTCCCCACTCCTAATAAAACATTTTATTGTTACCAAAGGCTACCATTATTCTAACACAACAGAGAAGCAGAGTGAGAGATATGCCAAGTGGGAACTGGAGGTAAGGATTTGAATCCCAGCTTCGCCACAGACAAGCTGTCAGACAGATGCTGAGTTAGTCATTCAACCTCTCTAATGCTTCAGCCATGAGACAGTTAGAGAAGATTCTTTCTAAATCTATGATTTGCCTCATTGTGAGAGCAAAACAGAACTGTTGCAAGGAGAAGGTAAGGAGCAGAAAAAAGAGGAATCCCACATGGACTTTAGGCTACAAATAGATGCTGAATTTTGGAAAAAAAATAATACTCTCAACAAATCTTGCATTTTGTTTGGGTCACAATTTTTAACATCCCAATAAATAAGTTAGACGACACACTCCACTGTATTTTACAACTGGATGGCTTACAAATAAAAAACAATGGGTTTGTGACTCTACTTGTGTCATGACCCTACAGCCTCCACTTACCCATTTCTTCCCTCTCCTAAAACAGGAAGCTTTACACTTACATTTTCATTACTGCAAGGATACTCTTGTACAATATCTGGTGTCCAGATTTTTAAAGTGTAAGGTTATTTCATGAAATTTACTACAAACAGAGTAGAGGGTGTTGCATAGCCTGCCCTACAGATGAAGTATTTATATCACATGGAGCTCTTTCTGGTTATTTCTAACATCGCGATTTGGTGGATCTCAGCAAATCTGAACAGCTATATCTACCACTCAACTGGTATCTTTGAAATAAATTTATCTTTTAGAAGTAAGTACTACATATTCTTTTTCATTTTCTTTTGAGACAGAGTCTTGCTCTGTCGTCCAGGCTGGAGTGCAGTGGCTCAATCTCACCTCACTGAAACCTCCGCCTCCTGAGTAGCTGGGATTACAGGCACCGACCACCACGCCTGACTAATTTTTGTGTTTTTAGTAGAGATGAGGTTTCACCATGTTGGCCAGGCTGGTCTTGAACTCCTGACCTCAGGTGATCCGCCCATCTTGGCCTCCCAAAGTGCTGGGATTACAGGCGTGAGCCACCACGCCCGGCCAAAGTACTATATATTTTTTGCACAAAATTCAAGAGGTACCAAAGAATAGAGTAGAAAAATTCTCTCTTCTACATCTATTCTTCAGTCCTCCAGTTCCCATTACCCCTTCTTTAAAAAATCCTTCCCAAGTAGTCTATACATAAGCATATATGCATACATTCCTTTTTTTACCCAAACACAAACATTAATGCTCTGTACATGCATTTTTTTTTCACTTAGTATCGGGTAGTATTATTCTTTTTGACAGCTGCATAATATTACATTTTATGAATGTACCACAATTAAACTGGTCTTCAAGTAATGGACACAAGATGTTTCTAATATTTTGCTGTTTCCAAAGAGTGAGTAAATGCTGCAATGAATATCTATCCATCTATCAACCAACTATCCATCCATCCATCCATCATCCATCTATCCATCCATCCATCCATCCCACTTTGCACATGTGTGAGCATATCTCGGAAGATAAACTCCTAGAAGTGAAATCCTAAATTGTAACGTCAACAAACAAAGCAGTGCCGGTTTCCCCATGTATCTGAAAACACGGAGCGATCAAACTTTTTGATTTCTGCCCATCCATAGGTGAAAAATACTATCTTGTTTGCATTTTAATTACAAATGAGGGTGATCATTTTTCATATATTAAAGAGCCTATGGTTAGGTGCAGTGGCTCACACCTCTAATCCCAGCACTTTGGGAGGCCAAGTCGAGAGGATTGCTTGAGCCCAGAAGTTTGAGCCCAGCCTGGGCAATGTAGCAAGACTCCATCCCTACCAAAAAACCAACCAACCAACCTATCCCACCCCATTCACTCTGGGAAACTTCACAGAAGTCTTCCTTGCTTTTTCTCAGTATTCAGGCTTTCTTAACTTCATTTCATTTATTCCACAAGCCCTTATCAAGCATGTACTATGTTAGATAGCAGAAAGACAGTGTGAACAACCTGCTCCCAACCAGGAGGCCAGTGGGCAGGGAGTGCACCTCGCATGCCATGCTGCAAAGGGACAAGCCTGCACCGCACTGGAGGGTGCCTGAGCAGCAAGACAGACAGGAGGAGAAACCTGGCAGGGAACCAGGGGGAGGCAATGCCTTAGCAAAGTCCTGAGGAATGGGAGGCAGAATAGGCCAAAGGGAAGAGCGAGAGCATAGAGGCATCAGGAAAGATATTCTAAGTAAGGGAATGAGGCACACAAAAGCATGGCAGCCAGGGACAGGAGTCTGAGGAATCTCAAGTCCTCCGGTTTGAAAGGAGCAGAGAATGCTTCAAGGAAAGGCAAGAGAGCAGGCTGGACAGGTTGGCAAGAACTTATGGCAAAGACTTGCTATTTCCTGAGTTAAACCACAAAGGTGATAAACCTTTCACCAAGACTCAGACACGAATCATCACGCCCCACACGAGTCAGTGCACGCCAGGTAAGCACTGGGGGCAGGTGAGCACAGCCAGCAGCACTAACTCTCTTCTCAGAAGATATTCTTCTTATTGGCTTTTCATCCTCAAAAAAGAGAACTCTATAGCTCTGAAATTTGCAGTGCAAGTATAATTCTACCCTGTTCTGTGGCTGTGTATATCCCACCATCAGGGCAGTCTTCTGATGATTCCTCATTTCTTTTTTTCCTTTTTCTTTTTCTTTTTTTTTTTTTTTTGAGATGGAGTTTCATTCTTGTCGCCCAGGCTGGAGTGCAACGGCATGGTCTTGGCTCACTGCATACTCCGCCTCCCAGGTTAAAGAGATTCCCCTGCCTCGGCCTCCCAGATAGCTGGGATTACTGGCACCCATCACCACGCCCAGTTAATTTTTTTGTATTTTTAGTAGAGACGGTGTTTTGCTATGTTGGCCAGGCTGGTCTTGAACTCCTGACCTTAGGTGATCTGCCCGCCTCAGCCTCCCAAAGTGCTGGGATTATGAGCCACCAGCCACCAGCCACCACGCCCAGCCTGATTCCTCACTTCTCTTTGACACGTGGCTGCTAGGTCCATTTAACCAACAAATTAAATGCCTCTGTATCTTCAAATAAAAGCATCTCCCCAATTACTATTCTAAAACTCTTCTATTTTTAACAGGTATTTACCACACTTCTTGAAAGCATAACAAATAGATCCATTAACTATATTAGGAGTGTTTTAGGTTAGTAGAGGGTATGATTGAATAACATGATATTAAAAAAAAAAACAACCCACCAGAACTTTTATTTTTTAGTACACATGAATAAGGCCTCCATCAAAGTAATGCTGTTAGAAAACTATTTACTTATTCCGACAATGATTCCTCTGCCCAACGTATTTTTGGAATTCTTTTAATGATATTTTCTGCAGCGTTTATCCAATAAACACTGATGTAACTGATTTGCCTTTTGCGCTACAATACAATCTTATAAATATGCTCTGTGTTAAAACAGAATATCCCTCTTTTCTTTCCCCTCCCTCTTTCCATATTCAACAGAAACAAAGAAAATCTCAGAGGTCTCTTCTTATGTCTCTGCTAACAATAAAAAGAACAGCTTTGTGGGGAGTGGGCTGCTTTATTCTGTAGCCCTCCTCAGATGCCAAGACTGCTGGGCTGGTCACTATACTCATGTCCTCAGTAAGGAATTTACCTCCTACTTTTCTTCAGGGGCAGGCAGGGAAGCACAGCACCAGCCCTCAGCTGTCTTGGGCTCCCTGATCTGGTTAAGGAGAGTGTATTTATTCAGGGCCATGGTGGTGCATGGGGGAAGCCAACCCTGTCAGCGCTGGCTGGTCATCAGAATGGAAGTGGGAGGACATCCTTCGTTTCCAGGTCATGCCTGGTTAACATTTCACCTTAACTGAGGGGCCGACGAGAGGCTATACACAGCCTGGATCAGAGCTCCCACAGCCCTTACCTGGTGGCTTGTTTGCGGAGTTTATCACAATCCTGTTGTAACGCTGTTTATATCTCTGCTGCCCAGCTAGACTCCGCCTCCTGTGATTTTCTCATCCCACCACCCAGTACTTTACAGGTTCAACGGATGACTATAAACAAGTGAACAGATAGCAGGAGTGGCTGCCCTTATGCCCATAGAACTGGGCCTCTCAGTTCAGCCCATGTTGGTCATTTCAGATCATCTGAATGTAAATCTGTCTCTGACCAGGCTTCTTGCAGGCCTTTGGCAGCCGTGGAGCTCTGAGAGGGAATGGTTTCCTGAGGGCTGGTCACCCTGGTCTATTTATTGGGAGGCCACGAACAGAGAGAGTGGGCATCAGGACCAACGGGCACATGGCCACCACCCAGATACATGACTCTGGCATGTATTTCACTTCTCTGGGGCCAGATGGCCTCTTCATAAGATTCTCCTCAGTGCCGAGAGTTCTTCAGTCCTGCCTGCTGACTTCCCTCCAGGACAGAACAGATGCCTCTTCCTCCCATAGATATGATGCAAGAACTGAGCTGTCCAAGCAAAAAAAAAAAAAAAAAACCTTTGAAGGAAGAATTTCTGTGCTGTGAGTGGTTTATTCTGAGAATAGGACTCAAGTTTTAGAAATCTTTGTTCAATGTCAGAGATAGAGCGACTGTAATCTGTGAGCCAAGAAAAAAGGTTTGCAAAGACTAGAAGAAAAGAAACCCATGGGTAAGAACTTGTAAAAACATCTATAGCAAACAAGAGTTCCAAGAGAAAGACTGGGAATCAGCAGGCCCACAGGAGCTGGAGAGTGAGCTTTGAAACGATACAGAATTAACTGTCTAAGGGGCATTAACTGTCCACTCAGGAGGCTGAGGCAGGAGAATCGCTTGAACCCGGGAGGTGGAGGTTGTGGTGAGCTGAGATTGTGCTACCACATTCCAGCCTGGACAACAGAGAGACTCTGTCTCAAAAAAAAAAAAAAAAGAAAGAAAGAAAAAGTCAGAAACTCCCTCCTGGAACTGGCGGATGGGTAGGGTTAAATCTGAGTGGAAAACGGAAGCAGGAAGACGGGAAGAGCAAAGCCATGATCAAAACCTGAGATACTGAGACGATGAACAAGGAGCAGAAGTGATAGCAGAGATAAGATCTTGTATCTTTTGGTGTCAAGAAGCACCATTTTGATGGGCTATTCTGGGCTTCCCAGACCTTCCCAAGGAGCTGCTCCTTACAGCTTACAGGACCACATTCTTGGGAAGCCACAAACCCTAATCATGCCTTGCCAGGTGGTACTCAGTGTGGACCGTGGTAGGACTGTGATGGTCAGAGAAGACTTTGGGTGGGGAGAGGAAGCAGACAGAGTGAAAAACAGATGTGTCTAGACAAGAGAAAATAGGGTACATCTAATGGGGAGACAGATGAATACTAAGTGGGGACAACTGCAGAGGCATTATTTAATAAGGTGAAGAGTTTGCACTGATACAGTAGGCTATGGGAAATCATTGCAGGGATTTGCACAAGGCAGTCATTTGTGATTCCAGTTATTTGTAAGATGAGGATAGTGGGGCATGACAAAGCTCTACAAAACTGTAAGATACTGCATATCTTTGATGAACAGTAGTATGAAAGACAAAACAGATTGGGTTTGCTAGAATAAAGGTGCTAACAAGATGGCTGTCACGAGCAATCTGCTGCAGCAACAGGCTCAACACCCCTACGCAGAGCTCTTCCTTCATGTGCTTCATCTTATTTGCATGAACATTCCTAGGAATTAAGCAGAAAAAAGGCAGGGATGTGCTTGCAAAATGACCAGGAGTGTTGACTGGGGAGTGAAAATTGGAGTACAGCCTAGGTGTGGTGGCTCACTCCTGTAATCCTAGCACTTTGGGAGGCCGAGACAGGCGGATCACCTGAGGTCGAGACCAGCCTGGCCAACATGGCGAAACCCTGTCTCTACTAAAAATACAAAAATTAGCCAGACGTGGTGGCGCACACCTGTAATCTCAGCTACTTGGAAGGCTGAGGCAGGAGAATCACTTGAATCTGGGAGGTGGAGGTTGCAGTAAGCCAAGATTGTGCCACTGCACTCCAGCCTGGGCGACAGAGCAAGACTGTCTCAAAAAAGAAAGAAAGAAAGGAAAGAAAAAAAGGAAGGAAAGGAAGGAAGGAAGGAAAGAAGAAAAGTTGGAGTACAAAGAAGTGAGCCTTGATAGAAACAAACTCAGATGAGAAAAGCAAGCCACATTGAATAAATATAAACTCAAACTCTGGTGTGGAAACAGCTGCAGATGTATAATTCTGACTGTCCCTTCTAAAGTGAAATCCCCTGGAAAGTAGGAAAATATTCTCCCCCCGGCAACCTTCCATCAACAAGGAGCTTGTGGGCACTGAGCATAAAGCAGGGCATTGAACCTGTGTCCTATCTTCAAGGAGTCTTCAGGCTCTGGCCACAGTCTATAAGAAAGGGCTATCAGCTAAGTGAGAGCACTCAACAGATGTATCTAGTGCTAGAATGGTAAATATTTAACAAATGGCTCTTGCAGGGGGAGGTAAAGCAATCTGTATTTTTTGCCAATTTCCGTGGTGTAAATACTGTCACCAAAGCCTATTTACTTTATTTTATTTTATTAATTAGTTAATTTTTTTTTTTTTTTTTTTAGATGGAGTGTCACTCTTGTCGCCCAGGCTGGAGTGCAGTGGTGTAATCTCAGCTCACTACAACCTCTGCCTCCCGGGTTCAAGCAATTTTCGTGCCTCAGCCTCCCGAGTAGCTGAGATTACAGGCACCCACCACCATGCCCAGCTAATTTTTGTATTTCTATTAGAGATGGGGTTTTACCATGTTGGCCGGGCTGGTCTCGAACTCCTGACCTCAGGTGATCCGCCCACCTCGGCCTTCCGAAGTGCTGGGATTACAGGCCTGAGTCACTGCGCCAGGCCCACTTTTCTTTCAAGTAGTTTTTTTCTTTTCTCTTTTTAATGGTTAAAACTTTTAATTTTGCTACCTCCTCATCTCAGCAAGTGAATTGTGCATTTAATGGGAAATCAAGTCTTTGTCTAAAAACTGTACTTTCACGCTGGTTTCCTCCAGACTAATAAAACAGTTTATCAGTCTAAGTAAGCCTCAAGTAGGTCTCTCATGCACCTGTCTTCTTCTTCTCTGTCTACCACCTCCCTCACTCTCATCTGAAAAGTCATGAACCAGCCCACCTAGTGAGTTCCTTTGACATCAGGGCTAACAGGGCCTGGGTAAACTTCAGCAATGTTGGCTTTCTTCCTGGCTTTTTCTGCTTGAAAAGAAGGCTCTTTTAGCAAGTCAGGGCAGTGTTTTCTGTTTGTGAGGTGCTTTTCTTCTGGGTGGCAGATTGTCTTCTATTTACCAACCACTCACACTTACCAATAACCAGCATCCTTGGCAGTTCTTAGAAACTTTCAGGTGGCAAGTACTTGGTTTTTAAAATTTTATTTTATTAATTTTATTTTTAGAGACAGAGTCTAGCTGTGTCGCCCAGGCTGGAGTACATCTGGTCCACTCACTGCAGCCTCAAACTCCTGGGCTCAAGGGATCTTCCTGCCTCAGTCTTCTAAGTAGCAATGCACTACCACATCTGGCTAATTAAAAAAAAAATTTTTTTTTTTGTAGAGACAGTGTCTCACAATGCCCAGGCTGGTCTCAAATTCCTGGCCTCAAGCAATCTTCCCACTTCAGCCTTCCAAAGTGCTGTGACAACAGGCACATGCCACCATGCCCAGCCACAAGTGTTTATCCCCATTTCATAGGAAACTGAGGCACAAAAAGAGGAAATCACCATCAAGATATGCCACTGCAGAGAGATACAAGATGAGTGTAATTCAGCTTCATGGGTTATTTTCAAAAACGAAGGAAGAAACTGCAACAAGGACTGAATCACGCTTTACTACAGCATTGCCTTCTACTTCCTCTACCAGCCAACTGCAAGATGAGCTTTTATGAGGAGCAATACTGATGGATTTAAGTTTTGAATTTTATGTCATTTTGTGCTTTCTGGAGGTGGTACAGTGAGCTTGGAAGTAAGTGATGTGGTGGGAAGGTGGAAACAGGGAAGGTAAAGTGAGAGGCTTGGTAGGCTCCCGACCTGAGATAATCAAACTAAGAAAAACCAATCTGGTGGAGGTTACACAGAGACTCTGGGAAATGACACCTCAGCTGCTCATAGCTCACTGGAAAACTGTCGGAACAGCCCTTTTTACGTCAGGGCTGGCGGGTAGAGAACTCTGGCCTGATGTTGTGTTTTTATATAATTTTATAATTATATAAATATATACACACATATACGCAGTACACATATATACGTGCTATAAACATATATATGTGCAAATAATGATACATAATTATATAATTATAATTGAGTTACAAGAACTCACTATGATAGAGTGTTTTAAAAATCAGCCTTCATTTTAATATAGAGAAAACTCTTGGCCATAAAAACATGCTTTGTTTTGTTCCCAAAGGGGTATGTCATTTTGTTCTGCCTTTGCTAAATAAGAGTTGAAAACTGTTGAAACGTTTCTCGTTGGCTTAGCTGGAGAGAACCAATACAAATCAACGGAGACTTTTACGTCTTCAGAATTGAGATCTGTTGAGGTTTATGTGGGAAGTGGGAAAGGTCTGTGAACCATAAAAGGTCTGTTTATGATTCCATCAAATCTAGTCGGCCACAGCTCCACACTAGGGGCACAATCAAAATTATGCAAACAGCTAAGTTTCTATCCCTTGGAAATGATGATACGGGGTCATATTTCCAATACTTAGAATTCACTGCTCGAGTCCATGGCAGCCTACAGTCAAAAGCTTATCAGATAAAGTCATTTTCACAGGGTATCAGGGCTGGGAGGGTGGTTAGGCCAATCCCTTCACTTCATAAATAAGGATGCTGCATCCCAGAGAAGTGGCAAATAACAGTATTTAGGATGAGAAGCCACATCTTCAGAATCTCCAGATCCCTGAACCTTCTTCCCACCCCAGTGTCTCTGTTGGTGGCATCCACCCCAGTCAATCCATTAACAGACAGGAACTAGCACGGGTGTTCCAGCACTGGGCCAAGCCCCTCAGGAGGACTGAGAGTTTTTGATGCCTAGCTCCGAACAGGCGCTGAGGGCTCCGAACTGTGAAGATGACACATAGTTTCTTCCTTATTGGAGCTCCCAGGCTAGTGAGGGTCCCATGGAACTAAACAACAGATGAGTATGGAATGGGGTGAAATCATTCCAGAAGAACAGACAGCATATGATGGGAGCTCAGAGGAAAAGCTATACCTAGCCTCGAGGGAGGGTGTAGGAACCAGAAGGAAAAGGAGGCATCATCCAGGTAAAGAAGAAGACAAAAGACAGTGATCCTGCAGAGAAAACACCATTGAGCAAAGTTGGGAGGCAACCGAAGGGGGTAAGCAGGTTCAGTCTGGGCAATCCCAGGGAAGCTGAAGGAGACAAATCCAGTGCCAGACTACGCAGAGACAAATTTCTGTAACTCTACGTGGGGCTGCAATGAGCATGCGGTCAAAGCAAACACATGCTCGGGCCAACAAGTCCTAAGTGGCACCAGGACCCAGGCAGGAATGAACAGATAAGGAGAGAACCAGAAGAAGAAAGCCTTCCAGATAGCACGTGAGCAAAATCGCCCGTCTAAGGTCTGAAGAGGCAGACACAGTCACTGAGATCATTCCCTGGGCTCTTCTTGTCCACTGGGGCAATATGTGGTCTGAAGACTAAGGTAGCTTGATCTATCAATCAGCCAACAAGTCTTGTTTCTGCTGAGTTGTAAGCTTTCCAGGACTGCAACTAGACAAGTGGGGAGTTCAGAGTCTAAATTAAAACTAATTCCTAATAGGTTTTATAACTTCTATCCCTTTTTTCCCTCTCTCCCTGCACCTAGGCTTTTGCCCTGGTAGAGGTGCAGACAATATAACCCAGAAGTTCAGACAGGAGTCAAAGGTTCCAAGTTCAAAGCCCACCCCACTACTTATTAACTGAATGACTCTTAGCAAAGTTGCTTTAACTTTCCCCATTCAGCTCCTTCATCTAAACTCTCAGAATTGTTAGATCAGATAAGAATGCAGAAGTTGCTTTCAACATGGCGCCTGGCACTAAGTGTTCTGTGAGTGATAGTGTTCTAGTGTTCTATTTAAAAGGCAAGGTAGGCCAGATTTTAAAGGAACCCCCATATCACAGTCTAGACTTTGTGGTACATTGTATTTCCCAAAAAGGAATGCATCAGAATCTTGCCTATATGCTTTTCTTATGGTGTGACTTTGACACTCCTCCCATTGAGAAATGGGGTTCTATACTTCCTCCCCCTTGATAGTCATGCTTCTGAAAACGGTGACAGTGATAGTTTGTGACTGCTGAAACCAGATCATAGCATGCCTTTCTTAGGAATGCTTGCTCTTGGAAGCCAGCCACCATGCTGTGAGGAAGAGCAAGCAACACATGGAGAGGCCACTGTTCCAGCCAACAGCCCCAGCTGAGGTCCCAGCTGACAGGCTGCATCAAATCGCCAAGGATGTGAACAAGTAAGCCTTTAGATGTCAGTTCACCCCAGCTTTTGAATATTCCCAGCAGAGGCCTCAGACATAACAGGGCCAAGACAAACCATCCCACTGTACCCTTTCCAAATTCCTGACCCACAGAATCTGTGAGTCTGATAAAATGGTGGTTATTTTATGCCACTTTGTTTGGGTTTGTTACATAGCAACAGATAATCAATATAATTGCTTTAAGACAACAGATGGCCATGGAAAGGTTTGAAAGTGGTGAAAAAGCAAGATGTACGTTTCCAGAAGGCTAACCTGACTGCAGTGGGCTGAGATTGTTGGCAGGGAACTCAGTAGGAGACCACTGACACTACGTGATGCAAACCTGAATATCAGGGCAGGGGGAGGATGTTAAAGGTCACAAATTAGATGTGGTGGTTGACAAAAGGAAAGAACTTCAAATGACACCAAGGTTTGAACTACTAGTGGAACCTGACGTAATTAGGTTCATCCAGAAGGGACTAATGTTTTTTTCTGGTGGACAGTTGGGGTAGAGAAGAGGAGGTAAATTCCATTCTAAATACATGGAATTTGCATGATGTCAGTATAATCTAAGAAGTATCAAGTGAGAAGTTACAAATTCAGGACTAGGCTGGCTGTGGTGACTCACATCTGTAATCCCAGCACTTTGGGAGGCCAAAGCAGGAGGACTGCTTGAGGTCAGGAGCTCTAGACCAGCCTGGGCAACATACTGAGACCCCAATCTCTACAAAAATTTTTTCTAATTAGTCGGGCATGTGTGCCTGTAGTCCCAGTCACCTGGGAGGCTGAGGATCACGTGAGCCCAGGGGGTTGAGGCTACAGTGAGCCATGAACATGCCACTGTACTGCAGCCTTCACATCAGAGTGAAACTGTCAAAAAATTAATTAATTAATTAATTAATCCAGGACTAGAAGCTGAACACTGGTGTTGGTTAAAACCACGAAAAGAGATGTATTGGTTAAAATACAGATCATGCCTGTATTTAGGAGAACAGATGAGCGGGACCAGGGTTAGCCAGTCACAGAGACAGAATTCTAAGAGTATAATTTCACGAACCAGTTTTGGAAAGGTGCGATCATTATTAGTGCCAAATGCTACAGAGAGGTGAAAGAGATGAAAGATTGAGAAAAGGGACTGCAACTCAAAAAATAATAAGAAATGGACCCAGGGTCAGAGGAGGGCCTCTCCATCCCTGAGCAAAAATGAAACAAGACACACAAACTGGGGAATGAATGAAATTACAAACCCTGCTCGGTACACATCAGAATGTCTTCAGTCTTCATTCAGATGGAAATTTCCTAAGAGTCTGGAAGAGGGAAGTGATAGGAACTGTTAAAATGAGAGACGGTGAAATGCACATTCCTAAAGGTACAAAGTGGGCACAGGAACACCTGCCACTTATCCACCTCACAAAGATCAAGCACAGATTAGATTCCTATAAAGTGCTTTGAGTTATCTGCCATTGTAATAGACCTGATACCTATCTTCCAGCCTTCAGAGAACAGTTCTAACATTTGCTGAACTCTCCAGCATTCCTGGGAGGTAGATATTATCATTGGATGAGGAAACAAAGGCCACACAGCAAGTCAAAAGCCAAGGCAAGATTAGAACAGGGCCTGCCTTCTGTGTGGGGAAGTCCAGTTGGCTAGATTCCTTTTGTGTCAGTAACAGGTTCTTTGATCTGTAATACGGAATAGGCTTGTTTCTGGGGAGGCTGTGAAAATAGATACATTAATGATCACAAGGTTCTCTGAAACTCACCAAGGGGGTTGTAGAAAAAAAGGTGCAGCCAGCCAGATTCTGGAAACAACAGAAGAAATTACAGGAGGCCAGGCATGGTGGCTCACGCCTGTAATCCCAGCACTTTGGGAGGCCAAGGCGGGTGGATCACCTGAGGTCAGGAGTTTGAAACCAGCCTGGCCAACATGGTGAAACCCCATCTCTACTGAAAATACAACAACTAGGTGGGTGTGGCGGCAGGCGCCTGTAATTCCAGCTACTCAGGAGGCTGAGGCAGGAGAATCGCTTGAACCAGGGAGGTAGAGGTTGTAGTGTGCCAAGATTGCGCCACTGCACTCCAGCCTGGGCAACAGAGCAAGACTGTCTCAAAAAAAAAAAAAAAAAAAAGAAAAGAAAAGAAAAGAAAAGAAAAAGAAAAAAGAAATCACAGGAAGAATGGAGATTGTAAAAACAGCAAGGGAGATGCAGGGCCCTTCGAAAGATTAGTCTGGGCAGATCCAGAGGCTGCGGGGAGGGGCCTCACAGAGCGGGCTATACGCCAGCCTTAGACTCCTCACTTGCGGCATCTCTTTCACCTCTCTGTAGCATTTGGCACTAATAATGATCGCACCTTTCCAAAACTTGTTCATGAAATTAACCAACTGAACTATGTTTGCGATTCACACAGCATGAACGTGGCTGGCTTGGACTGAGGCTCCTGGCCTCAAAGACAGAGCAGTAATTCGATTACTCACAGGTTGAACAGGTGAACCAAAAGGTAGTGCTGTGGATCAGAACACCTCAGGGGGCCCCAGAAACAGTGAAGAGGAAGAGTAATAGTTTTGTGAAAAAGACTTTACTTGAAATCCCTGGAGAAGCAGTAGCATCATAATCCTTCCTCGTCCTATATTTACTTTTTTCCTAAAAATTCAATTTCTTAATAAAACTAAAAATGCAATGATGACACTGTTTGAATATTATTATAAATTAGATGGAGTGGAGGATAAACAAAGTTGGCACAGGGAAGGCAAGAGCATTTACTGAATGTCTATCATATGCCCTCTCAATATTTAGAATCCCCTCACGAGATACTGGCAGCCTATTTTACAGAGACTAAACAGTGACTTAGAAAGGATAAATCTTTTACCCAAGACCACGCAGCTAGTCTATGATGGAGTCAGGATTCCAGCCCTGACATGCCTGATTCCAGAGCTCTTGTTCTTTTCCGTACACTGCACTACGCACATCTCAACAGTCATGAGGTCTGAACTAACGAGATGTACTATAATGCCCCAGAGATGACTGCACCCTAGA
This sequence comes from Macaca fascicularis, assembly GCF_037993035.2. NCBI lineage: Eukaryota > Metazoa > Chordata > Mammalia > Primates > Cercopithecidae > Macaca > Macaca fascicularis. Next base: position 97,659,507 of record NC_088376.1, read on the forward strand.
ACTGGAGAATGCATAGGGAGGGGGACTTCCGTTATGTATAACTGAACTATGTTTGCGATTCACACAAAATAAAGAAGTGACCAGGACCAACCCCAGCTTATGAGAGGCAAAGTTACTACTGCCCACTCCACCCCACCCTAGAGCGCCCTCTGCTCTGCACTCTCACGCTGCCTTCCAGCTTTCCAACAGCTCCAGACCCCTTGCTGCTCCTGGGTCTCTTCCCCTTGCTCCCTTCATCAGGCACTCTCCTCTCCCCAAGCCCATCAGCGCTGGCAAGAGTTGGTAGGTTAACCAGATTCACCAACCCCTGTTAAGTTGTTCGCTAGCATGTTACCCCTCCGAGGATATGGGCTTTTTGTGCTTTTGTTTTTTAAGTCAGTTAACATGTACTTGAACACCATAAAGGTAAAATGACAATGCTGGACGTCTCATTCATTCCGGAAGACTGATAGAGGAGACAGCTTCGGGTCAGCAGGCCTGTGGGCATTTCCCCAGCCCATCAACCAGCCAATCACAAAATCAAAACACGAGGTGAGTCTTATAGTTTTTAAAATACTAATTATTATTCACGGCTTAACTACTGAACAGATTTGCTTAGTGAGGTAGGTACTATTATGACACCCATTTTACTCACAAGATACAGTCACGAAAAGGTCCAATAACCTCCCAAAGGCTCACAGCTCATAAGCAGCAGGAGCTGGATTCAAACGCAGGCAATCAAGACCGGAGTCATGCTCTTACCCACGATGCCACGAGTTCCCAAAGTGTGATCTGCACACCCTTGGGATCCTTAAGACCCTTTCAGAGGTTATTAGGTAAAACCCATTTTCCTAATCATACCAAGATGTTATTTGCCTTGTTTATCATGTATTTTCACTCATGGTACAAAAGCAACGGTGGGTAAAACTGCCAGTGCCTGAGGCTGCATCAAGGCAGTGGTTCCACACTGCACAAGTCCTACACTCACTGTTGTGTACTCTTAGAGGACAGGGGAAAGTCAGCTTCACTTAAAACTGTCCTTGACAAAGCAGTAAAGATTACTGCTTTTCTTTTTCCCCCCAAAAAAATTTTGACCCTGGAATGCAGATCTTTTAAAGTATTTGGTGTGACAAAATGGAAAGTACACAGAAAACACCATTGCTGCATCCTGAAGTCAGATGTCTCAGGAAAGGCAACCGTGTGATCATTTGAGTTGGAAGCTGAAATGGCCACTTTCTTCCTGGATATGTCATTTGTACTTGACAGAACTGACAGACAGTGATGACCATTCAGATCTGGGTATCTCTCACAAATTTTTCTTGAAATGAATAAAGTGTCCTTCAAATAAAACAACTCACAGTATTTGTTGCCAATGATAAAATTTGGCCCCTTAAGAACTAGAATTTTGGAATACTTGTATTTACTATCATGAGCTTGCAGCTTCTCAATACTGGTCATGATAGTGATGAATGTAATTTTTTGATACTGTATGGTGCAACATCAACATCCGGAAGACCTGAATAATCCAGTGACCCAATATTTTCCAAATGACTAATGTATATTGCTACAAAACCCTGCATCAGTAAAATATTTTAATGTAACAGAATATTAATGTTCATACGGTTTCAGATACTACATGGTAACTAACCTTTAAGAAACGACTGCTTGTCAAATTTTGGGATAGTATCAAAAAATATCCATAATTATCTTAAAAGGCTATTGAAATACTCTTTGCCAATTACATATCTGGATGAACCCAGATTTCCTTCATATTTTTCAAGCAAAATAATGTATTGCATCAGATTGAATGCAGAGGCAGACACGCGAATATATGTATCTTCTCTTAAGCAAGGCATTAGAGAGATTTGTAAAAACAAAAGGTAAAACAACGTATCCATTCGAAGATTTTTTGACTTTAGAAAAAATATTGTTTTGGTTTTTATGCACCCAGGCGTACATATGCAGGTTGGTTACATGGATATATTGCATAACAAAGTTTGGGTTTCTATTGAACCCATCACTCAAATAGTTAACATTGTACCAAATAGGTAATTTTTAGCCCTCACCCCACTCCCCCCTTTCCCCTTTGTGTCCCCAGTGTCTGTTATTTTCATCTTTATGTTTAGCCACTACTTAGCTCCTACTGTAAGTGAGAACATGCAGTATTTTTGTTTTTGAGTTATTTCACATAAGATAATGTGAAATATAAATGGTGCTGCAAGAGAAATAATTTCATTCCTTTTTATGGCTGCATAGTATTCCATGGTATATTTATACCGCCTTTTCTTTATCCAATCATCTATTGATGGGCATGCAGGTAGATTCCATGACTTTGCTATTGTGAACCATGCTATGATAAACATACAAGTGCAGGTGTGGTTTTTGTTTTTTTGTTTGTTTGTTTTTGTTTTTGTTTTTGAGACAGTTTCCCTCATTTCCCAGGCTGGAGTGCAATAGCACAGTCTTGGCTGACCACAACCTTCACCTCCAGGGTTCAAACAATTCTCATGCCTCAGCCCCCTAAGTAGCTGGGATTACAAACATGTGCCACCACGCCCGGCTAATTTTGTATTTTTAGTAGAGATGGGGTTTCTCCATGTTGGTCAGGCTTGTCTCGAGCTCCCGACCTCAGATGATCTGCCTGCCTCGGCCTCCCAAGATACCAGCTGACGTGTCTTTTTTTTTTTTGAAACGGAGTCTCCCTCTGTTGCCCAGGCTGGAGTGCAGTGGTGCGATCTCGGCTCACTGCAAGCTCTGCCTCCTGGGTTCACACCATTCTCCTGCCTCAGCCTCCCTAGTAGCGGGGACTACAGGCGCCTGCTACCGCACCTGGCCAATTTTTTTGTATTTTTCGTAGAAACGGGGTCTCACCACGTCAGTCAGGATGGTCTCGATCTCCTGACCTCGAGATCCGCCCGCCTTGGCCTCCCAAAGTGCTGGAATTACAGGCGTGAGCCACCGCGTCCAGCCCAGCCCAGGTGTCTTTTTTATACAATGGTTTCCTTTGGGTAGATGCCCAGGAGTGAGATGATGGTAATTCTATTTTTAGTTATTCAAGAAATCTCCATACTGTTTTCCATAGAGGTTGTACTAATTTACATTCACACTAACAGGGTATAAGGATTCCTTTTTCTCTGCATCCACCCCAATATCTGTTGTTTTTTGAGTTTTTAATAATAGCCATTCTGATTGGTATAAGATGATATCTCAATGTGGTTTTAATTCACATTTCTCTGATGGTTAGTAATGTTTAGTATTTAGAAAATAGTTATTTTAAATAAACTGATGTTTATATTAAAATGTAATTTTAAAAAATGAATGAATAAACACTTTAAAACTTTCTTGGTTTTAACTCCAGATGTGGTAAACATCAAAAGTTTTAGAGTCCTCAGTAATTTGTAAGAGAATAAAGGGATAGAGACCAAAAGTTTGAAAATCACTGCTGTACAGAACGGGACCTAGAAGGAGAGAAGACAAAGAGCAGGCTGTGTAGCTGCATCACTTTCTTTTCTTTCTTTCTTTTTTTTTTTTTTTTTTGAGACGGAGTCTCACTCTATAGCCCAGGCTGGAGTGTAATGGTGCGATCTTGGCTCACTGCAGCCTCCGCCTCCTGGGTTCCAGTGATTCTCCCAGCCTCCCTAGCAGCTGGGATTACAGGCATGCACCCCCATGCCAGCTAATTTTTGTATTTTTAGTAGAGACGAGGTTTCACCACATTGGCCAGGCTGGTCTCTAACTCCCAACCTCAGGTGATCTGCCCGCCTCAGCTTCCCTAAGTGCTGGGATTACAGGTGTGAGCCACTGTGCCAGGCCTGCATCGCTTTCTAGGTGAGGGGGGGGAAACAACTAGTCACTATGAATTGTACAGACTTCTCAGCAAGTAAGTTTCAAGGACCCAATTTCTTATCAGTCTTTAAGGCTTAATGACAACAAACTTAAAAGATCATTCTCAACTCCTTGTGGTTTCCGGAGTGCGTTCAGCTCCTGCCTCTCGTCTTGTGCACTTCTTGTTCTCTCTGGTTCATCTGGGAAACTCCAACCCTCCTTCAAAACATATATTGCCAGTCTCTCCTCTTTGCCCCAGGAACGCTGTATATCCCTTTTCTATAGCACTAAGCACATGGCTCTGATGTTTGTTCATGTGGCTTTTTCTCTATTGGGAGTGTGAGGCCTTGAAAGCTAGAATTTTGTCTTAATCCTGGTACCTTCCTCGCAGTACTTGGCACGCAGAGTGAAACTCAGAAAAGATCTGTTGAATTAATAAAACCAAGCTTCTCCCTAACATGCACCAACCAATCTTCCAGCAGCAATGTGGCTTCTCCAGGGAAGACTATGCTGACCAGCTGGGAGAAACAGTACAGGATTTTTAGTATTTCTCAGTATGATAAACAACCGACATTTTGACTGTCAAAGTCTTGATATAGTTAGACTGGTATGAAACCTGAAACTGTAAAACTGAGATCCAAATCTGGGACTTCAAAACCCTCTAAGGCAAGCACCCCTTGCCCAGCCCCCAACATACTACAAGGACCGTCCCCAGGCAGATGCCGGCCTCCTACAAGACCCATGTCTCAAGCTCTCTAAAATCAAAACAACACTTTTAAGCAGCCAGGTTTGAAAGAGAAATTTTTAATAAAATGAAGAGTATCTGAAGACAATTACAAACTTACTGCTGTAGCTTAAACTGCTACATGACCAAGGACTTCATAACTCAATTAGAGAAAATATTTTTTTCCCCAAATTTAATGTAAGCAATGTGTGGGAATAAAGGATGTTGAGTCAGATAATCCCCTGTAGGCCTCACAGATAAGACCATGTGTATACATTTTGAAAAATGTTCACATACCTCAGGATGTTACAGCTTCTTTCTGGAATGTTGCTACTGTCCTGTTAATCCCTCCCCCAACCTGCCCATCACAATGTTCTCTTATCCTGTTGTTCATCACCCCACTTCCCTTCCTTCCACCATACTGCTTTCTCCTGCTTCCCTACCCTATTCATCTAGGAACTAGGGGAGGATACAACAAAGCTGATAGGCATAAGGCATTTCACAGACTTCTTAGGCTCTGCCAAAGAACACGATCGTCTGATTCCCTTGTCCCTACAAAGTAAGAATCTTGGAAATCGTCTATTCTCATTCTTATTTTACTAAAGAGGAACCTGAGAAAATGTAAAGTCATTGATAAGCCATATTTTCTCAATCCATTTCTGTATATTTCAGGAAGCTTGATCCCAAGGAAAAGAGGTTGCTCCACTGTCAAAAGGAGAAGGAAACTAAGGAATGGTTAAGACTGTCAGTACCCATTCACCACTCACCATCATTTACTAAGCATTTCCTAGATGCTAAGCACCAGAAGTCCTGTGTTAGCACAGGCAGACAAAGAAAGCCCTATGTGTTTAAAATTTAACAGATAATAAATCAGAGCCAGACTGGGTGAGGGGGCTCACGCCTGTAATCTCAACACTTTGGGAGGCCGAGGCAGGCGGATCACGAGTTCAGGAGTTTGAGACCAGCCTGACCAACATGGATCTCTACTAAAAATACAAAACTAGTTGGGTGTGGGGGTGCATGCCTGTAATCCCAGCTACTTGGGAGGCTGAGGCAGGATAATTGCTTGAACCTGGGAGGCGGAGGTTGTGGTGAGCCAAGATTGCACCACTGCACTCCAGTCTGGGCAACAAGAGCGAAACTCCGTCTCAAAAATAGTAATAATAATAAATAAATAAGAGCCAAAAATAAAGTAAATGCAACAAGCACATTAAAAACAAACAAACAGTAGTTTAGGAAAATGAAAAGTTTAGCAAGTCTTTCTATGAATGGAACAGGAAAGACATGAAGAAAAATTAAAAACTGGGTAAGGACTAAATAATTCACTCACCTTGCAATTTAAGGATTTGTTTAGAAAGAGTGTGTACATTCATTACTGGAAAAGTATTTCTGGTGACCAAAAAAATCCCACAGTAACAATATTGAAATATTTTTCACAAGAACCCCGAACCCCTTACTTTGCCACAAGAGGGTGCACATCTCCTTATGAATACAGTAACCCAGGGAAACCTGCTCAAGTTCCTCTAGGCAGCTGCTCACCTCTGCTCGGGCACCTCTCTCCCTAGCCTGAGTCTCATGGCAGTAATGAGCATCTGGTGAAACCAGTAATGAGCATCATTCACATAGGTGAAACCTGTTCACATACTTTATCTCATTCAATTCCAACAACAGCTCTGTGAGGGTGGGTAGGGCAACTTATCAACTCCATTTTAAAGATGAGGAAACACACTCAGGGGTGAAGTGACTTGTCCAAGGTCAGAGAGATCAGAATGTTAGAGCCCAAATGCAAACTCGTGTTGTCTAGTTCCCAAATCCTATACACATTTTCCTTACATCCCTGTAAGAGCATAATCAAAACTCATTCCACAGTCACTCCGTGTCTCTACTCATCCATTCTACTACTTCTGAGTAAAGAATCATACACTGGGCAGATGAGAAAATGCTCACTTGCATTGTTAAAAATCAGTGAAAGCTGGTTTTTAACAAGTGAGTGTTAGCACCTGGCAAATATCTTTATAGGTTTCCAATGAAGTGAGAAGTATGCTGACACTTGTCTACAGTATTTAAGGCAGCAGTAACATGGACAAGAATAACTGTAAGTGTTGCTTACAACAGGGAAATTAATTGTAAGCTCAACTTTCTTTGGATAGATCTTATAAGACTCAGGCTAAAATCTAACTCCAAAATCCTCCTCCTGTCAGAAACACTAGAATATAGAGGTCAAGGATTTGGAGTTGGATGCAGCCGGACTGCCTGGGTTTAAATCCAGGTTTTGCCACTTACCATGCATGTGACCTTGGCCAATTACTCAACTCCAAGGTGCCTCAATCTCCCCTCTGCAGAGTGGAGATAAGAGCAGCAGCTCCCCTCACACTGTAATAGTGAAGACAGCATTGTAACATGAAAGCACACACAAGCACTCAAGCTACAAAAGGCAGCCCTTACTCTAAAAGGCAAATGAGATTATTAATGTTAGAGACTACAGAAAATATATTAATTTTATGTGCATTATATCGGAGAATTACAATTTATGACGATACGAATGCTTGAAAATACATATAAATCCTTTTTTTTTTTTTTTTTGAGACCAAGTCTCACTCTGTCACCCAGGCTGGAGTGCAGTGGTATGAACTCGGCTCACTGCAACCTCCGCCTCCCGGGTTTAAATGATTCTCGTCCCTCAGCCTCCCGAGTAGCTGAGACTACAGGCGTGAGCTACTACGCCCGCCTAATTTTTGTATTTTTAGTAGAGATGGGGTTTCACTGTGTCTTGAACTCCTGACTTCAGGTTATCCACCTGCATCAGCCTCCCAAAGTGCTGGGATTACAGGCATGAGCCACTGGGCCTGGCCTTACATCCCTTAATCTATGTGCATAGCAATTATGTCTATCTTAAAGGATTTAGGGCATAAATATAAATAGCTAAGAACAAAGTTCTCATATCGTTGTTTTTATGACACTGTTTGGTCAGTCTCATGCCAAGTCCTTGGTCAAGAAAGAAAAGCTAAATTACAGAGTTCCTCTGGGAGGAGACAGTGAGCTTTACACAGCAGAGGGGAAGTCTCGTGACCCCAGGAACCTGAAGACCCAGATTGTAGTTACAGCTCAGCCACTAAACAGCATCCCCTAATCCTGCATCCATAACTCTTAAGTATTTCTAAAAATAGACCTTTTCATTTCCATCACCATGATCTTAATTCATATCCTTAACAGCATGGACTCCTAACTGGCCACAGAAGCAGAGCTCATTAAGTTTGTTGAATGAGTGAATGAATGGGGGGTGGGATAGTGACACCAAAGGAGAAGACCACAGAAAACAGGGAAAAAAGATTAGTTTATGGCCGAGCGCGGCGGCTCATGCCTGTAATCCCAGCACTTTGGGAGGCCAAGGTGGGCGGATCACGAGGTCAAGAGATCGAGACCATCCTGACCAATATGGTGAAACCCCGTCTCTACTAAAAATACAAAAATTAGCTGGGTGTGGTGGCACACGCCTGTAATCCCAGCTACTCGGGAGGCTGAGGCAGGAGAATCGCTTGAACCCAGGAGGCAAAGGTTCCAGTGAGCCGAGATTGCGCCACTGCACTCCAGCCTGGTGACAGAATGAGACTCTGCCTCAAAAAAAAAAAAAAAAGATTAGTTTATAAACTATATGCATACACTTTGTTATCTCAAGTCCTAGCTCAGCTCTGATCTCACAGAAAGCTGGACCACTCCAGCAAGGCAAACCTGAAGGAATCCACCCTCCCTCTCAGAATTTTTTCTTAGTGGTAGTGTCACAGGCCCCAACGGGTCCCCCAGATCACCTTTTCAGTCCAGTTTGTTGGATCAAATCCATCAGATCCTTAAGGTTAGCGGCTCCTGCACCTGGCTGAAGTGGCCTTGGCACCTCTAGGTCTAAGAGGATACTGGGCCTAAGTCATGGGGACTTGGAGGTTGGGTGGGCCACTCTTTCACAGGGTCTGAGTGCCTTCCAGCTCCTTCCAAGGGCCCCAACAAACCCTTTGATTCCAAACACCACGCTCCTCCTTTTAAGACCGCCCTCTAAATTCTGATTTAGTTTGAAGGACATCTCTGTTGCCTAACTCCTATCGGGCAGAGATAATTCCATGGCCACATCTCAATCCAAGGTGAATACTTTTTACAGCTTTGACCTCAGATTTTGACACTGCCATGGGTCCGGCTGCCCCTCTTGGGGACATGGCTTCACACACACAATATGTACACGATCATTCCCTACCCATGATGGCAACGTCTTGGGGATGACATTTCCTCCACTGAAACAGGCCCACTTGCTTACCCAACGTGGCTGTGAATCATACAATAAGAGAACACCTCTGTGTCTTGCTCACAACCTGAAATTCCCAGCAGGGGACACCGTGTAGGTGGGGAATCAGTCATCTGATGGCAGAGTTAATGAGCTCAACTCTTAGGGTTTCAAGTTAGGCCTCACGGGCAGTCTCTGCGATGTCAGACTGCATGATGTTGGGGACATGTCTGAATTTGGCTTCCACAGATTGTAACAAGTTTTCCATTTGACCCTGACACGCAAAACTGTGCCATCAGTACTGGGTGGCGAATCTATGCTAGGAAGGGACATGATCTCAGCCATCCAAATTAGAAATGGAATAGCCCTCCCCAAATCTAGGCAGAATAGCTTAGTCCTAAATGTCTTATAAGGGCTTTTGATACTTGTCCTGGGACTCTAATTTACAAGCTAACAAGTGTCACCATGAAAATGGCTTTTTGTGATGTTTTGCATTAATTTGTATTTCTTTTTACATACTGCTTTGATTGATTCTAAATACATTTTCTCTTTCCATGATGTTTACATCCTTCACATTCCTAGGGACTGTTATCATATCCCCTTTAATCAGCCGTTGGCCAAGCTATACATATTAAATTCCTTTCATCTCTCCTATGTCCTTCCTTCCAGCAGTGTTGGCTCCTCTTTAAATTCCTTCCAATCTGTCAACATCTTTCTGGAGCTGATGTACACCCTCCCTTAATAAACACTCTAGGTGCTCCTTGTTTCCTAAGAGTTCTCCAAAGACTCCTACTGTGAAAAAATATTGGACTGGGAGTCAAAAGTAGTAGTTCTAGTCCTGGATCTGTTCCAAGCCTCAGTTTTCCCTTTTATAACATGGGAGTAACACCTTTTGTGACTTGATCAAAATAGAGTATAAAATATAAAATCACTTTGCAGATTATAAAGTAAATGTGCCCAAAGAATGTGTGCATATAGTATTTGCATAGTATTAAAAATATAAACAAAAAATAAAATTGGAAACAAGTATGTCAAATAACTGTTGTTAAATCTGATAGCGGTATTCGGAGTAACAGTTACACTATTCTATCCATTTAGCACTTTATGTTTCAACTTTAAAGAATTATTTATTCATTTACTGCAAGTATTTACTTAACTTCTACTCTACACAAGAAGACAGGCTAGACAATGTGGGAGAACATGAAACAAAGACCTAGAGAAGTTATTATGGTCATCCCCAGTTCTTAGACACTCAGTACTTGGTTTGGATCACATATCAGGAAGCTGTTCCTACTGTCTCTTGGATTATGCTTTATAGCATTGTGGTGATTTCTTATTATTTCTTTAGAGTAGATTCTGAGAAACAGAATTACTAGGTCAAAGGGTGTGACCATATTTAGGCCTCAAATTTCCAAATAGTTTCCCAGAAAGAGTGTGCCAATTTCTACCCTCACTGCCAATGTTTACCAGTGTCTCTTACCAGGCCATTGCCAACATTGGATATCATCTTTATTCCAAATCTAATGAATTGCTTTTAGAAATCATAAAGGCATGAAAAAATCTAAAATAAATTCATTTCTACCAAGATTAAGTATCCCCACTTGGTATCTATTTTGATGTCGCCTTGTGGTAAGTATTCAACAGAATCTGCAGTCCTTCAAAAGACATTAACTGAGTGCCTATTATTTTCCAGGCAATAAAACTGGGGGTTAAACCACAAAGATGAAATAGTCCCAGATCCTGCCTTTAAAGGGCTCATAATCTAGTGTAAAAGATAAACACTAATAATTACAGAACTAATTATAGAACACTGTGGGCAGAGCTCCTTCCTTGAGAAGTACCAAAAAGTACAAAAGCAATACAGAAGAGGGAAGGAGGAACAGCCTAGGGGAGTCAGGAAGGGCTACAGGGAGGTGGTGATATCCGAGCTGGGTTTTGAAGGATAAGCAAGTCTTAACCAGAGAAAGGAGAACAAAAGAGATGAATCGAGGCAGAGGAACCGGTTGTTGGTCTTTGCAGCCACTACCATCCTCTCTCAGAAAATGTTTTATTAAACAAAGGTTTAGCAATTCAGGGCTAAGCCTCACTGGGCAGTTTTATTGTTTTAATCTCTATCATTTACAGTTGCATTTCTGTCCCTGGAGAAAGCAATCAGAAAATATTCCTGGTAATTCATCCAACAAAGGGCACAAGATCACTGCTGCTTCCTTCACAGAGAATGCTGTTTTATAAAAACAAGTATTAAACAAGAATTTTGCTAAATACAAACTTTAAAACTTAGATTGTCAAGCTTGAAGAAGATTTAATCCTTAAAGAGCCTTACATACTTTCTCAGGTAAAGTGGGAATATCTATAAATTAAGATGAATAACTTTCCTTTCCACTCCTACAAAATTAAATCAATTGGAGCTACAGAAGTCACAAAACCCAGTTTAAAAAATAGCATAAGAAATGATTAATGGCATCAGATCCATTTTCAAGTAATAAAAATATTCCTAAAAGCTGCCCTTTTATGTGTTTTCACATATCATTTGGTAGCATATATAAATATCCACGTCTGGGATTTAGCAGCATTCTGAAAAATATACTCTTGTGAAATAGGGATTACAACAGTGGACTTAAAACAAAACAAAACAAAATGGCCACTGCAACTGTATTAGGTTACAAGCCTCTAACCTGTCCTTGGATTTTCAAAGCCCAAACATCACTCCTGGTCTCTAATCCTCAGTGTGTTTAAATTGCAGGGCATTTAAACAGACTTGGCAGAAAAACACATACAAAGTGGCCTCTTTATAAATTGTAAAAAGATAGCTTTCCAATTACTTTGTCAATTATTTTCTTTTAAACTAAGTCCTTCAAATTGTGCCCTATGGCTCAGATGTCTTCCTAAACCATTTTGTAAAAGGCAAATAGATCTTCCCTTGACTCTAAATGACAGCCTGGCTTTCTCTTGGCACCCTAGGAATCACTACCACCTGCCGGAATGCAGCCGAGTTTGGCCAGGAGCAGACACTCTGATGCTGTCCTGTGATGAGGGCAGATTCTCTAGCCAGGGAGCTCAAAGGGAAGGGTATGACCAGGAGTCCAGATACCCAGCCACACGAAGCTTCACTTTCTGTCTAGCCCGGCAATGCAACCTAGATCCCAGCGGAGGTTCCAGGCCTATCTGCCACTGTGCTTCGGACTCACAGGTCAGCCTATGTTCAGATATTTAAAATTACCATTTATCTCCATCTTTATTAAAAATAAATTTAATACGAAATCAAATTTCGTCCTTTTTTTCCTTCGCCCCACATCCCCCTCCCCCGAGACAAGGTGTCACTCTCATTGCCCAGGCTGGAGTGCAGTGGCACAAATGCAGCTCACTGCAGGCTCGGCTTCCCAGGTTCAGGTGATTCTCCCACCTTAGCCTCCTGAGTAGCTGGTATTACAGGCATACACTACCACACCTGTCTAATTTTTAGTATAGAACGGGGTTGTGCCATGTAGGCCAGGCTAGTCTCTAACTCCTGGGCTCAAGCAATTCAGCCGCCTTGGCCTCCCAAACTGCTGGGATTAAAGGTGTGAGCCACCATATCTGGCCTTTTTATTTCCTTCTCAATTGTTGAAAAGCAAAGGGGATCTTTACACAAAACCATATATGTCCACACAACTGGACTGGCATGAAAAATAAATGTGTTTGCATATTTAGAAAGACACATATCACACAAGGTGAAGAATAAAATACTAAACCATTCATTTATCATTTAATCAATAGCATCTACTATGTGCCAAGCATTGTGCTGGGCTGAGGATACTGAAAACAATAACACACAGTTTCCCATTCTCAAAACATTTACAGTCTAATACAGACCAGTACTATTTTGTCCTTCATATTAAACGTCTACCTGCTGAGTTTCCAACAGAACTAGCCAACAGTATCAGATTTACTCACCTCCCAACCTTAGAAGTATAGTCATTTGAAGTATTTTTTTTCTGTTATGCTAATAATCATAATAGTTAAAACTGATTGAACACCTACTCTATGTCAAAGGTCAAACTAACCTATTTCTTAATGTTATCAAGAGTAATCCTTTGAGCTAGCTACTCTTACCATTGCTTCTTCATAGGTGAGGAAACCAAGCTCAGAACCATAGGTATCTTACTCATAGCCATACACCTAGTAAAGGTTAGAGTCAGGATGTAAGCTTGAGTCTGCCTAATCTGGATTTATGCTCTTAAATCACCTAGCTTTGTGGTCTATACTCACTCAAAGGACTGTCAAGAGTAGCTGCAAGTTGAGGAAATGTTTGCATATTTTCTTCTTTTTTTATTTTATTTATTTATTTATTTTGAGATGGAGTCTCACTCTGTCGCCCAGGCTGGAGTGCAGTGGTGCGATCTCGGCTCACTGCAACTTCCGCCTCCCAGGTTCAAGCAATTCTCCTGCCTCAGCCTCCCGAGTAGTTGGGATTACAGGCACATGCCACCACGCCCGGCTAATTTTGTATTTTTAGTAGAGATGGGGTTTCACCATGTTAGCCAGGATGGTCTCAATCTCCTGACCTCGTGATCCACCCGCCTGGGCCTCCTAAAGTGTTGGGATTACAGGCATGAGCCACCATGCCTGGCTGCTATTTTCTTCTTGAAAAATTGTTCTATCAAAGGCACAGGGGTAAAATACTCCAACAGCATATAAAAATCCTCTCAGAGATAAGTTCAGTGAGTTATTGATTTTCAAACCTCTTATCAGCCTACTGATAATTTTATAAATCCAACAGAACCATATGCAGAATACTTTGCTGCAAGCAGACGTACAATTTTGAAGCTACTGGTTGTCAATCTTGATTTTTATTGAACTTCCTAAATCTCAAAGCTGACCCTTCAGATTCATTTCTTTCCTATTCAGGATCCATGGGCTAATTTGACCACTAAACACGAGATAAAATAATGAACGGGTATCAATGGCGAGTGGCACCCTGTCCCATGAAAAACTACTATTTGTCATTGTCAAAAACCTGGAATTCACTCTGAACAGAGAAAAATTCCAGGTCCCATGGGATTACAGTTAAGGAGAACTCAACCCAGAACAAAAAGCCATGGAAAGGATGACAACAGTAACTGGCCATTGTCATTACAAAAATTACAACAGTCAGGGCTGGCTTCATGGGTGTGACATACACCCACCCATGTCACACAGGGCCCTGTGCTCAGATGGGCCCCACATTTGGTTTAATGCTCTGTTTTCACCATGCAGAAATTAATAATTTGTCTTTGAACTTGTGTGTTGTAAGTGAAGTCCAATGGAACAATGGAGTATGTGTGTGAGCAGAGGAGACACATGCAATATGTGTGTTGCCATTCTTTGTTGCCCCATTTGCACACAGCTCATTTGACGACCAACGAGTACGGGATTTTGGTAGACCCGCCACGTGTGGGAGTTCGGCAAGACGCAGAGCAAGCACGAGGTAAGCATGTTATGTCTATGATTGAATATGTGCGGGTACAACCCAAGAAGCCACACTTTCTACTGGAACTAGAATTTGCCTTGCCTTGTCTTGAATACAGAAAGAAGGCAATGGCACTCTGAGAAACATGAACAACCCCTCTTATTCATGTTACCTCATGTTAGCCAACAACTTACACCAAAAATGATGATGTATGTCACAGAAGGAAAACAAGAGACAATCCACAGTTTCTCTTCCATTAGTTTTCCACATTTCCATTATTCATTAGTAAGCTGAAGGTGGAGAATGTTGGTAAAATGTGCATATATTAAGAAGTGAAATAATAAATAATAAATTTTTTTAAAAAGTGAAATAAGTTTGAGACCAGTCTGGGCAACAAAGTGAGATTCCATCTCTTTAAAAAAAAAAAAAAAAAAAAAATTAGCCGGCCAGGCACAGTGGCTCACGTCTGTAATCCTAGCACTTTGGGAGGCCAAGGCAAGTGGATTACTTGAGGTCAGCAGTTCAAAACCAGCCAGGCCAACATGGTGAAACCCCATCTCTACTAACAATACAAAAAAATTAGCTAGGCATGGTGGCGGGTGCCCATAATCCCAGCTACTTGAGAGGCTGAGGCAGGAGAATTGCTTGAATCCAGGAGGTGGAGGTTGTAGGGGGCCCAGATTGCGCCACTGCACTCCAGCCTGGGCGACAGAGTGAGACTCCATTTCAAAAAAAAATATTGGTCGAGTGTAGTGGTGCACACCTGTAACCCCAGCTATTTGGGAGGCTGAGGTGGGAGGATCACTCAAGCCCAGGAGTTTGAAGTTACGGTGAGCTATGATCACCCCACTACACTCCAGCCTGGACGACAGCGAGATCACATCTCAAAAAAATAAAAATAAAAGTGAAACAAAAACAGCTGAGTTAGTTTAATGCAGCATTTCCACAATTTTGGTTAGAACAATGTGTGAAGTACAAAATATGAATTGTGTGATTTCAGTGATAACAAGCTAAATGCTCTCATATTTGCATTTTAAACTGCATTGCAGCCAGGCGCAGTGGCTCATGCCTGTAATCCCAGCACTTTGGGAGGCTGAGACAGGCAGATCACAAGATCAGGAGTTCGAGACCAGCCTGGCCAATATGGTGAAACCCCGTCTCTACTAAAACTACAAAAATTAGCCAAGCATGGTGGTATGCACCTGTAGCCCCAGCTACGCGTGAGGCTGAGACAGAAGAATTGCTTGAATCTGGGAGGTGGAGGTTGCAGTGAGCCAAGATTGTGCCGCTGCACTCCAGCCTGGACGACAGAGTGAGACTTCATCTTAATAAATAAATAAACAAACAAACAAACTGTATTGCACAATATAAAGGCAAACAATAAAATTGATACGAATAATTACATTTTTTGTTACTTAGAGTGACTTTAAGTAGCAAATAAAACACACTATGATAAGTCAGCAGAGAGACCGTGGAAGAAAGGGAAAAACTTTATATTTTAATTTTTTTATTTTTGTTTGTTTATTTTTTGAGACAGAGTCTTGCTCTGTTGTCCAGGCTGGAGTGCAGTGACACGATTTCAGCCTACTGCAACCTCCATCTCTCAGGTTCAAGTGATTCTCCTGCTTCAGCCTCCAGAGTAGCTGGGATTACAGGTGCGTGCCACCACACCTGGCTAATTTTTGTATTTTTAGTAGAAACAGGGTTTCGTCATATCGGCCAGGCTGGTCTCAAACTCCTGACCTCAGGTGATCCTCCCGCCTTGGTCTCCCAAAGTGTTGGGATTACAGGCGTGAGCCACCACGCCTGCCCTATATTTTAATTATTTAATGACACTTTTTCTGTTTTTTGAACAAGGGACCCCACATTTTCATTCTGCACTCGGTCCAACAAATTAAATAGCTGACTTTAGTAATAGTATCAGATAAAATTATTAAATTATGATCAATCCATTGCCCCTTTCGAACCAAACCTCAAATCACGATGTAAAAGACTAGATAATTCAATAACAAGCACACAAAAACTCCTGCTTGGAATTCTGGCTTTGGTGAAATCAACAAATCAACACAACCTCCTTCCACCACACGCAACAATCCAGGGATCACAGAAAACCAAAGGTAATCAGCACAAAATGTAGGAAAGAGGTTCTTAACACCCGGTCAGTCCTAGCAGTTCTCCCAGTGTCTGAGTCTACGCCTAAAGGGTTTCCTGGGAGGAAAAAACTGCAGATAGTGCAAATTGCACAATTGATACATTTTTTTAGTGCAAATCTCTGTATGACACAAGCAGCCCCAGACTCTGGCAATGACTTACTGCTTATGGGCACCTGTCATCTTTGGCACCTGAGAAGCGAGAGATAACTTCTAATGTTTGATGGACATTTTCAGGTTTGAAAAATAAAGCACTTTCCTATACAGTCTTATTTTATTCCCACCATAGCCAAGTGAGGAACTCAGGGAAAGTATTTTTCAATAAAATTTTTATTGTTAGTATTCCAATGATAAAAAGTAATGCTGCTTTTATGTGACTGATCTGGGTAGTAGCTACATAGGCATTCACTTTATACTCACTCATTAAACTGTATATACGTGTTTTATGTACTTTTGTGTATGATGTAGTTTGCAAAAAAAAAAAAAAAAAAAAAGGCATAAATGTTCATTGTAGAAAATCAGAAAAGGAGGTTTAAAATCTCCCATAATCCCATCAGAGGAAACTACTATTAACTTGACACCTTCCTTTCTTAGTTTTTATAAAATTGGAATTAACGGCCGGGCGCCGTGGCTCACGCCTGTAATCCCAGTACTTTAGGAGGCCAAGGTAGGTGGATCACTTGAGGCCAGGAGTTTGAGACTAGACTGGCCAACATGGCAAAACCCCTTCTCTACGAAAAAATACAAAAATTAGCTGGGAATGGTGGCCGGCGCCTGTAATCTCAGCTATTTGGGAGGCTGAGGCGCAAGAACAGCTTGAACCCTGTAAGTGAAGGTTGCAGTGAGCCGAGACTGCGTCACTGCACTCCAGCCGGGAAGACAGAGTGAGACTCTGTTTCAAAAAAAAAAAAAGAAAAGAAAAAATTGGAATCCTATTTTCCATATTTTGTATCTTTTTCTTAAACTCAGCATATCATGTTTTCATACAGCATTAAAAATTCAACAATGCTTAATAAAAGATAAGCCTAGTTTATTTAACCAATTCCCAACTATTCGATGTTTAGGTTGTTTCTAATTTATTTCCAAAATGACCAGAGGGCCTTTATTTCTATTTCACAGAAAGTAACCTCCCGTGAAGGGATGCGCTTGCTGCTGGTGTCCAGCAGAGCCAGGAGGAGCCATGGCTCCCTGAGCTTGGAGGCTTCATTCCCCTCCACGTGCTGCTTTGCACTTCCTCTGATCACAGGGTTTAACCTGACAGATTAAAGGGAAAAACTGTGAAATACAATCCACCCCTGACCCTTTCCCATGAACTCTCTGCCACCCTAAACAGGGGAATGTTCGACCAAGTTCAAGGTTAAGATCAGGAAGCATGAGCTTCTCTGGTACCTGGCCTGCAGATGAAAGGGCACCAGTGCTGTCCATGTGAGGTGTACTGTTGGGCCCAAATAGTTACTTGGGAGGCCAGGGAAAGAGAATAAACTTTTCAAAAGTACAGAGTTGCAGGGTTCGAGGTTAGTAGAGAGGTTTTATAAATATTTACTGAACAAAACTCTGCCTGTTAACTGGCTGACACAGAGCAAGGTGTGGTTTTCCTTCCCACCCCCAGAGGCGGCTGGGAAAGTTAGTCTGACAAACCAGTGGGAAATGCTGCCCAGCCAAGATGGAACCAAGAGACGGCAAGAATGCCTAAGATGATTCAGGAAATGAGTCCAACCGTCTTCTGTCTGTCTTCTTCCCTCAGCCCCCACAACTCCCACTTCTATTCACTGAAGCAGGAAACCATAGAGAAGACACTCACAAACAAAACACTGGCTGCTGCAATGAGTGGCTGCAGTAGCTGGCCAAACAAACAGCTCTGGTCACAGTGCACAGCGTAGCTGCTGCCCAACAGGTTGAAATATCACTCGCACCATTTCATATTGTGAATGCCACTGGGTGGTAATAAAAATCATGAGCTGTGGGGAGCTTGTACATAAGGAGAAAAAAACAAAACAAGTCCTAACCTTCCTCTGGTTTGGTGGGTGGTCTGAAAGTTTTCTTTCTGGCAAGGTCATATCCACTTTTTCACACTCCTTGCTAACCGAAGTAGCCAAGAACCTAGGTTTGGGAAGACAACTTTTCTTCAGAAAAAACCACAAGTAAACCAGCCCAGACTTAAGAGAATCTACCCTATTATAAGGACCCCAGAGATAGTAATTCCAAAAGCTACTGAAAATAAACAAAAATGTTTAGTTACTGTTTACTGGAAAATCCCCCCAACATGTATATACAAATTCGATTCTAATCCCTGATTTAAAAAAATAAACCTGTTATACAAATTTGACTTGACCTGTTATACCAATTTGACAAATTTGACTTGGGGGCACCGAGTGGGCAGAGGGCAATCAAAGTGATAGGAAGCGATGTCCCAGCGCCACTAAAGCCAAGACACCACCTGACTGCTCACAGCAACCATGCACATAAAAGCAGCTGGTTCCAAACAGCAGCGTTCTCAAGGGCAGGGGCTCCCAGTGCCAGGGCAATTCACATGAGCAACTCCATGTTCTCCCAGTAAAAGCAGAGATTGATCTACTTAATGATTACTTTCCTGTGATCAAAACTGTGGAGGCCACCATCCTAATTCAGAAGGACTGGCCTTTCCATCACTGGAACATGGGTCCAACCTGAATGTCTCTCGCCTCTGGATCAAAAAAGCCAGCTCTCACTGACAGGTATGAGACATCATTTAACTTAAAAGCTTTGTGTACCTTTATGAGGAAGATAATATATGGGGGTGGAGCAAAAGTGGGGATAAAGCCAACAGGAAACATGTATCAGATTATGCAACCAAGATACCTATTTATAACCTTATTATTATTATTATTATTATTTTATTTTTTATTTTTTGAGATGGAGTCTCGCTCTGTCACTCAGGCTGGAGTGCAGTGGCAAAATCTCGGCTCACTGCAAGCTCCACCTCGCGGGTTCACGCCATTCTCCTGCCTCAGCCTCCCGAGTAGCTGGGACTACAGGTGCCCACCACCACGCCCGGCTAATTTTTGGTATTTTTAGTAGAGACGGGGTTTCACCGTGTTAGCCAGGATGGTCTCCATCTCCTGACCTCGTGATCCACCCGCCTCGGCCTCCCACAGTGCTGGGATTACAGGCGTGAGCCATCGCACCTGGCATATAACTTTTATTAAACTTCCATTTAAATGGTAGATTCTTGAGTTAGGGATTCCTGTAGAAGTTATCTTAACTGTTTTATAGCAGAAGAGAAAATGCTTTTATGTTTGGAAGCAGGACCAGAAAAGGATCTCTTTGCTGCTTTAAGCAAAGTTGTAAAAGTAGGTCTGTAAAGATCTAGGTATGCAAATGTGGCCATGCTAAATTTTGAGTGTGGGCTCTTTTTCATTCCTGGCCTGCCTTCCCCTGGAAGTGTGATTGGACAAGAAGCAAAATCAAAAACAAACAAAGGCAAAAACCAGGCAAAACAGAAAAATAACTCAGAGACCTGGAAAACTCCAAAACGAACAATTTCCAAGTCACTAGGAGCTAAGGATAATTATCCATCTACATATCAGTGGAATTACTGTTTTAACTTTCCAGGATCTTTGTTCTTCCTAAATTAATTATCCACTTACAGCTTCTAACTTAACAATTTATAAATAGCTACCCTTTTACTGCTATGAAGAAATTGAGATTTTTAAGACGTTAACATATTTTAAAGCTCTGAAAACTGGTAACACTACGATTTATCACTTTTTCTCACTATCCTTATGTTATGGTACTGTCACCAACCCTGGACTTGGAAGTCTTTGGTATTTAGGGTCTAGATGGTCTGTTGTTACAGGTTTTAAAAAATATAGACTGGGTGCAGTCACTCATGCCTGTAATCCTTACACTCTGAGAGGCCGAGGCAGGTGGATCACCTGAGGTCAGAACTTCGAGACAAGCCTGACCAACATGGTGAAACCCCATCTCTATTAAAAATACAAAAATTAGCCAGGCATGGTGGCATCTGCCTGTAATCCCAGCTACTTGAGAGGCTGAGGCACAAGAATCACTTGAACCTAGGAGGTGGAAGTTGCAGTGAGCTAAGATCACACCATTGCACTCCAGCCTGGGCGACAGAGTGAGAGTCCATCTCAAAAATAAATAAATAAATAAATAAATAATATATAGTCCATATATATTGTCCATATATATATGAACAATGACTAGTTTGGTTTCTTTAGTAGACTGAGTGTGTCCCAAACATGGTGATCAAAGGTGCCTTCCTATCACTTTTATTTTATTTTATTTATTTTATTTTATTCTATTTTACTTTATTTTGAGACACAGTCTCCCTCTGTCGCCCAGGCTGGAGTGCAGTGGCGCCATCTTGACTCACTACAACCTCCAACTCCCAGGTTCAAGCGATTCTCCTGCCTCAGCCTCCCAAGTAGCTGGGACTACAGGCTCATGCCACCATGCCCGGCTAATTTTTTTGTATTTTTAGTAGAGACAGGGTTTCACCTTGTTAACCAGGATGGTCTCGATCTCCTGACCTCGTGATCCACCCTTCTCAGCCTCTCAAAGTGCTGGGATTACAGGTGTGAGCCACAGCACCCAGCCTCCTATCACTTTTTAAAGGGCTCCCATTTAGACTACCCTCACAGGAGCAAAGAGGTACAGGAAGGAACCGGGGGATTACATAATGGATACACTGCTAGGTATGTGATATACTGCCTGCCTGCACTCAGTGTGTCAGTGAACAAGTACTACTGTGCCTTAATACCAGAAGTAGCAACTGGAAAACAGAAAAATATGCCACAAAGCCTGCTGCTATTCCTATTGTGGGAAGTCAAACAGCAACCTTTGCAAACATCAATTTTCTTTCCCCCCAGTGATGAGTTACATAGAAGTTCTCCTCCAAGTTTTAGAATGTACTTCTAAAAATTCCCAACCAGCAAATTCTAGACCAGCAGTAGGAACTGCTAAGGCATAATATGTAACAATCATTATGGACTGAATTCTCCAACTCTTGATTTAGAATGCACCAACTGCCATCTCACCCTACCCAAACAGCCTGCACGGTGGCAACCCTGCCCCAGAAAATCTGGCTGTCCCCACAGATTCAAAAGTCAGCCTGGTAAGTCTCATTTTGCAAAACCTGTTCCCCAAGTTCCTGACACAAAGAACTCCAATGCCCATTGATAACCTCAAATTCTACAAGGTCCCCTTATCAGCCATTAAAATTATTTTAAAGTAAAAATCATTTTACTTAAATTTAGTAATCTAAGAACTTCTTGGCCAGGCGCGGTGGCTCACGCCTGTAATCCCAGCACTTTGGGAGGCCGAGGCAGGCGGGTCACCTGAGGTCAGGAGTTCAAGACCAGCCTGGCCAACATGGTGAAACCCCATCTCTACTAAAAATATAAAAACTAGCCAGGTGTGCTGGCACATGCCTGTAATCCCAGCTACTTGGGTGGCTGAGGCAGGAGAATCGCTAGAACCCAGGAGGCGGAGGTTGCAGTGAGCTGAGATCACCATTGCACTCTAGCCTAGGTGAAAAAGCGAAGACTCCGTCTTTAAAAAAAAAAAAAAAAAAAAGTCTCTCTTTTCTGGCTTGATTTTACTGAGAACAGTAATTCAACCTACACATATACATGTCAAGGCTGTGTTGTAAAGGATAATTGTCTACTAGTTTATTTATCAGACTCCTGGCCTTAAAAATAAATGTCAGGAGGCAGAAAAAAACTGAGAAGTTGGGGTCATCACTTCAAGATTCAACTCACTTAGAGGAATTAAAATACACAATCAATTGTTGATTAGACAGTAACGATTATAATGAATGCTGAAGTCCACAGTTCAAACAAGCAATTAGGGTTGATACAAGAAGTGTAAACAATTCATGAATGGGCTAATTGCTCTTCTGAAAAGGAACTGGCCTCTAGTCCTCATACTGTGTCTGTCTATCCCCAAATCTATCCCTGAATCTCTCTGGTAACTCCCATGACACTTCATCCTAGGTGCAGCAGCACTAATATAAGCTTCTCTTTTATGGACATAACTTCTTCCGCTGGGTAATTTTGGAAAAAACTTGTTTTACTACCCAGTGTAAAAAGTAAAATAGGACCTGCAATCAGACTTGGAATTAGCCAGGATATGATCTCTCATTGAAAGGCACTATTTCAATTAACAAAGTTGCAGTGTGTTAAAAAACATCCTTGACAGCAAGCCAAGAGCATGAATTAGGTTGGCCCAGAAAGAAATGAGCCTGTGCCTGAGAAAAATCAGGCAAACACACATCTTTAACAAAAATTAAGAGTACACCAAAAACACAATGATATCTGAGCATTTATCACCCATGTGGATTTATCACGAGAATAGAAGCTCTTCATAGGTAAGGGCTATCTCCTAGCTGGGTTGTTTTGAACTTTAGCACACATCAGAAGTCCCAGTGAATCTGGGGTGGGGCCTCAGAATTTGCATTTCTAACGAGGTCCCCATTGACAGTGAGAGGACAACACTAAGAATCACTGTCCTAGCTTATCTATTATGTAGTGTGAATAAAGGTCAGAGGATGCTTACCTTACTGTGGGGAACATCCCCTCCACGGCACTGGAAAGCCACATTGTGAAAGGATCCCTCAGGAAATGCCCCATTTTGCCTTAACACTGGGAATTTATTATCTGTTGATCTTTAAAGTATAGATTATAAACTTCTCTAGACTTTGTGACACCTTCCAAAGAAAGGAGAGAAACTCCCCTAGCATAGGAACCATCTCGCCTGGAATAACACTTGTCCCATCCCCTAGAGGTACAAATTCTAGAGTAAGACACACCTGAGTATCTAAAGCTGTTAACCAGAATTCATAGAAAACTCAGTAAATATCAAGGCTATCATGCCTGGTCCCTGCTAAGGACTTCTACAATTCTCTACATAGATCACTTGTAATCCAGGAACTCTTCGTCCACAAACTTCTACCTATCTTAAGATTTCTCAACAAGATCTCAAGACAAGACAGGCTTCTCCCGGGAAAAGATCACGTACAATTCTCTGAGATTTATTTGTCTTCCTGTATCCCTGTCTTTGTTCCAATCCAGACCCCCCTCATATACTGTCATAGCCCCTTCACCTGTGTACTTTTACTCAAGTCGCCCAGGCACACTCAATTGTTTCATCACTGTTCAAAAAACAGTCTTTCAGAACCAGGATAGGTGCCAGCTATCATAATTCAGCCAAAGATAAGCAAACTGTCACGCCACTTGAACACATGTGTTTCCTCTGAAATTTATGTCCATGCACATTGTCTTCTTTTAAAACAATAGCTTCCTGGTCTGGCATGGTGGCTCACGCCTGTAATCCCAGCATTTTGGGAGGCCGATGCAGGCAGATCACCTGGAGCCAGGAGTTCCAGAACAGCATGGCCAACATAGTGAAACCTCACCTCTATTAAAAATGTATTAGCCGGGCGTGATGGGGTGCGCCTATAGTCCCAGCTACTAGGGAGGCCAAGGCATGAGAACCGCTTGAACCCGGGAGGCGGAGGCTGCAGTGAGTGGAGATTGTGACACTGCCTCCGGCCAAAAAATTGCTTCCTTTAAATAACACTACAAAATCATACATATAGAAATTAGCAAATTAAGATATTAGTGATTCTACCACCCAATGATAACCACTGTTAATAATCTGATGAAGGGGCCAGGCGCAGTGGCTCAAGCCTGTAATCCCAGCACTTTGGGAGGCCGAGATGGGCGGATCACGAGGTCAGGAGATCGAGACCATCCTGGCTAACACGGTGAAACCCCGTCTCTACTAAAAAATACAAAAAACTAGCCGGGCGCGGTGGCGGGCGCCTGTAGTCCCAGCTACTCAGGAGGCTGAGGCAGGAGAATGGCGTGAACCCGGGAGGCGGAGCTTGCAGTGAGCTGAGATCCGGCCACGGCACTCCAGCCTGGGCGGCAGAGCGAGACTCCGTCTCAAAAAAAAAAAAAAATAATAATAATCTGATGAAGGGGCCGGGTGTGTTCGCTCATGCCTGTAATCCCACCACTTTGGGAGGCTGAGACAGGCAGATCACCTGAAGTCAGGAGTTCGAGACCAGCCTGACCAGCATGGTGAAGGGCCAGGCATGGTGGCGCATGCCTGTAATCCCAGGTACTCAGGAGGCCGAGGCAGGAGAATTGCTTGAACCCAGGAGGCGGAGGTTTTGGTGAGCAGAGATCATGCCATCGCACTCTAGCCTGGGCAACAAGAGGGAAACTCCATCTCAAAAAAACAGAAAAAAGAATAGAAAAGAAAAGAAAAGAGAAAAGAAACATAATCTTTGTTTCTTTTGAAGAGGCCAGGCACAGTGGTTCACGCCTGTAATCCCAGCACTTTGGAGGCTGAGATGGGCGGATCACAAGGTCAAGAGATAAGACCATCCTGGCCAACATCGTAAAACCTTGTCTCTACTAAAAATACAAAAATTAGCTGGGCATGGTGGCACGTGCCTGTAGTCCCAGCTGCTCGGGAGGCTGAGGCAGGAGAATGGCATGAACCCAGGAGGCGGAGCTTGCAGTGAGCCGAGATCGTGCCACTGCACTCCAGCCTGGGCGACGAGCGAGACTCCATCTCAAAAAAATAATAATCTGATGAATGCTATTAGTTGTGTAGGTATTTATGAAAATGGGACCATACTGTTTATTACTCTTCTGCAATCTTTTTCACTTAGTATATTGTACAAGTCTTTACATATTCTTCTACAACATTAATTTTAGTGGCTATAAAGGGTTTCATGGCATAAGTGGACAATAATTTCCTTAACTCCTTGGAGTCTTTCCTCTCTCGCACATGTTATGTCTATTTAGGATCCAGCAAAATGACACATGCATTTACAACCCCTGCACTCCATCACTAAGCCATGTGCAGGAATAGAAGCATTGGATGATAAAGCTAGAGGAATTATTACCTAATAAACTTGTGGACAGACTTTCTCAATCAGAGAAAAAAACATTTAAATTAATTAAAAAGCATTTCTCTTCATTTCTTCACACTGTAATATTAGCTAGCAGGTGGTCCATAAAACCATTCCCTTTGGTACTCCAGTGCAGCTGAAACATTTCCCTCCACTTTTGTTTTAATGGGAAATTTAAATGTCAATGAAATTAAATACAATCTGGGTATACTTTACACACATTCCCCAGGGCCTAAAGGTAGTAAGAGCATAATTTTAAACTTTTTTGTTTGTTTTTTTGTTTTGAGACAGTGTCTCCCTCTGTCATACAGGCTGGAGTGCAGTGGCACGATCTTGACTCATTGCAAACTTCACCTCCCAGGTTCAAGCAATTCTCCTGTCTCAGCCTCCCAAGTAGCTGGGATTACAGGTGTGTGCCACCACACCCGGCTAATTTTTGTATTTTGGGTAGAGATGGGGTTTCACCATGTTGGCCAGGCTGGTCTCAAACTCCTGACCTCAAGTGATCCTCCCACCTCGGCCTCCCAAAATTCTGGGATTACAGGCATGAGCCACCATACCTAGCCCAATTTTAAACTTTTTTAAAAACAAATAAGAGGGAGAAGTAAGACATATAAATTATTTACTATGTTTTCATTCACAACAGGGAGAATGCAGGGGGCTGAGGGTGGTAGTAGGGGAGACAAATCTAAGCCTTACAAGATCCATTTTAATTAGTTAATATTGTTAAAGAATCAAAGACCTTGTGTGAGATGAAGTTCCAATCTTTCCATTTACACTGTGCTTCTCAAAGGATTCTCATAAAACCAACCCCTGTGCGTGTCGGAATTGCCTTTCCAATACCAAGCATTCACCTGTAGAAACACGCACAGTTGTGGCCTCCACTGCTTTCTCTAGTGTTGGAGGTGATATAACTCCTGGAAACTGTACTTGCAGAGTGGGGTGCTCTCTGCCTGTAAGGAAACCTTCCGCCCCTTCTACTCAGCCCCTCCGAGTCTGTGTCTTCTTCTCGTTTCTCACCAATTACTTCAAAGCATGTGGTCTTTCTTTTCATCTTGGGACAACCAACATTACAGGGAAAGATGCAGAAAAGATGATGTACAATACCTAGGGAAAAAAAATCAACTCATATATCCCTTGTGAAATATTATTTATCACCTCTCAAAACAAGTCATACCTGGGGTGGCCGAGTCTGGACTGTGTCACACGAAGATAAGGCAACTGCGCAATCCAAAGACACCAGCAGGCCACAGCCATCACTTCCTGCGGCTAAGTAGACATTTCCTCTTGATGTCCCAGTATTTCAAACTTAAAATCTCCTCAAACCGACCTCCCCCTTCTGATTTCCATTTCCATTTAATAAAACAATAGCAGCATTCTTCTCCCAAGATCCCCATTTCAGGATCTGATATGGCTTGGATGTGTGTTCCTTCCAAAGCTCATGTTGAAATGTGATTCCCAGTGTTGGAGGTGGGGCCTGGTGGAAGGTATTGGATCATAGGGGTGGATCCCTCACGAATTGCTTGGCACCATCCCCTTGGTGATAAGTGAGTTCTCACTCAGTTAGTGCACGTGAGATCTGGTTGTTTAAAAGAGTCTGATGCCAGGCACAGTGGCTGACACCTGTAATCTCAGCACTTTGGGAGGCTGAGACTGATGGATCACTTGAGCTCAGGAGTTCGAGACCACCCTGGGCAACAATGTTGAAACCCCATCTCTACACAAAAAATGCAAAAATTAGCTGGGTGTTGTGGTGCGTGGCTGTAGTCCCAGCTACTTGGGAGGCAGAGGCGGGAGAATTGCTTGAGCCCAGGAGGCAGAGGTTGCAGTGAGCTGAGATCGTGCCATTGCACTCTAGCCTGGGTGACAGAGCAAGACTCTGTCTCAAAAAATAAATAAAATAAAAGTATGGGACCTCCCCCTTCTCTCTCTTGCTCCCATTCTTGCCATGTGACATGCCTGCTTCCTCTCACCTTCTGCCATGACTAGAAGCTTCCACGGGCCTCACCAGCAGCCAAGCAGAAGCAAGCACCACAATTTCTGTACAGACTGCAGAACTGTGGGCCACTTAAACTCATTTCTTTATAAATTACCCAGGCTCTGGTATGCCTTTATAGCAATGCAAAAAATGACTAACACAGAAAATTAATACTGAGGAGTGGGGCATTGCTATAAAGATACCAAAAGATGTGGAAGTGGCTGTGGATCTGGATAATGGGCAGAGGATGGGAAGAGTTTGGAGGCTCAGAAGAAGACAGGAAGATGAGGGAGAGTTTGGAACTTTTTAAAGACTGGTTAAATGGTTGTGACTAAAATGCTGATACAGATGTGGACAGTGAAGTCCAAGCTGATAAGGTCTCAGGTGGAAAAGAGGAAGTTAATGGAAACTGGTGTAAAAGTCACCTGCATTACACCTTAGAAAAGAACTGAGCTGCACTGCGTTCATGTCCTAGGGATACATGGAAGTTTGAACTTAAGAGTAATGACACTTAGGGTATCTAGTGGAAGAAATTTCTAAGCAGCAAAGCATTCAAGATGTGGCTTGGCTGCTTCTAACAAACTACAATCAGAATTGGGAACAAAGAAATGACTTAAAGTGGAACTTATATTTAAAAGGGAAGCACAGTGTAAAAGTTTTAAAAATTCACAGCCAGGCCCTATAGTTGAGAAAGAATCCAAGTAGGCTGTGGAGCAACCACTTGCTACAGAGATTAGCATGACTAAAAGGGAACCAAGTGTCAACATCCAAGACAATGGGGGAAAAAGCCTCAAAGCCATTTCAGAAATCTTCCAGGTTACCCCTCCCATCACAGGCCCAGAGGCCTAAGAAGGAAAGAATGCTTTAGTGGGCCAAGCCTGGGGCACCAACGCCCTGCACCACTTCAGGAGACTGCAACCCCCATCTCCGCTGCTCCAGCTCCAACCACGGTTCACAGGGCCCCAGGTACAGCTTGGGTTGCTTTGGAGAGTGCAAGACATCATAAACCTTGGTAGTTTCCACATGGTGTTAAGCTTACAGGCACACAGACTGCAAGAGTGAATGAGGCTTGGCATCCTCTGCCTAGCTTTCAGAGGATATATAGGAAAGCTTGCTACAGGGGCAGAGCCCCCACAGAGAAACCCTACTAGGGCAGTGTCTAAGGGAACTGTGGGGGTTGGAGCCCCCACACAGAGTCCCCACCAGGGCACTGCCTAGTGGAGCTGTGGGAAGGGGGCCACAACCCTCCAGACCTAAGAATGGTAGAGCCACTGGCAGCTTACATCCTCAGCAAGGAAAAGCTACAGGTACACAACTCCAACCTAAGACAGCAGCCATGTGGGCTGTGCTCAGGGAAGCCAGTAGGGCAGGGCTGCCCAAGGCCTTGGGAGCCCATCTTTCAAATCTAGATATGGGACGTGGAGTCAAGGATTACGTTGGAGCTTTGGAGCTTTAAGATTTAATGCCTGCTCTACTGGGTTTCAGACTTGTGTGGGTTCTATTACCCTTTCCATTACCAATTTCTCCCTTTTGGAATGGGAATGTTTACCTAGTATCTGTACCACCATTGTATCTTGGAAGTAAATAACTTGTTTTATATTTTACAGGTTCATAGGTAGAAGGAAATCGGCTGTGAGTCTCAGATGAGATTTTGGACTTTGAGTTGATGCTGGAACAAGTTTTTGGGAGACTATTGGGAAGAGATGATTGTATTTTGCAAGGCGAGAAGGACATGAGATTTGGGGGCGGCAGAGGCAGAGACAGAATGACATGGTTTGGATGATGGCCCCTCCAAATTTCATGTTGAAATGTGATCCCCATTGCTGGAGGTGCAACCTGGTAAGAGGTACCAGATCATGGAGGTGGATCCCTCATGAATGGCTTGGTGCCATCCCCTTAGTGAAGAATGAGTTCTCATATGGTTTATGAAAGATCTGGTTGTTTAAGAGACTCTGGGACCTCTGGCTTCTCACTCTTGCTCATGCTCTTGCCATATGACATGCCTGCTCTTCTTCACCTTCTGCCATCATTGGAAGCTTCCTGAAGCCTCACCAGAAGCCAAGCAGATGCTAGCACCACACTTCCTGTATGGCCTGCAGAACCGTGAGCCAATTAAACCTCTTTTCCATCCTCAGGTGTTCTTTCATAGCAATGCAAAAACAGACTAACACAGGATCGCTCTTACCATTGCCAGGCTTCAATATCTAGCCACTAACTCAACAAGTCATGTTTCTTCTCTCTGCACAATATTTCTCCCATCTGCCTCTTTTTTTCAGCTTCCTCAACCAGTATCCTAGTTCAGGCTCTTATTACCCAACACCTAAACATATCTATAAGCTCTTAACTGGCCTCCCATACACATCAATCCATTCCATTTATGGCCATGTGTTTTGATAATCTTTCTCTGCTGATCAGAAATGCAGGAGGTGGCCAGGTGTGGTGGCTCATGCCTGTAATCCAACACTTTAGAAGGTGAGGTGGGAAGACTGCTTGAGTCCAGGAGTTTGAGACCAGCTTGGGAAACATAGCAAAACTCCGTCTCTACAAAAATAAAACAAAAATTAGTCAGGCATGGTGGTAAGCATCTGTAGTCTTAGCTAGTCTAGAGACTGAGGTGGGAAGATTGCTTGAGCCCAGGAGTTTGAAGTTTAGTAAGCTATGATCACACCATTGAACTCCAGTCTAGGCAACAGACTGAGATCCTGCCTCTAAATAAATAAATAAAAGAAACTCAGGAGACTACAGAATAAAATCTTAATGTCTTCTTCCAACAGTCATGATATTTCATGGTTCTAGCCATATCTCCGTCCTAGCAAAAGTGGTCTTTTCTACTCCTGGGACACATTATGCACACTTATGTTTCCAAATTACCCTTGAAACCTTTTCCTGCACTTTGAATCACCTTCCCACTCTTCTCCTCTTCCTTGAATTCTATTTATACCTGAGTGTTCAGCTCAAATCCAACCTTTCTACAGAGCCATCAGAAAAGCTACTACGCACTTGTCTCTGCGTTCTCATTCATTCAAAAAGTATTTACCTACTAACTTCCTACGATGAGCAAGGCACCAAGTTAGTTGCTGGGTATAAAACGGTGAAAAAAAAACCCCACACAAACAGGGTTCCCGTTTTTATATTTTCCTCTCTCCATGAGTCACATGTGCACCAATTAGGTATAGCCCTTTGAGAGACTACATCTCATACTTTTTGTTTGTTTGTTTTTGGTTTTTTTTGAGACAGAGTTTTACTCTGTCACCCAGACTGGAGTGACATGGCATGATCATAGCTTACTGCAGCCCTGACTTCCCGGGCTCAGGTGATTTTCCCACTTTAGCCTCCCAAGTAGCTGGACTACAGGTGTGCACCACCACGCCTGGCTAATTTTTGTATTTTTTGTACAGATGGGGTTTTGCCATGTTGCCCAGGCTGGTCTGAGACTCCTAGGCTTAAATGATCCATCCACCTTGGTCTCCCAAAGTGCTGGGATTACAGATATAAGCCACTGTACCTAGCCTATATCTCATGTATTTTTAAAAAATCTTTCAAAGCTCCACTCCTAGTGTAGTGCCAGGCACATAGCAAATGCTCAGTAAATGACTGCTGATTGATTTCTGATCGGTAGTTACAGATCCACACACGTATCTCTGACCTGCCTGTGACAGCAGTTCTTTATAAAGCCAAGTCAACTGGCTCATATCTGAAGAGACCAACCTTTATTAACACTATGCTCCAAAATCAACAGGGCCAACTGGCCACCTGACCAAGAACAATGGTTGTCCTTTTCATAGAGAATGTGCCAGTTTGCCTTAGACACTGAGAGCACTTTGTGAAACCCTGATCACAACAGGACAAGGCGTACTTCTGAATGGCAACAGGAGATGATATAGGCGGTCTCTGCCTTCATATATTCATGCAACAAAACATGGGTACGGTCAAAGAGTCC
Source organism: Macaca fascicularis (assembly GCF_037993035.2). NCBI lineage: Eukaryota > Metazoa > Chordata > Mammalia > Primates > Cercopithecidae > Macaca > Macaca fascicularis. The sequence goes on from NC_088376.1 coordinate 97,690,727, forward strand.
CACTCAATGCCTTAGAGACTTATAACCATCTCATCTCACATAGACTTAGGAGGTATGCAAAATGCCTGTCAAGCATCCAAAGTGTGCATCAATTCAGCAAATATTTACCAAACACCAAGAAGAGACAACACCCAAGAGAAAGCACAGGCTTTGGAACTAAGAAAACCTGGCTCTGACTGCTGGATTTAGCACTAGTTATGTGGAAAGATGACTGATCTTGCTCAGCTTTGATTTCCTTCTCTGTAAAACAAGGACAGGACCACCTACCTCACAGGGTCTGCTATGAGGATTAAATGAGATAATGCGTGTAAAGTACGTGACACAGAGTAGACGTTCAGTAAGTGGTAAGCCGTTGCTATTGCTGAAGAAGAAGATAAACAGGCAGTAGTGGTATCTGTAGTGTTGGGCACTATGTTAGCACTGTTGCATATCCAGCAAGACAATCTCAAGGCAGACCTTTAGGTAGAGAGAAAAATAAGAGAGGGGGACATAAAACTGTCTTATGCCTTAGAATGCGCATCTATCACTAAAATTCTAAGTAATATGGAAACTTAGATGTTTCACTGATATCATAAGCAACATTATCCCAAAGCATTTAAATAAAATACTCATCTCCAACCACCCTCGTGTCATGGTCACTTGTTGCTTTCAGCAATTCAAACTGCTTGGGGTGATAGAGCTCCATGGTAGATTTAACTGCACTCCTTTACCTTGAGATAAACAGCTTGTAAACTCCTAGAAGGCCACTACTGCTTTTAAAACCAATGTTTGTTCTTTGGGGAAGGTAATGCTGAGAATCCAAACCCAGTATAAGAAAGAATTCAGCTCCCATGCAGGCCACTGTGAAGAGGACACACCTAGTAGACACACAAATGTTTGCTGAACATAAGAATGAGTTTCAGTTACAATGGACTTCTATATCCAATGTAATATAACACCTGGGATACCGATGCAAAACATGTTACTATGAATAAGAGTCCCAGTCTTCGGAATCAGAGAAGGAAATGGAGCAAATACAAACACCCAGTTTCCGTCTCTCCTAAGAACAAAGAGAAAGGGAAAAAAGTATTGAACCAGAAGCTGAACGGAAAAAAGTATTGAACCGAAGCTGGCATTCACTCTCAAATATGTACTACTGCCTCCTCTACCCGCTTCTGTCCAGTCTTAAAGGTGTGTGTGCATAGATTAGTTGAATGTGTTTCAAGTTCATAAAGGAAGTCAAGGAAAAATTCCATCCTTTAATATCTTGCTAAAATATATAGCTTCCGTAAGATGACACTAAATGTAAGTATTCAGCACTCACATCTCACTGAAGAGAAGGGAGAATCAGGAGAAAATGAACTGTAAAGGGTGAAACTATGCTTACGAGGTAAGAGTCCAGCGTTCTCTGCCTTTCCGAAGAGTGGCAACCATCCCTTCCACAGCCCCATGCAGCAGTATCTGAGAAGCACAGGGAAGGCTGAAAAATCTGTGGATGACCTTACTAGAATTTCATGCTTACTTATACATGTGACTAAGAGCCAGCACCCAGGCTTCCAATCTCTCAGAAGTCACCCATAAATCAGCCTATGAGACAAGTGCTGCAAATAGCATAATTTCTCATGAGCAAGGACCCTGGCTATGTTGCTAGATCTTTCTGTAGTTAACAGCGAAAGATAGTATCTGTTTTAACATTTTATTATGAAGATTTTGAATTTTCACAAAAAAGTAAACGGATGTGATGAACCCAGCTTTAACAGTTACCAACATATGACAAATCTTGTTTCATCTATACCATACCCACTGGATTATATTAAACTGAAACCCAGGTATCATAGTATTTTATTTATAAATACTTAAGTATATAAAAGATGAGGATTTTTTAAAAAATCACCACAATACCATTATCAAACATTAAAAATGAAAAGCCATTTCCTTATACTAGCAAAAATGCCCTCACAGTGTTCAAATGTCCCCAATTGTCTTATAACCCCATCCTCTTTTTACAGTTAGTTAATAACTGAATGTTCACAATGGAAAGCAACGTAGAGACTGCACAGTTCAGTTTCTACCCACTAAGACCCAAACTCCCTCACAGCAGTGCCTCGGTTATGACACGTCCCCTGAGAAGTGTGCATTTTGTGGAAGACAAGAATATTAGACTCATCAGTTTTTGTTTTTTTTTTCCCCTTCAGTATGTTATTTTACTCTCTTTTGTAATTGCATACTTAAGATTTTTAAATAGCTTTATTGAGATATAATTCACATCACAAAACTTACCTATTTAAAGTATACAATTCAATGATTTCTAGCATATTCACAAAGTTGTGCAGTGATCCCCACTATTTAAGTTCTGAACATTTCTATTACCCCAAAAAGAAACTCTGTACCCATGAGCAATCTCTCCCTCACCCGCCTCACCCCTTCCCGGCCCCTGGTAATCATCAGCTGGCTTTCCGCCTCTGTGGATTTTGCCTTTCTGGACATTCTTACTCCACTCTCACACTGTTTAAAGTCGTTTGGGGGTCTGTCCTTCAACCCCCAGGTAAGGCAGTAACTTTCCTAGGGGATAGGAGTATCTGACCGGCACTCATGGAGTCAGATTCCCCAGCAGGCTCTCCTGGCTCCTCCCTAATCTGGGAGCAGAGGATCAGCTGTTTCTTTTTGTTTTAGCTGTTAGAAAGTTCAGGCTTAAATTTGCTGCCCAGGCCGGGCGCGGTGGCTCACGCCTGTAATCCCAGCACTTTGGGAGGCCGAGGCGGGCGGATCACAAGGTCAGGAGATCGAGACCACGGTGAAACCCCGTCTCTACTAAAAATACAAAAAATTAGCCGGGCGCGGTTGTGGGTGCCTGTAGTCCCAGCTACTCGGGAGGCTGAGGCAGGAGAATGGCGTGAACCCGGGAGGCGGAGCTTGCAGTGAGCCGAGATCGCGCCACTGCACTCCAGCCTGGGCGACAGAGCAAGACTCCGTCTCAAAAAAAAAAAAAAAAAAAAATTTTGCTGCCCAACTTTAATAACTGTGTAGCATACTATCACATACATTTCTCTCACCACATTTCCCTTTATCCTCACTTTAGTATTCAACCTTAATTTTCCTTTTGTTTTGTTCATTTGCATTTTTCCTATATTTTCTTATACTTCAAGTATTTTGTACTCAAATACTTTTTTTTTTTGAGGTGGGGAACCATTAAAGAATGAATGCATAACATTTATCTTCAGACATTCTGGTACTATCTTATCATGTCTGAAAGCCTAGGAAAATCTCATTTGATTATGATGATTTCTGGTGATTGAAACCTAGCCTGATACTCCCAAAAACATGGTGTTAGGCTCCAACGAAAGGATACAGAAGAAAAAGAAATGCCTCAAAGATGACTTGGGTGAGGATGTGTGAAATGTATTCCTGTACACACAAAAAAGAGGTGTATGTGTGGGACAGGATCGGTGAAGAAAATGTTGGTGATTCAGCTTTAGTTTAGAGAACTAAACGTAACAGACTTGATGGTCAGGGCAAATAAAGAAGAAGAAAACAGACATGGAAGGTATCACTCCGGGGCCCTGGGCTGACGCCTCCATTAATATTACCGCATTCATTGTGAAGTGTACGTGTCAGCATCAGAGAACAAGAACTACAGCTTCACTGTGTGAAGAACCATCCCCATCCCAAGTGCTATTTAAGACATTTTACTGGGGGTACTGGTTGCTTTACTCTTGCCAAAAGAAAAATATCCTGTAAGGAGTAAAAACCCAAGCTTTCCCCAGGAAAGACCTCACAGGCAGAGGACATTAATTCCTTCCTTGATAGAGTTCAACAAAACTCTTCCTGCACCCCGGAATGCAATGATTAATCAACTAATCTGGACCCAAGCTTTGTTTATATGTTCCAACCCTAAACATTAATTGAAATATTTCCATTACAACAAAAACACTTTGGTTAGGATTTAAACACCACTGCCTAACAACATGCAAGTGTGCTTCAGAACATGAAAGCATAATTTAGCAAAATAACAGTCCCTGCATTCGATCCAAGGGGGCACGGAATGAAATATATGTTATTCTAGGGTACATGGTTACTGGACAGCTAGACCAAGGGACATGAATTCCCTTTCCCACGTGATAAACTGCCGGAGATATTCTACCATGCTTTGTACTATTAGACAAGCTTGCATAATTTTTTTTTTTTTGCTTGTTAGTGTTTGTTTTGCTGAGGTTGGGTGGTATGGGTGTTGGGTTTTAACATGTGAAAAAGAGACACAAGACACAAGTTCACACCTGTAATCCCAGCACTTTGGGAGGCTGAGACAGGCAGATCACCTGAGGTCAGGAGTTCGAGACCAGCCTGGTCAACATGGTGAAACCCTGTCTCTACTGAAAGAAAAATACAAAAATTAGCTAGGTGCGGTGGCTCACGTCTGTAATCCCAGCACTTTGGGAGGCTGAGACGGGCAGATCACCTGAGGTCAGGAGTTCAAGACCAGTCGGTCAACATGGTAAAACCCTGTCTCTACTGAAAAAAAAATACAAAAATTAGCCAGGTGCGGTGGCTCACGCCTGTAATCCCAGCACTTTGGGAGGCCAAGATGAGTGGATCACCTGAGGTCAGGAGTTCCAGACCAGCCTGGCCAACACGGTGAAACCCAGTCTTTACTTTAAAAAAAAAAAAAAAAAAAAAGGCCAGGCATGGTGGCTGGCACCTGTAGTCCCAGCTACTCCGGAGGCTAAAGCAGGAGAATTGCTTGAACCTAGGAGGTGGAGGTTGCAGTGAGACAAGATCATGCCACTGCACTCCAGCCTGGGTGACTGAGGGACACTCGATCAAGAAAGAAAGAGAGAAAGAGAGAAAGAGAGAGAGAGAGAGAGACAGAGACAGAGAGAAAGAAAGAAAGAAAAGAAGGAAGGAAGGAAGGAAGGAAGGAAGGAAGGAAGGAAGGAAGGAAGGAAGGAAGGAAGGAAGGAAAGAGAGAGAGAAAGAAAAAAGAAAGAAAGAAAGAAAGAAAGAAAGAAAGAAAGAAAGAAAGAAAGAAAGAAAGAAAGAAAGAAAGAAAGAAAGAAAGAAAGGAAAAGAAAAGAAAAAGAGAAAAAAAGACACAAATTTGGGAAAAACCATTTTTGAGAGAAAGTGTGTTTTGACAGTATTTGAATACGGGTCAAATCCCCTGAAGAAGCTTAGATGTAACAATAGAGGTGAATGCAATAACAGAACTTATACTGGCTATGGTCTACTTCAGTTACTGCTCTAGGAAGAAGCAGCCTTCAAGAGGGGGGAAAAGTCTGAGCAATTTAAGATGCACAGACGAGTTTCTTAATAATAGCAAATGGATGAATTTTATCCAAGTGCTTTAAAGTACATTTAACACAGAACAATCTGCAGCAGCTATTCTCACCTCCACCAAAACCTCCCTTCCTCAAGATGAACCAATCTCCTGGTTTCTTCAACAATGTGAAAAAAGCAAGATACTTACTTTTTATTTGTTAAGAAGGTTTCTCTGCCTAGAATGTGATTCTCAAGCCTGGATGCAGGGGATCCCTCCCTACACAGGGATTCATTAGAATCACCTGTATAGATTTTCTTTCTTTTTTTTTTTAAACAACAACAACAAAAAAGCAGCTAAGCCCACCCAGAGATTCTAATTTAACTGGTCTGGGATTGGATCCAGGCACTGGTATTTTTTTAAAAAAGACTTCCCAGTGATTCAAACATAAACCTGGGTTGAGAATCAATGGTCTATACAAACATCTCCTCTTTCCACACCAAGTCGTATCTGTGGGGTTTTTGTTTTTGTTGTTTTCATTTTAAAATAAGCTTTTTCTCTCTTCAAGGCTGAATCTCCTCCATGCAATGTACCAAAACTATCCTACCTTAGTAAGTCCCTACTCATGTAATTGTTCCTGACACTCCTCCAAGGTTAGAGCGTTCGTATTTCTCCTGTGACTTAAGTGTTTATGGATATACTCAGCATTATATTCATAATGTAACCAGCATGTTTATGTTTGTTACTATGGTTTGTGCTTAAGTTACAAGCTTGTCTTATCTCCCTTGTTTGATTCAGCAGATGATTTTGGAATGCATATTACGTGAATGTCACTGTGCTCAAGGCCTGTGGAGGCTGCAAAAATGTAAAGCCATTCTTGTAGCTGTCAAGGAACTTAAAATCCAGAATGGAGATAAGACAGAAATAAATAACACCACCATATAGAATATAAAATCTATAATAGACATCCAAGGTATACTAGACCACTCTCAGCTGCAGAACAAAGACATATATCAAAATGCTAACAGTGAGTTATCTCCAGGAAGTGGGATTAAGAATGTTCTTTGTTTTTGCGTGTTTTTTTTTAAGTCTTTTACAAGATGTATGTTATGGGAAATAGTCTCTAAAGAAGGAGAAATCTGTTTCAAGGATGGAAAGTTAACAGGTGGAGAAGGAGCATGAGCAAAGGCAAAGCACCAAATGTATTTGGTGACAGTGGGTAACTCCGTGCTGCTGCTGTCCCTTGGAGTGAAGGCAGAAAGAGAAGGGGGTGAGGTCAGAAGGATTGTAGCAGTATTGCCAAAACCTTGAATGTCATAGAGAGGATTTTTTTTTTTTTTTTTTGAGACAGAGTCTCGCTCTGTCGCCCAGGCTGGAGTGCAGTGGCCGGATCTCAGCTCACTGCAAGCTCCGCCTCCCGGGTTCACGCCATTCTCCTGCCTCAGCCTCCCGAGTAGCTGGGACTACAGGCGCCCGCCACCTTGCCCAGCTAGTTTTTTGTACTTTTTAGTAGAAACGGGGTTTCACCGTGTTAGCCAGGATGGTCTCGATCTCCTGACCTTGTGATCCGCCCGTCTCGGCCTCCCAAAGCGCTGGGATTACAGGCTTGAGCCACCGCGCCCGGCCATAGAGAGGATTTTTAATTGGCAAATGGGAGCCACTAAAGGTTTTTAAATGGTACTTTTCCTTATTATAAAAATAACACTTTTCTTTAAAAATAGTATTATATGTCTATTATATAAGTAATTGGAAAGGAGTAAAATCCATAAAGTAAATAAAAATTATCACCAGAAAGCTCATCACTCAGAAAAAAAAAATAATGCTAATATTCTGGCACATTTCCTTTCAGTCTTTTGCAGTCATGAAAGATTTTTTAAGCAGGAATGTGACCTCATCAGGGCTATGCTTTAGGAGGCTGGGTTACGAGATGTCCAAAGAACGAAGTGGCTTCCTCACACACATTCTCCACTTCTCCTGCTTATGTTTTTGCTGCAGGTCCACAGATAGGTCCCAAAGGGCAAGCAGAACCCAAGGGGAAAGCCCAAGGCTTTGGCAGAAGCATTCCTAATATTCAGTGAAACAGACAAGAAGCCCTTGATGGAGGTGAAGAGACCAATCTGCAGAGCAGCAACAGGTCATCAGGGAGTCTTGTCTCGAGAAGGGAGGTTGTTTCACAGGACCACAGAGAGCTTTTCTAGAGATCCTCTTCACCACAATTCCCAGCAGGGAGATTCCTAAAAATAGGCAATTACCACATCTTGTATGTGATAATTACATTACAATAAAACAGCTCATAGTATGACAGCTACTGCCTCTGAGTAAGAAATCATGTTGCCTCTGAGATCACAGCTTCAAGAAGGGGTTGACCTGTGTCAAAATCCCCTGACAGGCTTTATTTGTCAAGTCAGTTCTCACAGCACTCAGCCTTGCCCCCCACTCTGAGACAATGGGGCTCTGTGAAGGAGCAGAGGCCAAAATCTGGAAGGACACTGGCATGCCTCTTCTACCCCCATGAGGTGTTTATTATTTTGCTCGCAAATAAGCTGCGTCCAATGTTTTATTTCCTTCCCCCTTCTTCCCTTTGCTAATTTTATCTCAATTTCAAATTAGTATTTTTCAAGAGATAATTTACTTAATTCCCAGCCCCTCCTACCCGTTTATGACTTAGGAATGAACGTAAGCACAAAACATCTTGTGATGGCCTCAAAATAGAAAGCAAGTTTAAAGTTTTATTTTTCTGTCCCAAAGCTGCCAAAGCTCTGGCGTGTTTTAACTTCTGCTCTACACACAGTTTCCCCCTCCGTCCCTCCCATCCAGCTATATTTAGTAAAGCCCAAATAAAAGGGATACATGCAAAGCAAAATTAAATATAGTTTCTTTCAACCAGTAAACCCAAGTTAAAGCTCATACAAACATTCATATAGTAAGAAGCACTCTCCTCCTCCAAAGACAGCTCTCAGCCTCACCTGTCTCACCAAGTGGCAGGTGCGCCCAGGAAGGCAAACACACCACCTCCCCTCCTTAATCTCGGATGACTCCTTCCCCCCTTGCTCCCACACTGCCCTCTTTCAGTGCCACCCGCACCTCTATGCTCTCCGTTTCTGGATGTCAGTGTACCTACATCACACTCTACACTCCACCTGCACCTAGAAGGAAAAGAGAAGAACTGAGAAAGGTGCATCTATTAATAAATGAAAGGCATGCAGAAGTGCTCCAGGACCAAGGGAGTGTAGACCAGGCTGCTCCAAAGCACACCATTGCAGCAGCTTCACACCACATCTTCACCTCCAGTGACTGATGTCAAACTTATCTTTGACTTTCGTTGGCTGAAAGAAATTCTATGGGACTTGAGTGCAAGGAAGACACTCTGATTCTGGTTTTCTAATAGGAATGAAGATATCACAATGGTAACAGGATTTTTGGGGGAAAATTCTTGTCCACAAGGCAGCAAAGCTGTAAAGCTAAATACGGAACATTAAAGGACTGAGGTAAGTTTATGGAGGAGAGTTTGTGGGCATGGATATGGGAATGTCTCCAAATGCAACTTTTCCCATAAAAGAAGTACTTGAGTGTCCCATCCCTTTTCCAAAACCAAAGGCACACATGAAGATGGGAGAAAATGTGGAGGTTCTAAGAACCCAATGGCTGTGTAGCAAACTCATCCTTCTCAGGATGCTTTCACCTAAATAAAGCCCAACGTGCCATACACAGCCACTAAGTATATTTAATTCTACTATCAAAGAAGAAGCTACTACCAGGTCCAGTGAATAGCAATAAAACTATTGAGACAATATCATCAAAGCCCCAAATTTATTTGCTACTATATTAAGGCAAAACAGCTCTACATTTTAAAATATTTTAAGTATAATGGCCGGGCGCGGTGGCTCAAGCCTGTAATCCCAGCACTTTGAGAGGCCGAGACGGGCGGATCACGAAGTCAGGAGATGGAGACCATCCTGGCTAACACGGTGAAACCCCGTTTCTACTAAAAAATACAAAAAACCAGCTGGGCGTGGTGGCGGGCGCCTGTAGTCCCAGTTACTCGAGAGGCTGAGGCAGGAGAATGGCGTAAACCCAGGAGGCGGAGCTTGCAGTGAGCTGAGATCCGGCCACTGCACTCCAGCCTGGGAGACAGCGCGAGACTCCGTCTCAAAAAAAAAAAAAAAGTATAATGATCTAGAACACGGACCAGTAAACTATGGCTGATAGGTTAAATCCAGCCAGCCACCTGTTTTTGTACAGTCTACAAGCTAAGAATGTTTTTCCCTTTTTTTAAATGGTTGGGGAGAAAAAATAAAAAGAATATTCCATGACATGTGAAAATTATACAAAATTCAAATCTAAGTGTCCATAAATAAAGTTTTATTGGAACACAGCCATGCTCATCCATTTCCATATTGTCTATGGCTGCTCTTGCAGAGTTGAATAGGTACTAACGGGATAGTATCGTCTACCGAGCCAAAAATATTTACTATTTGGTGCTTTACAGAAAAAGTTTGCCAACCCCTGGTCTAGAGACAAACCTGGGGTGTGAAAAATATATTTTACTGATTTAATACTTTATAGTTTTCCCTGGTATATTTACACCTATTACTTTCATTTTAACTTTACTCCAAGTCAGTGAGTTATACCCTGTTTAGAGATGAGAATGCAAGTTTGAAAGTGGACTTGCCCAAGGTCATGCAGCAGCTAAGAGGCAAGACCAGGGTTACACCCCAGTTTTCTGACCTATATCCCAAGGTGTTCACATTACACAGCTGTCTTCTTGGATGCCTGTTAACTGTAGTTGCCATCTTTTAAGACATTCTCTCCACATTTGATAGTTTACCATAGTGTAAAGTCCATCCTTCCTAAAATAGGACTGAAAACAAACTTCCCAGCCCCACTTCCTGTTAGGATAGAGACACACGACTGTGGACCCAGTGGCTTCCCAATCTGGCAGCGGCAGTTGTGGGAGAAGCTTCTCGATGGTGGCACAGACAGCAGCTCTCTTGGCAGAGCAATTCTGCAGAATATCAAGAAGCTCTACCTGGAGCCTGTTTCTTCAGCCTGCCCGATAATTCTGTGATCTATCCATATACCTCAATGCGTTCTTTTGTGCTTACTCTAGCTACTCTGGATTCTGTTCTCCACAACGATGACCAGAGACCAACACAACTTAAGTTCAGAAGAAATCCTTATAATACTATAGTGTTTCCTAAAACCTTCTAGAACAACTTTCCACCATCATTACCAGCTTCTAAAATCCAATCCCATTTCCATAAGATGTTACTCTTAAGAAACGATTCTGTAATTAAGTAAATAAATTATAAAACATCAAGTTAAACAGATTTCTTTACTACAGGACTTCTCAGAGCCTTAAAATGTATGTGTGCTTCATAAAACTCCAAGAAAGGAACAAGTATACTTGAAAAACGTATTTGACCACTGAAACATTTTTTAATACATCTTACCAGTATAGTAATATATTTGGGGAAATATTGATCAACATACCTTCTACTTAGAAAAAAAATGTTTATAATTATAAAATATTTTAAAATAAGGCTGCCGAAATGAGGAATACAATTCTGGAATATGTTGGGTGAAATTACAGAATGTATTAAGGGTTGAAAATGCTTTCGTGTACTGTTCATGGGGATATATTTTAGTGCAGCCATTTTGGAAATCATTGGCAATGACTATTTTAGGTCAACGCAAAAGTAATTGCGGTTTTTGCCACTGAAAGTAATGGCAAAAACCGCAATTACTTCTGCGCCAACCTAAATAGCAAGTGTCTTAATCCTTATATTTCTCTTTAATCCAATCATTATACTTCTAGGAATATTTCCTTAAAAAAAAAAAAAATCTGAAACGTGGACAATTACCAGATCCTCAGTCATTATATATACTTTTGTGACTTTGTGCAAAAGAAAAAAATGTCCTCACTTGAGAAAAACACATAAGGGGACTGCTTTGTCTTTCTATTCAGGTCATAACTTCCTTATGATTGAGGGAAAAGAGACAAAAGGGCTGTTATTTTCTTAGTGGCATCATGACACTATATAAACATTTATTCAGCTCTTTATCTCCTACAGAAAAAGGAAAAAGGAAAGTTGAGAACTTTCCCAAGAGTATCTGTATTGTTAATTAAAACATCCTCAGCCAGATGCATGGCATCCCCATAAGTGAAGCAGTGAGAAGAACCATGAGTATGTAGTCAGAGGTGTTATGATGCTGAGCTAACCCGTGGGCTTATGATGAACTACAAACTTTCGGGCTAGATTTTTTTCTGCGGGATTCAGGTTAACTTGGTAAAGAACAAGATAAAGAAAAAGAACTGCATGTTAACCCTTTTAAGTCAATCTAAGTATTTTTAAAAGGTCCTTTAATACTACTTAAATATTTAAATTATATTTTGAATATGTGTATATTTAATACATATAAAAATGACATAAACGTTATGTCTAATTCTGTGGAGGACTTAAGGAAGCTTCAAATTCAGCAACTTGTAGATTCAGATCATGTGACTAGGACAGCAATGCCCTCTAGTGGTGGAGTATCATGCTTTCACTTTGAAGCTTCTGACAGATCAACAAGCACCTTTAAAAGGTTGAATCTAGCCCGGGCACGATGGCTTGCGCCTTTAATCCCAGCACTTTGGGAGGCCGAGGCAGGTGCATCACCTGAGGTCAGGAGTTTGAGACCACCTGACCAATATGGTGAAACCCCATCTCTTCTAAAAATACAGAAATTAGCTGGATGTGGTGGCAGGTGCCTGTAGTCCCAGCTACTTGGAAGGCTGAGGCAGGAGAATCGCTTGAACCCGGGAGGTGGAGATTGCAGTGACCCGAGATCACGCCACTACACTCCAGCCTGGGCGACAGAGTGAGACTCCGTCTCAAAACAAAACAAAAAAAAGTTTGCATCTGGGCCGGGCATGGTGGTCCACGCCTGTAATCCCAACACTTTGAGAGGCCGAGGCGGAAGAATCACTTGAGGTCAGGCATTTGAGATCAGCCCAGGCAAGACAGCAAAACTCCCATCTCTATAAAAACTTTTAAAAATTAGCTGAGCAGGGGGAGACTGAGGAGGAGGGGAGGATGGATTGGGCCCAGGAGTTGAGGTGGGAGGAGGACTTGGGTTCTGGAGTTTGAGGTTGCAATGAGATATCCAAGATCATACCACTGCACTCCAGCCTAAGAGACAGAATGACACCCTGTCTCCAAAAAAAAAAAAAAGTTGAATATATCATTTAAAAAGAAACTTATGAAGAGACAGCAAACATTCAGAAGAACCTGTAACTCTTAAATAGTGAAGGCCATGACCAAGGAAAGGTATTTAATTCAAAGACCACTCTTCAATTTGCTCTGAAGTTCATTTTACAGACAGAGAAATCATGGTCTCCAAATAGTAGAAATGGCCTGGCATGGTGGTTCACGCTTGTAATCTCAACACTTTTGGAGGTTAGAGGCAGAAGGATAGCTTGAGCCCAGGAGTTCAAGGCCATCCTGGGCAACATGCCAAGATCCCATTTCTACTAATTTTTTTTTTTTTAATTAATGGTGATGCACACCTGTGGTCCCAGCTACTCGGGAGGCTGAGGTGGAAGGTTCAGTTGAGCCCAGGAGGTCAATGCTGCAGTAAGCTGTGGTCATTGCCACTGCACTCCCGCCTGGGTGATAGAATGAGACCCTGTCTCAAAAAAAAAAAGTGGGGCGGGGGGGAACAATATCATCTCGGTCACAAAACCACATGAACCAAGAGGTCTGTGTTAACTATCTATTAGGCAAAATCCACCAACTAAGAATGAACAAATCATCTTTTCGCATTTTATCTCTACAGAAGTACCAATTGCCTATAGCAGCAGCCACTATATCCTTCTTTCCAAAGTTCGGTCCCTGTGGACCAGAGGCCCACACAAACCCGGGAAGATCTGGGAATCCCTGGAAGGGATATGAATCCTGAGCCTTCTCTCTATGTCCTCAAGGAAGCAGAACTGGGAGATGGTCTCTCTCTTAGGCTCCTATGTCAACAGAATCTATGTCTCATAAGAAGGGATGTGGTGGCGGGTGTGTAATTTACATCAGAAAAATGAAGTCTCTACCCTTGCTCTGCCATAGCACACCACATAGTTAGGAGTCAGGACTGGTCAAGTAGGACCGGCCAACCCCAGGGAGCATATCTGGTGATTTACAGGAAACTCCACTTCTCTCAGGGAAAATGGGATGTGGTAGGGAAGGCAAAACCAACAAACAGAGATTCACCATGTTGAAGTGAGAAAGAGCAGTAGGTTATATTTTAAAAGGATTTTATACATTGGAAAGTATTTTCACAAGCATCTTATGTGCTCCTTTGGTTATGACCCCATAGGTCTTTATTCCAAGGTAACAGATTTTAAAAAGACTGAGAAGTTAAATGTCTTGTCTGTGTAATCTGGCAAATTGGTAACAGACTCAAGACTCACCCAGAGATCTGTTATGTTTCCCATAGCACCTGTGACACCCAAGGTGGAGGTGCCTTAATTACCAGCACATAAATGATGAGAGGAGGCGTGGAGCCCCTCTAGGAAGTCACAGTCAGAGCAGCACACAGAGACTGTAATAGATGATCTTGTGGATAGGTTTCTGTTCTATTTCTTTTTTAGTTAGAGACAGGGTCTCACTGTTGCCCAGGCTGGAGTGCAGTGGTGCAATTATAGGTCACTGCAGCCTCAAACTCCTGGGCTGAAGTTATCCTCCCACCTCAGCCTCTCTAGTAGCTAGGACTACAGATGTGCACAACCACATCTGGCTAATTTATCCTTTTTTGGTAGAGATGGGGGTCTCACTGTGTTGCCCAGACTGGTCTTGGCCTCAAGCAATCTTCCCAACTTGGCTACCCAAAATGCTGAAATTATAGGCATGAGCCACAGCACCCAGCAAATGGCTTTTAAAAACCCAAAGAACAGAACTTAAAAAGTAAAGAAGCCTAAGACTAGAATAGGGACAAGGAGGCCTACAAAACTTGAAAAGAGCCTAAATGGGCCGGGCACGGTGGCTCACGCCTGTTATCTCCGCACTTTGGGAGGTTGAGTTGGGCAGATCACTTGAGGCCAGGAGTTTGAGACCAGCCTGGTCAACATGGTGAAATCCCTGTCTCTACTAGAAATATAAAAATTAGCCAGGTGTGGTGGTACGCGCCTATAATCCCAGCTACTTGGGTGGCTGAGGCAGGAGAATCGCTTGAACCTGGGAAGTGGAAGTTGCAGTGGGCTGAGATCGAGCCACTGCACTCTAGCCTGGGCGAAAAAGTAAGACTTTGTCTCCAAAAAAAAAAAAAAAAAGAGTTTAAATGTAATCACTGTTTTACAATTAAAATATGTTTATGAGACTCTGTTAAAGATGTAAGTAATGAGAAATCTATTTTAGAAAGACTGATATCCAAAACTCCTAAAACATTTGTTTAAGGAGGTAAACTTTCCACTTTCCAAAAGCTTTCCAGATAACCAAGATTCTGGCTGCAGTCGTTTCTCAACAATTTCAATAAATTAGTGAATCTCTTTCTCTTTTTCCTATGGTCTCATTTTTCCTTACAGTTTGAATAAGTAGTCTTGTCCTGAGTTTTTTTAATGGTGCATTTCAAATACTATGAGCTTACTTGCATTGCAAAACTTATTCTTGGTAATGAAAGAAAACAATGGAACTGGAAAGGTCTGGGGTCTATAACAGACCCATTTTTGAGGCTATGCAGCTCACACGGCCTCTTTGTCACAGAGGTGGGCTCTGGAGGCAGTGTTTATATCCTGGAACCCTGTCACTGTGGCCGTATCTGACTGGGTCAGGCGTAGGCATCTCTGTCCCAAACAGAGCCAGTCAGAAACTCTTCCACAGCAATTCCTTTTGCTTAAGCTAGCTTGATTCTGTTTCTATTACTCAGAACCAAAAGGCTCTAGATAATACATTTTATGTATTTATTTGGTTTCTTTTCCGCTTGTCCACACTAAATTGTTTGCTCTATAAGAGCAGAGATTTGTCTGTTTTGTTCACTGTTGTAGCTCAAGTGCCTAGAATAATGCCTAGACAATACTATAAAAATGTTTAGATACTCAAAAATGTTCGCTGAATAACGAATATTGTGAGCCTTTCTTAAAGAGTTTTCCCCACTGTAAGTTTTATCCAGTGGGCTGTTGTATTTGCTGAAGAGAGAAGGCTCGGCTCTGCAGAGTTTGGTCTCTACCAACCTTCCACACAATATCTGAAATATTTTCAAATTTATCTTTTCCCAAATATCTACTACTCCTGATGCTTCTTGTATCTGAAAGATTCTCATCTCTTCTTCACAAGTTAGCACTTCAGTACTACAACTGCTGTACATAGTGTACTGTTATCATCATTACAATGGGATAATCCCTACACATCTCCCTTTCTTCTCTCTCTCTCTCTCTTTTTCTTTTTTTGAGACAGTCTCACTCTGTCGCCCAGGCTGGGGTGGGTGCAATGGCGCAACCCCGGCTCACTGCAACCTCTGCCTCCCAGGTTTAAGCAATTCTCCTGTCTCAGTCTCCCAAGTAGCTGGGACTACAGGCACGCACCACCATGCCCAGCTAATTTTTGTATTTTTAGTAGAGACGGGGTTTCACCATGTTAGCCAGGGTGGTCTTAAATTCCTAACCTCAGGTGATCCACCCGCCTCAGCCTCCCAAAGTGCTGGGATTACAGGTGTGAGCCACCGTGCCCGGCCCTTCCCTTCTCTTTCGTCCTTCGAAATGTCTGCACTCAATAATGTCATAGTCTGGGCCATCTATTAATGAATGGGCAGAAGACTTCATCCCTGCTTCCCAAGCTCCAGGATTTAAATGGTGCCTGCAAGGGAATACAGAGGTGCTCCAGGAGGCCTGATAACTAGCCCTGTAAGGGTACCAATCAGGTTCCCAAGAGCAGCAAAGTATGTGACTGCTATCCAGGAGGCTAAATAGCACAATACCATTCCAAATCTCTTCACTAAGGACCAGGGAAGCAGACAAACCAAAAAGATAGCTGGCCACATGTTTATACCTCCTAGGTACTATTCTAACTCCTATCACTGAGCCATTTACCTGCTCTGTGTGTTGACTAGTAAAATAGGTAATTCGTACTTCTCTATATTGTTAAGGAGGTATAATCACTATTATAACACTATAGACTATAGAACTTGAGCTTTTGGCTAAGATAGAATGATCTATTAGACCTTCAAATAATTTAACAGGCAGAAGTACTAAAATAAATATAAATTGTTAACTATACAAAGTTTGAGTGCAGATTACACATTCAAATGGAAACATACATGAATAGATAATTTTTCGAAGTAGAAAAATTTCCCCAAATATATGATTTTAAAATTCAGTGTTTATGCTTAAAATTACTTAGTTAAAAACAGAACAAAACAGACTTTAGGTAAGTTTAAGTTTCCTACATAAAAACTAAGTTAGGGAGGCCAAGGAGGGGTTTATTTATAAGGTCAAAAGAAACATGATCAGTTGCTCACAGAAAAACGAGCAACTGGCCTTATCCCTGCAGTACTTTACAATTCCTTTGATCAACTCATCTTCTCATGCCACTTTCTTTTTCTTGCTGAAATGTCTTAGTGTAACTTCTTAGGCTTAAATTCTCACAATTTTCTTTTCATTAACTCAATTTTACTTGCAGTCTGAATACTCGTTTAAAAACAAGTGCTCTAAAAGTCCTTGTGCCACATTTTTAGCGTGTTGAGCACACTCATGCAAGTGATCTCACAAAGACAAATACTTTCTCAGCTCCCTTCACGGAGATCTTCTCACTTCTGGCCCTCCCTTCCTGGAAGTCCTGACTTCGCTGATTGAGAGGAGAAACAAATCTCTTTTGATCTCTGGCTGGAGTCAGAGCTGCCTGCTGTTCTCTACCTCTCCTTAACACAGTGCTGAACACAATTTTCTGGAGGAGTGCCAGAATGTGCGCCATTCTGGAAGGGCAAATAATTATGGCCTCATCCTTATTCCAGTTCATACAATTGAGACAGGTATGGACAGTCCAGAGCAGAAGAAAGCAGCACGGAGACGGTTACCCAGGGCTTGCATGGTTTCAACGACTTTCACCATGTGTGATTTCAACGACATCACACATTCAGATGTCTGCTTGTTTTCCTCTACTACTGCTAAATCACAGACTAAGAAAGTAAAAACAGGCCGGGCACGGTGGCTCCCTCCTGTAAGTCCTGCACTTCGGAGGCCGAGGCGGGCGGATCACGAGGTCAGGAGATCAAGACCATCCTGGCTAACACGGTGAAACCCTGTCTCTACAAAAATACAAAAAATTAGCCAGGCATGGTGGCAGGTATCTGTAGTCCCTCCTACTTGGGAGGCTGAGGCAGGAGAATGGCATGAACCCGGGAGGCGGAGCTTGCAGTGAGCCAAGATCAAGATCGTGCCACTGCACTCCAGCCTGGGCAACAGAGCGAGACTCTGTCTCAAAAAAAAAAAAAAAAAAAAGAAAGTAAAAACAACTTCAAGAAACACCAATGGGGCCAACTCCTGCTTTTCCATTGATAAATAAGTCTCATAGACAGTATATGTGACAGTTAAGAGGGAGGTGGGGAAGGGTGCAGTTAAGAGGGAGGTGGGGAATCCCAGCACTTTGGAAGGCCAAGGTGGGCAGATCACAAGGCCAGGGCAGATCACAGTGTCAGGAGTTTGAAACTAGCCTGGCCAATATGGTGAAACCCCATCTCTACTAAAAATACAAAAATTAGCCAGGCATGGTGGCACGCTCCTGTAGTCCCAGCTACTTGGGAGGCTGAGGCAGGAGAATCGCTTGAACCCAGGCGGCAGAGGTTGCAGTGAGCCCAGATCGTGCCACTGCACTCCAGCCTGGGTAACAGAGTGAGACTCCGTCTCAAAAAAAAAAAAAAAAAAGAGGGAGCTGGGTTCAGATTTTGGCTCCAACACTTGTCTGGATGAACTGTAACAAGTTACTTAAGCTCAGTTCTTTATTTGTAAAAGAATAATAACAGCACTGACCTCATAGGATTGTTCAGAAGTTATGAGAGAAAAACATGCAAACCATTTGCAATAATACCTGCCTTGTAAGAGCTCAGTAAATGATGGCAGGAATAGCTGTTGATGTGATTACTATTCATATTACTGGTGCTGTTTTCTAAAGGAGTTGTTCCAAGAATTGCAGTGCCTTCATTCAGCAAACATTTCAATGAACACTTATGATATCTTATATGGGGCTAAACTCTGGAGACATAGACTCAAAAGCTGCAATATGGACCCTCCAAACAGCATCCAATCAAGTGGAAGACGATCACTTAAACAATATATCACAGAATGGTAAGAGCTAGAACAGAGATGTACATAGGATCTTGACAAGCCAAAGAAGCAGCCTGAGAGTGCCCAGGAAGGAGAATGATCCAGAGCAAGGAGAAAGGTGACCTGGAGTGCACCAACAGAATAGGAGAGGGAACATCATTCTGGGCAAGGTTGGGGAATGGCAAAACATAAGACTAATAAGCTTAGCAAAAGCAAATGTATGAAAAGTCTAAGAAATTTGAACTTTAGCTTGAAGAGAAATGGAGATCACTGACTGTAGGACAAAGGATGGGCTGGGTTAGGGAAATAAAAGGAGAAGGTAGCTGAGTGAAGATTACTGCAATAATAAAAATCCCAGTCCAAGCACTAATAAAATGTAAAGGTATATAATTTAAGACCTAGCAATTCCACTTCTCAATCCCTACCCTAGAGAAATACTTACATATAAGCGTGAATAATAGGATATTACAAAAATGTTTACTGCAGCATGTTTGGAATTGGAAATTCTAACAATAGGAAAATGGCAAGGTGGCTCACGCCTGCAATCCCAGCACTTTCAGTGGCCAAGGTGGAATGACTGCTTGAGCCCAGGAGTTTGAGACCAACCCAGACAACACAGTGAGGTCATGTCTTTACAAAAAACTTTAAAAATTAGCTGGGTGCGGTACTGCACACCTATAGTCCTAGCTACTGGGCAGCTGAGGTGGGAATATCACTTGAGCCCAGGAATTCAAGGCTGTAGTGAGCTACGATCATGCCACTGTACTCCAGCTTGTGTGACAGAAGTGAGACTCTGCCTCTAAAAATAATAATAAATAAAAATAAAGTAAAAACCCCAAGGTGGGCAAGGATAGATTAAAAACTCTAAAGAGCCTTATAGGCAGCATGGAGTAGAGAGAACAGACCCACAACATGTTGATAATTTAAAGTGACAGGTCTTAGTTGTGGATTGGATGTGAAGGATCAGAAAATGGAAAAGTAAAAAGTGAGGATCAGGTTACTGACGGGAGAAATGAAGTTGATGGTGATCTACTGGGATCCAGGCAGAGAGGATCTGGGGGAAAGGATGCTGAGCCTAGTTTTGAACGTGTCGAGTTGAGGGACTTAGGGACATTCAGATGGAGCTATCCAGCAAGAAAGACGTCAGAAATACAGATCTGCATTTGTGAATCCAGGGTGAGGGTGGAGATAAAGATGAGTCCAGGATGCAGCCAAAGGCACAGCAGAGGTGTCATGGGAGTTGCAGGTAACGAAGATGGACCAGCCCAGGAGATAAGAGTGCAAGGGAGGAAAAAAAGAGCAGATGCCACAGCAACCAACATTTTCTCAGAACTACACTATTTTCATCTCCATCGGTCTTGTCAACAACAACTTTCTCAAACATTCCAGTGTTCTTTATTTATATACCATCTGTTTCACAAATATTTGAGGCAGCTTATGGTAAAGACATACAATAAAACAGTGCAATATAAATGCAATGAATACATCAGGGTAAGAAAGTATGAAATTAGATTAGGAGGTCAAGACAGAAGCAGACTGAGAAAGAAAGTACGGTTAAAATACAATTATTCAGGTCAAAAGGGTACTAAAGAGTTGCTACATTAGAACTATGAGTTTGACTCTGAGCTTCCTAGTGGCCAAAGTGAAAAGAGAGATAGTTGCCTCCAAAAGAAGAAACTACAGGAAGTCCTCACTTAATGTTATCAGTAGCTTCTTAGAAACTGCAACTTTAAGCAAAATGATGTGTAACAAAACCAATGTACCACAGACTGGTTAATATAAAGAAGAGTTACGTTTTTAAGGTATATTTCTGGTCACAAAACCATCAGCCTGGGCAACATGGCAAAACCTTGTCTCTAAAAAAATTAAAAATTAGCCAAAACCAAAACCAAAACCAAACAAAAAAATTCACCTAGCATGGTGGTTCATGCCTGTAGTCCCAGCTCTTCAGAAGGCTGAGACAGGAGGATGGCTTGGGCCCAGGAAGTCCAGGCTGCAGTGAGCCAAGATCGTGCCACTAGCCTCTAGCCTGGGTGACAGGGCAAGACCCTGTCTCAAAAAAGAACAACAACAATAACAAAATCACCAAACTTCTAAATAAATATCCAAAACACTTTTAATTTTAAACATTTAAATAAATGAGCTATGCACACATCTAAGAAAGATTCATGAAAACAAGTAAGATCATTATTTACCCAATTTTCAGTGAATTAGTGAGTGATGTCAGTCATAATGGTGGTGGATTAAATCAAGGAATAAAGGTTTGCAAAGCTAAAATTGTAAGGAGCATCTCCTATCACCACACGGTTCAAAAACAATCACAAGGGCTGGGCACAGTGGCTCACACCTGTAATCCCAGCACTTTGTGAGGCCAAGGCGGGTGGATCTCCTGAGGTCAGGAAATCGAGACCAACCCGGTCAACATGGTAGAAATCCTATTTCTACTAAATACACAGAAAAATTAGCCAGGCAGGGTGGTGCACATCTGTAATCCCAGCTACTCGGGAGGCTGACGCAGGAGAATCACTTGAACCCAGGAGGTGGAGGTTGCAGTGAGCCGAGATTGCAAGAGTGAGATTCCGTCAAAAAAAAAAAAAAAAAAAAAAATCACAAATGTGGAGGCTCGCTGAGCATTTTTGTGCTTCATCATTTATTGTCATGCATTTGTATGATTACCATCTACTTCTATTTTACAATAATTTATATCCATTCATTCAATCATTTTCCAACCTGCTTATTCCAATACAAAGTCGAGAGCGGCTGCAGCCTGTCCTGGCAGCTCAGGGCACAAGGCCAGAAGCAACCCTGGACAGGACACCATTCCATCTCACAGCACTCACACACACCCCCACACTCACTCAGGCTGGGACAACTTAGACATGCCAATTAACCCGATGTGGGCATCTTTAGAATACGGGAGGAGGTAACTGGAGTACTCAGAGAAAAGTCACACAGACAGGGAGAATGTGCGAATTCTACACAGTGGCCTAGCCAGGAATCAACTTTTTTCTCATCAACATTATAATGAAGCAACATGATATGGAATGACATTATTCAGGACCTGCTGTATATTCCTTCTCAGGATTAACTGATTTGCTCAAGGTCACCTAGTTAAAAGGCGAATAATGCCTTCCCCTCTACCAAGTTGCTTCAACATGCAAGTCCTCTACAGCTAGTCAGAGTCTCATCATCAGAATGGGATGGCAGGAAGGGAACTAGACTAGGAATCCGGACACCTGGTTCTACAGGACTAGCTCTTCTGCTAACCTTATGAACCTAAAGCAGGTCATTTACATTTTTGGTGTCTTGCTTTCTCAACTATAAAATAACTACTTTCACTGAACCAGAGTCAACCAATACATGCTATTTGTGCTATAATTCTCCAATCTAGCACACCTTGATCGATATTGCTAGTTAATCACAGAAATATTTTCTGCTGAACCCAGAAGAGACCTCAAAACCTTACACAACAGTGTTCAGGTAATCACCAATAAATCAACATGGGCACTCTGGCCTTAGAGGTTCTTTCTCTAAAGTGCCTCCAGGGCTAACGCACTGTCATGCAGTGATCTCGGTATATGCCACTCTATGCATCCTCTCTTGAATAAGGAAGGCTGAGGGTGATTTGACTGCAGCTGCTAAGGTAGGCAGATATGGAACAAAGCTCTTTTTTTTTTTTTTTTGCAGTTATTTTTAAACTTCTAAAAATACTTTGATATGCTAAAATTAAAACTCATGAGTCAAAATACACTACTGATTAAAAAAAAAAAAAAAAAAACACTTCCAAATCATCTACCATAGGAAATCTAGGAAAGGCATGGCAGCATGTACCAAGCTGAAAATCTTTAGGAATAACTCAAACTTTAAAGGGATCTTTCTTCTGTTTTCAAAGTGTATTATGAGCATTTCCACAGAATTATCTGCACAAAAGTAGAGATATACAACAGATCTACACGTACCCATCACCCAGTTTCAATCACCATCAATATTTTGCCATAAATGCTCACAGTATCTAACTTTAAAGGTCAAGATGACTGGGGGCTATGGTCCAAATTCTTCTGGCAAAATACAGCTTCCTAGGAAACATGCTTGTGTCCACGAGTTAATGCATGTGCACACACACCCATAAAATAACTTCCAGGCAATATTTAAAAATGAACTGGAGCACGATTCTCACTACTGCAAGAGTGGTCCCGATCATCACCTGGGAACTTGTTAGAACTACAGACCCCCAGGCCTCATTCCAAACTTACTGAATCCCAATTTACATTTTAACAAAATCCCCAGGTAATGAGTCTGCACACTGAGGTTTCAGAAGCACTGGTCTACTCTAGACTACCATAACTGTCCTTTGAAAGCTTCTCCTAATTGCCATTCTGAAAAGCTGGGCAAGAAACCAATGTGTGAAATACAGTGTTCATTTTACTTGGGAGAATTATTTGCCATTAACCCAATACAATGTAAAAGTATATGATTTAAGACCTAGCAATTCCACTTCTCAATCCCTACCCTAGAAAAATATTTGTATATGAGTATAAATAATAGGATATTACAAAGATGTTTATTGCAGCATGTTTGGAATTAGAAACAGCCTAACAATAGGCAAATGGTAAAACAAACCAGTACAGAATAGTAAACGGAGGCTAAAGTGAATGAGCCAGATCATGGAAAGTTCTAGATATGTTGAGTGAAAAAAGCCAGTTGTGGAATGTTCCACTTAGTATGACAGTTGTTTAAAGCAAAAGAAAAGAAACACAAATGCCTCATTATATATTCTTTCTGGATACGTATACGCATGTGTAAAGGAAGAGAAAAGGTCTGGAAAGACAGATAACGAAAGGAAATAGTGGTTACAACTAAGAA
This sequence comes from Macaca fascicularis, assembly GCF_037993035.2. Taxonomy (NCBI): domain Eukaryota; kingdom Metazoa; phylum Chordata; class Mammalia; order Primates; family Cercopithecidae; genus Macaca; species Macaca fascicularis. Next base: position 97,714,105 of record NC_088376.1, read on the forward strand.
AGGAGGAAGGGGACCAGGATTAGGGGTGGGAGGTTAAAAGAGGATTATGATGTTCTATTTGCTTATTAATTGAAAGGAGAATACATCATTTATCACCTGTGGGACAAATATTCTTCAAGTAGCTATATAGTTCCTTGGCCAAATGAGTTTATGGAGAGAACGTATGGTCAGGATAAGGCTGCAGAAAGATGGACAGAAAATTTAAAGATCTTCATCAAACTGCAGGTATTTGGAAATTAGGTGCATTGGCACAGATCATTTTTTCTCGCTGTTTTCTCCAACACACACATTCAGCTGGTACTGGGTATATTCTGCACTATTTAAAAATGTCTTCAAAAGTGGTATGATGTTTGTTTTTCTGTGTATACACAGAAAAGCAGCTTTTTTCATTTATCTATGAGCTACTTGAAAACATATCATATACGTGATTCCTTCCACTGCTGCACATTCCCACGGATAATATGAATTCTACCTGAATGAATTACTCATCAGGCTATGTATAGAATCATAATGATACATTTGTAAGATCCTTAAGAAGTGCACAGAGCACATATTGTACCCATGTTATAGCCGAAGACACCAGCTCAGAAAGGTTGCACGGTATGTCCAAGGACTACCTAGCCAGTAAGTGGCAAAGCCAGACCTTGGCTCACATCTTGTGATTCCAAGTCCGCTATCATTTCAATTACACCACATTTGCTACACTGTCGTATTTAAATATAATACCTATCCACATTTTAAGGCAGTTTTTAGGCAGCTTCAGGTTGGAAATTCTCAGGAAAAACATTAGAATTCAAATAATATGTACACTTTGGGGTTCTCGAATCTAGTTATTCGAGGTTTTTAACTTTTCCAATACCTTCCCTTGAACAACCCAAGGAAATAAGACTAAAAAAAGAAAAAATACTACCACCTTATCCTCAACATAAAGTAGATTAAGGATGAATTCCAGCTATTCTGCGTGTAAAAAAATGTTTTTAAATTTTTATTGTGTTTTAAATTTTTATTCTGTTTTTATTGTGGAAAAAATTCAACAAATAGAAAAGCAGAAAAATACTGTGTATCCATCTCCCAGCTTCATCAATGATAACCCATTAGAAATGTCCTGGTGATAATGTAAACAGTGTTTGAGGAGCTGGGAGGAAAGGGAGAAGAATCTGGTTGTCTGTCCTGAATAACAGGCTGAAAAATTTCATTTCTAAAGGTAAGTGACACCTGGAAGCTTTTCATGTGAAATATTCTCAATCTGACTTACAGGCTTTGTGAAGTTAAACTCTTTTTAAAGGTTTGGCGTTAACAAGGTGAAAAGGTTACAGTAGATCCTGGATATTAAAATAATACAACTGACTTCCTGAAGGAATCCTTTTAGGCATTAAGACTACAGAGAAGCAACTCTGGACATATATGCATGCCTTTATTTATAGCCGCAAGCACGAAGTCTTATGGGAAAAACTCCTCAATCATTTAAAAATCAAACTATTTTAAGCACCTCACAACTTTCTAAGAATTTTATTTGTTTGCTTTAACATTGTTCCCAAAAGTTGGGTCATAAGTTTTGTGTGTTTGTGTGTGTGTGTGTGTGTGTGTATGCATGAGTGCGTTTGCTTTTGGGAAATGTGCAAAATGGGGTTAGTGGGTTTGAAGCACCAAAGGCTCTTTGAATAGCTCTAACCAGGGCTGCATTTGTGGGATAACGTCCTGGGAATTCATAGTATGACTAAGAAGTGAATTAACTACTTGAAATATTTTTTTTTTAGAATTGGGCAGAACATATATATTGTTTAAAAAATATGAATCAAGCACAGCTCACTTCAAATAGAAGGCATATTTCCCATAACCATTTAAAACATATGTACTGGTTCTGAGATCTTGCTAAATTTAAACCATGACTCAGTAGAGTAAGACAACTCCTTCCTTCTTCGTTCAGGAAGAAAAGAGTGAAGAGATTGCCCCAGTAGTGAGTACTGCTAAAAACACCCTCTGTGCCAAGAACTTAATGTGCCAGGAAATTTTTAATGATGTAGAGAATCATTAGCCCCCAACTCCCTTTTCTTGGATGAGAAAACAACAGGTTGAAGATATTTAAAACTCGCTTAAAATCACATGGCTAATTTCTAATATTGGTCCATTTGACTCTAAAATCTACCCCTTTTCCTCTCGATCACACTGACATTCAACTAGACTAGAAGCATCATATGTTTGCTTCAAATCGTCTTGACACGGGTTTCACCGACTATCTCTGCTTGGAATTCACCTTTTGAGCATGGTGTTCTCTAATTTACCATGTTCAAGAAACTCACAATCATTTACATAGAAAGTTATATTACCACCCACTAATCTTGTGACCCTTTGAAAAGGGCTTTCCACTACACCATGGCACTTACAAGGTGGTCACCAAAAAATAATTATTCCTAGTAATTTTATTCCATCACCGGGAGCGCAGACTGTAAATTAACGGGCGTACCTATACTGGTCTTATCTGAAAACAGCTGTATGACTGTGTCCACACAGTGACTAGAATATGTCAAAGCAGGAAACTCACAGGGTGCAGGCCTTGCACAGAGAATAGCCTACATGTAGTTCACCAGGATCTCAGGGTGGAGACTGGGAGGTGGAAGTCACTGGCTTTCTGGTGTGGTCACCAAGTAACACCCACCTGAGATGAGATGTTCTCCCAAAGTCCTGTGGTGGTTATTGTTTTAAACTCCATCTTTAAGAACACATATGAAGAAGTTATGTAGCAGGGATTAACCACTTGTCAGCTGTGGGCCTTGTGTTACCAAGTTACTAACACAACTAGTAGTTCTAATTAATTACATAGTTTTTAGTTCAAGTTTAATTCCACTAAAATGGTGAAACTAGACCATTTATGAAGGTTTATAGATAAAAGGACAGTGATAAGATTAAAGGTTATATATGTGATTCAGAGTTGAGACACACGAGATACTTGCAAACTAAGAGTGCTCCTTCTTGTTCTATAGACAGCAATAAAAGTAAATGTGCCCCTCACCTATATGGATTTCTAAACATCTGGACTCTTACTGGAAATAGATTGAAGCCTCTGCTCTGATTAAGGTCGTGGAAGGCCTAACTCCACAGTGGTCCTCATGAGAGAGAATGGGCTGGGCCCTACGCAGTTACAGAGAGCTCTGCAGAGGTGAAGAAGGACTTAAGGTGGTGGAAAGCCACTGTGATTGCCAAGGTCAGCAAAAGTGGAGCTCTCACCCCTGAGGGCAGGACAAAGGGTTCCCAGGAATTCCAACCCAGCAGGTGATTACAAACTCAGGGACATAAACCAGGGAGAGCTGTTACTTGGTCACCAGCGAAAGGTCATTGCCTCTGTACCTCATTGTCTTTATCACTTTATGTAAAAACAGACCTCTACTTCTGAGACCTGACTGGCCAAAGTGGTTAACACCTATTTGTGTATAACCAGTAGCTCAGCTATGCTTCTCCATCTGCGATGTAAATCTTCCCAGGGATTCAGAGTGATGGGCCGGGGATACAGGATGGGTGTAGTCCATATTTTCCCTGGTTTATTATAAAGGACATCACATTTTTGTGGAATATCAACCCCTTGTGAAGTTTTAAAATATTTTTTGATATTTTTACATTAAAGCAAACATACAGTAGAGTACCTTGCCAGAAACACATTATATATACGAAAAACATACACAATCTTTATTTGTTAATATTTTAAAATAAAAAACAAAATTAAACAACAGCCGGGCGAGGTGGTTCACGTCAGTAATCCCAGCCCTTTCAGAGCTGAGGCAGGCGGATCACCTGAGGTCAGGAATTCGAGACCAGCCTGGCCAACATGGTGAAACTCCGTCTCTACTAAAAATACAAAAAATTACCAGGTGTGGTGGTGCATGACTGTAGTCCCAGATACTTGGGAGGCTGAGGCAGGAGAATCGCTTGAATCTGGGAGACAGAGGTTATAGTGAGCTGAGATCGCACCAGTCCACTTCAGCATGGGCGACAGAGTGAGATTTGGCTCTAAACAAATAGATAAGTAGATAGATAGATAGATAGATAGATAGATAGATAGATAGATAGATAGATACATACATACATACATACATACATACATACATACATACATAGACAGACAGACAAGTTTTATGTTTACAGAAGTCACTTTGGTCGAAACCTCCTCCATCCCCTGGGGCATCCTGCTCTGAAGAGAATTTCAGTAGAGATATCTGAGGAACATCGACCTCCTGGATCTCTAGGAAGTTCCCTCAGCACTCAGAATGGAATGGCTCATCCCACCTGCCAAAGGCCACCTCCAGCACAGCAGGAGGCACCAATCCTTGACACTGCTCTTTAGGGACCCTCCACACACTATCCTCTGAGCAGCTACAGGGCTGGGTACTACTGCATCAGCACTGCTCATGCTGTGAACACTTTCCCCATGCAATGAATGCTGTTCCAGCAATCCCCTGCTATTCATCATCATCAAACCCCCCAACAGCAGCGAAAAGGCCAACTGGTAGTAGAAACCAAGTCAAGCTGTATGTATAGAAATGGGTCTGTGAGAGAGGGCAAGCTGGGCCAAAGAAAAATTGTAAGGAGAAAAAACTCGAGGGTACAACAGGCATTCACAGAAATATCACCAGTACAGCCAGTCCCAGAAGCACATTCACTAATCACCTACTATGTGCGAGGCAATGGGGATACAGAGATGCCTAAGACACAGTCTTTGCCTGTGAGGCAAGTCAAGATGACCTAAATTCCTGACATTTCAGTGGTCTGCTATCAAAATTTATATATTCTAAATCAGACTTAATTTTTCAGGGAATATAATGATATACCTGTGTTTTCTTTTCAATCAAGAGTTGACGTGGGCCGGGCACAGTGGCTCATGCCTGTAATCCCAGTATTTCGGGAGGCTGAGGCGGGCGGATCATTTGAGGTCAAGAGTTCAAGACCAGCCTGTCAAACATGGTGAAACACAGTCTCTAATAAAAATACAAAAATTAGCTGGGCGTTATGATGCATACCTATCATCCTAGCTACTCAGGAAGTTGAGACAGGAGAATCACTTGAACCCGGGAAATGACATGATTGCGAAGAGCTTATATGGAGCTTTCAGGTTAGAGATCTTTATGCCCCAGCATTTAGACACTCATTTTACTGGGTCAATAACGAGGTTTTGCCCCTGCCCAGGAAGGGTAAATTGACTTTACTCACATGCCTCCAGTCGGGAAACTAAAATACCTCTTGGTCTAGGTAGACACTTTCACTGGATAAGTAGAGGCTTTTCCCACAGGGTCTCAGAAGGCCACCACTGTCATTTTTTCCCTTCTGTCAGACATAATTCCTCGGTTTGGACTTCCCACGTCTATAGAGTCTGATAACAGATCGGCCTTTCCTAGTCAAATCACCCAAGCAGTTTCTCAGGCTCTTGGTATTCAGTGAAACCTTCATACCCCTTACTGTCCTCAATCTTCAGGAAAGGTAGAATGGACTAATGGCCTTTTAAAAACACACCTCACCAAGCTCAGCCTCCAACTTAAAAAGGAGGACTCTGTCAAGGACAGAGCCCAAAAACTCACCAACCAAGCAAGTAATTGTGCTGAACCCCCTTGAGCACTCTCTTATTGGATGTCCTGGGTCCTCCCAATTCTTAGTCATTTAATACCTGTTTTTCTCCTTAATTCGGACCTTGTCTTCCATTTAGTTTCTCAATTCATACAAAACCTCACCCAGGCCATCACCAATCATTCTACACACATGCTCCTTTTAACTACCTCACAATATCGCCCCTTACCACAAAATCTTCCTTCAGCTTAATCTCTCCCACTCTAGGTTCCCACACCGCCCCAATCCCGCTCGAAGCAGCCCTGAGAAACATCGCCAATTATCTCTCCATGCCACCCACCAAAAATTTTCGCTGCCCCAACACTTCAATACTATTTTACGCTATTTTTCTTATTAATATAAGAAAAGGCCTCTGAGCCCAGGCGAAGCCCTGTGACCTGCACGTATATGTCCAGATGGCCTGAAGCAAGTGAAGAATCACAAAAGAAGTGAAAATGGTCAGTTCCTGCCTTAACTGATGTCATTCCACCATTGTGATTTGTTCCTGCCCCACCTTAACGGAGCAATTAACCTCGTGAAATTCCTTCTCCTGGCTCAGAAGCTCCTCCACTGAGCACCTTGTGACCCCGCCCCTGCCCGTAAAACCCCCTTTGACTGTAATTTTCCACTACCCACCCAAATCCTATAAAATGGCCCCACCCCATCTCTCTTTGCTGACTGTTTTCGGACTCAGCCCACCTGCACCCAGGTGAAATAAACAACCTTGTTGCTCACACAAAGCCTGTTTGGTGGTCTCTTCACATAGACGTGCGTGACATTTAGTGCCAAAACCCAGGACAGGAGGATTCCTACGGGAGACCAGTCCCCTGTCCTCACCCTCACTCTGTGAGGAGATCCACCTACGACCTTGGGTCCTCAGACCAACCGGTTAGCCCAAGAAATATCTCATGAATTTCTTTTTTTTTTTTTTTTTTTTTTCCGAGACAAGAGTCTCGCTCTGCCACCCAGGCTGGAGTACAGTGGCACGGTCTCGGCTCACTGTAAGCTCTGCCTCCCGGGTTCACGCCATTCTCCTGCCTCAACCTCCCGAGTAGCTGGGACTACAAGCGCCCGCCACTACGCCCAGCTAATTTTTTTGTATTTTTAGTAGAGACAGGGTTTCACTGTGTTAGCCAGGATGGTCTCGATCTCCTGACCTCGTGATCCGCCTGCCTGGACCTCCCAAAGTGCTGGGATTACAGGCGTGAGCCACCGCGCCCAGCCAATCTCATGAATTTCAAATCGGATAAGCAGTCTTTTCACTCTCTTCTCCAGCCTCTCTCGCTACCCTCCAATCTCCCTCTCTCGCTACTCTTCAATCTCCATGTCTTTCCAATTCTAGTTCTTTTTCCTCTCTAGTAGAGACAAAGGAGACACATTTTATCTATGGACCCAAAACTCCGGCGCCGGTCACAGACTCGGGAAGACAGTCTTCCCTTGGTGTTTAATCACTGTGGTGACGCCTGCCTGATTATTCACCCACATTTCATTGGTGGCTGATCACCACAGGGATGCCTGCCTTGGTCATCTACTCACATTCCCTTGGTGGCAAGTCAATTGCAGGGATGCCTGCTTTGGCTGCTCACCATCCACTTCTCAGTGTCTCTACCTTTCTCTTTAAACATACTTCTTTCACTATGGGCAAGCTTCCGCCTTCCATTCCCCCATCTTCTCCCTCAGCCTGTGTTCTTAAAAACTTAAAACCTCTTCAACTCTCGCCTGACCTAAAACCTAAGTGTCTTATTTTCTTCTCCAACACCACTTGGCCCCAATACAAACTCTATAATGGTTCTAAATAGCCAGAAAACGGCACTTTTGATTTCCCCATTTTACATAACCTGGATGATTTTTGTCAGAAAATGGATAAATAGTTTGAGGTGCCTGACATCCAGGCATTCTTTTACATATCGGTCCCTCCCTAGTCGCTGTTCCCAATGCAACTTGTCCCAAATCCTCCTCCTTTCCCTCCCACCTGTCCCTTCAGTCCCAACCCCAAGCGTCGCTGAGTCTTTTGAATCTTCCTTTTCTACAGACCCATCTGACCTCTCCTCCCCAGGCTGCTCCTCGTCAGGCCCCAATTCTTCCTCAGCCTCCGCTCCCCTACCCTATAATCCTTTTATCACCTCCCCTCCTCACACCCGGTCCCCCTTACAGTTTCGTTCCACAACTAGACCTCTCCCACCGGCCCAACAATTTCCTCTTAAAAAGGTGGCTGGAGCTAAAGGCATAGTCAAGGTTAATGCTCCTTTTTTTTAATCTGATCTCTCCCAAATCAGTTAGCATTTAGGCTCTTTTTCATCAAATATAAAAACCCAGCCCAGTCCATGGCCCATTTGGCAACAACCCTTACACACTTTACCGCCCTAGACCCATAGGGGCCAGAAGGCTGCCTTATTCTCAATATACATTTTATTACCTAACCCACTCCCAACATTAAAAAAAGCTCCAGAAATTAGATTCTGGCCCTCAAACCCCACAACAGGACTTAATCAATCTCGCCTTCAAGGTGTACAATAATAGAATACAGGCAGCCAAGTAGCAATGTATTTCTGAGTTGCAATTCCTTGCCTCCACTGTGAGACAAACCCCAGCCACATCTCCAGCACACAAGAACTCCAAACACCAGGACCGCCTGCCCCAGGATCTTGCTTCAAGTGCCGGAAATCTGGCCACCAGGCCAAGGAATGCCTGCAGCCTGGTATTCCTCCTAAGCCATGTCCCATCTGTGCGGGACCCCACTAGAAATCAGACTGCCCAACTCGCCTGGCAGCCACTCCCAGAGCCCCTGGAACTCTGGCCCAAGGCTCTCTGACTAACTCCTTCCCAGATCTGCTCGGCTTAGCGGCTGAAGACTGATGCAGCCCGATCGCCTCGGAAGCCCCCAGACCATCACAGACGCCGAGCTTCGGGTCACTCTCACAGTGGAGGGTAAGTCCGTCCCCTTCTTAATCAATATGGAGGCTACCCACTCCACATTACCTTCTTTTCAAGGGTCCGTTTCCCTTGCTTCCATAACTGTTGTGGGTATTGACGGCCAGGCTTCTAAACCTCTTAAAACCCCAACTCTGGTGCGAACTTGGACAACATTCTTTTATGCACTCCTTTTTAGGTATCCCCACCTGCCCAGCTCCCTTATTAGGTCGAGACATTTTAACTAAATTATCTGCTGCCCTGACTATTTCTAGGCTACAGCCACACCTCATTACCGCCCTTTTCCCCAGTTCAAAGCCTCCTTCACATCCTCCCCTTGTATCTCCCCACCTTAATCCACAAGTATAGGACACCTCTACTCCTCCCTTGGAGACCAATCATGCATCCTTTATCATCCCATTAAAACCGAATCACCCTTACCCCACCACACTTTAAAAAGGATTAAAGCCTGATATCATTCGCCTGTTACAGCATGGCCTTTTAAGGTCTATAAACTCTCCTTACAATTCCCCCATTTTACCTGTTCAAAAACTGGACAAGACTTACAGGTCAGTTCAGGATTTGCACCTTATCAACCAAATTGTCTTGCCTATCCACTCCATGGTGCCAAAGCCATAGTCTCTCCTATCCTCAATACCTCCCTCCACAACCCCTCCATAACCCATTATTCTGTTCTGGATCTCAAACATGCTTTCTTTACTATTCCTTTGCACTCTTCATCACAGCCTCTCTTTGCTTTCACTTGGACTGACCCTGACACCCATTAGGCTCAGCAAATTACCTGGGCTGTGCTGCTGCAAGGCTTCACAGACAGCTCCCATTACTTCAGTCAAGCCCAAATTTCTTCCTCATCCATTACCTATCTCAGCATAATCCTTCATGAAGACACACGCGCTCTCCCTGCTGATTGTGTCCAGCTAATCTCCCAAACCCCAACCCCTTCTACAAAACAACAACTCCTTTCCTTCCTAGGCATGGTTAGGTACTTCTGCCTTTGGATACCTAGTTTTACCATCCTGACTAAACCATTATATAAGTTCACAAAAGCAAACCTAGCTGACTCCATGGATCCTAAATCCTTTCGCCAGTCCTCTTTCCGTTCCTTTAAAACAGCCCTACAAGCTGCTCCCACACTAGCTCTCCCTAACTCATCCCAACCCTTTTCGTTACAAACAGCCAAAGTACAGGGCTGTGCAGTCAAAATTCCTACACGAGAGCCAGGACCGTGCCCTGTAGCCTTTCTGTCCAAACAACTTGACCTTACTGTTTTAGGCTAGCCCCCACATTATTCCCGATACCACACCTGACCCCCATGACTGTATCTCTCTGATCTACCTGACATTCACTCCATTTCCCCATATTTTCTTCTTTCCTGTTCCTCACCCTGATCACACTTGGTTTACTGACGGCAGTTCCACCAGGCCTAATCGCCACTCACCAGCAAAGGCAAGCTATGCCACAGTATCTTCCACATCTATCATTAACACTATCGCTCTACCCCCCCTACCCCGCCCCCGCCCCCGCCCCGCACAACCTCTCAGCAAGCTGAACTCATTGCCTTAACTCAGGCCCTCACTCTTGCAAAGGGACTATGTGTCAGTATTTATACTGACTGTGCCTTCCATATCCTACACGACCATGCTGTTATACGGGCTGAAAGAGGTTTCCTCACTACTCAAGGGTCCTCAGTCATTAATGCCTCTTTAATAAAAACTCTTCTCAAAGCTGCTTTACTTCCAAAGGAAGCTGGAGTGATTCACTGCAAAGGTCATCAAAAGGCATCAGATCCCATCGCTCAGGGCAACGCTTATGATGATAAGGTAGCTAAAGCAGCAGCTTAGGCCGGGCACGGTGGCTCGCGCCTGTAATCCCAGCACTTTGGGAGGCTGAGGCAGGTGGATCACAAGGTCAGGAGTTCGAGACCACGGTGAAACCCCGTCTCTACTAAAAATACAAAAAATTAGCCAGGCGCGGTGGCAGGCGCCTGTAGTCCCAGCTACTCGGGAGGCTGAGGCAGGAGAATGGCGTGAACCCGGGAGGCGGAGCTTGCAGTGAGCCAAGACCGCACCACTGCACTCCAGCCAGGGGGACAGAGCGAGACTCTGTCTCAAAAAAAAAAAAAAGCAGCAGCTTAGTGTTCCAACTTCTGTCCCTCACAGTCAGTTTTTCTCCTTCTTGTATGGTCACTCCCACCTACTCTCCTACTGAAACTTCCACCTATCAATCTCTTCCTACACAAGGCAAATGGTTCTTGGACCAACAAAAATATCTCCTTCCAGCCTCACAGGCCCATTCTATTCTGTCATTTCATAACCTCTTCCATGTAGGTTACAAGCCACTAGCCCGCCTCTTAGAACCTCTCATTTCCTTTCCATCGTGGAAATCTATCCTCAAGGAAATCACTTCTCAGTGTTCCATATGCTATTCTACTACTCCTCAGGCATTGTTCAGGCCCCTTCCCTTCCCTACACATCAAGTTTGGTGGTTTGCCCCTGCCCAGGACTGGCAAATTGACTTTACTCACTTTAGTCAGGAAACTAAAAAACCTCTTGGTCTGGGTAGACACTTTCACTGGATGGGTAGAGGCCTTTCCCACAGGGTCTGAAGAAGGCCACCGCTGTCATTTCTTCCCTTCTGTCAGACATAATTCCTCGGTTTGGACTTCTCACGTCTATACAGTCTGATAACAGATCGGCCTTTCCTAGTCAAATCACCCAAGCAGTTTCTCAGGCTCTTGGTATTCAGTGAAACCTTCATACCCCTTACTGTCCTCAATCTTCAGGAAAGGTAGAATGGACTAATGGCCTTTTAAAAACACACCTCACCAAGCTCAGCCTCCAACTTAAAAAGGAGGACTCTGTCAAGGACAGAGCCCAAAAACTCACCAACCAAGCAAGTAATTGTGCTGAACCCCCTTGAGCACTCTCTTATTGGATGTCCTGGGTCCTCCCAATTCTTAGTCATTTAACACCTGTTTTTCTCCTTAATTCGGACCTTGTCTTCCATTTAGTTTCTCAATTCATACAAAACCTCACCCAGGCCATCACCAATCATTCTACACACATGCTCCTTTTAACTACCTCACAATATCGCCCCTTACCACAAAATCTTCCTTCAGCTTAATCTCTCCCACTCTAGGTTCCCACACCGCCCCAATCCCGCTCGAAGCAGCCCTGAGAAACATCGCCAATTATCTCTCCATGCCACCCACCAAAAATTTTCGCTGCCCCAACACTTCAATACTATTTTACGTTATTTTTCTTATTAATATAAGAAAAGGCCTCTGAGCCCAGGCGAAGCCCTGTGACCTGCACGTATATGTCCAGATGGCCTGAAGCAAGTGAAGAATCACAAAAGAAGTGAAAATGGTCAGCTCCTGCCTCAACAGATGTCATTCCACCATTGTGATTTGCTCCTGCCCCACCTTAACGGAGCAATCAACCTAGTGAAATTCCTTCTCCTGGCTCAGAAGCTCCTCCACTGAGCACCTTGTGACCCCTGCCCCTGCCCGTAAGCGAAAAACCCCCTTTGACTGTAATTTTCCACTACCCACCAAATCCTATAAAACAGCCCCACTCCTATCTCCCTTCGCTGACTCTCTTTTTGGACTCAGCCCACCTGCACCCAGGTGAAATAAACAGCCTTGTTGCTCACACAAAGCCTGTTTGGTGGTCTCTTCACACGGATGTGCATGACAGAACCCTCTTAAGATACATGGAAACCTACATACACATTTTTTTTTTTTTTTCATCAAAATCTTAAAGGACTCCCTGATCAAAAAAGATTAGATTTACAGCAGGGAGTCAGAAAACCTGTTCTGTAAAGGACCAGATAATAAATATATTTTAGGTTTTATGGGCCACATACTGCCTCGAAGGCATATTTTTCATTTTTTGTTTTGTTTTTACAACCCTTTTGAAATGTAAAAGCCTTTCTTAGTTGAAGGACCCTACCAAAACAGATTACTGACCAAATCTGTCCTGTGGGCTGGAGTCTGCTGACTCCTGATCTAGAGGAATAACAGCTACCATTTTTTGAAATCTTAACATTTATAAAAAAGTAGCCATTTGTAGAATGGTGGTGGCCAGGGGCTGGGAGGGGGGCAACGGAGAGTTACTGTTTAATGGATATAGAGTTTCTGTTTTACAAGACAAAGAGAGTTCTGGAGACAGACAGTGGCGATGGCTGTACAACAACGTGAATGTGGTTAATACTCCTGAGTTGCACACTTAAAAATGGTTAGGGTGGTAAAGATGATGCTATATGTATTTTACCACAATAAAAAAAATCATTTAAAGAAATAAAAAATGTCTTTTAAAAAAATTTAACGTTTGTTCAATACCCACTAAAAAAAAAAGTAGATATTTTCATTTTGTAACTGAAGAATTTGAGGCTAAAAGAGCTGTGACAGGCTGCGCATGATGGCTCACGCCTGTAATCCCAGCACTTTGGGAGGCCAAGGCAGGCAGATCAAGACCAGCCTGGCCAACACAGTGAAACCCCATCTCTACTAAAAATACAAAAATTAGCTGGGTGTGATGGCAGGAGCCCGTAATTTCAGCTACTCGGGAGGCCGTGGCCCGAGAATCGCTTGAACCCGGGAGGCAGAGGCTTCAGTGAGCTAAGATCACACCACTGCCCTCCCGCGTGGGTGGCAGAGCGAGACTCTGTCTCCCAAAAAAAAAAAAAAGTTTGCACAAGTTACAAAGCTGCAAGTGGAGTGCTGAGATTGGAAGCTGTAAAGACTGAGCTCTTAGCCAGGATGGATGCTGTTTTCTTAGCACTCTCAGCATCAAGAACTCCTTTCACTCATTTTCTACAACAGATCAACATCATTTATTAATAAATTGTTTTGTTTTTTTAAACAAGCACTTAAAGGTAATATTGACAATCAGAGCTTCAGATCCATTCATGGCTTAGCCCATTCTTAAAAGATAAGCTCTATACTGATACAATTTCAGACCAAATCAAAAAGAAATTTGGCATTCTAGTTAGCATGTCAAGATTTTCTTCATGTAAATCTAAGTTGCATGAATGCAAGGACCTTCCTTATCTGTCTGTTTCATCAAAGTACCCTCTGTTCCTACAACAGGGCCCCATATTTAGAAACGTGAAAAAGTGTTTACCCTCCTTTACTGCTCGGTCCTTAGTATTTGGGAGACCCCACATTATATCTGAAACTACTGAAGGCAGATGGATTCTAGGATCCCTGTCATCTCTAAAGTTGTATGTTTCAGCCGGGTACAGTGGTTCATACCTGTAATCCCAACATTTTGGGAGGCCGAGGTGGGCTGATCGCTTGAGCCCAGGAGTTCAAGACCAACCTGAGCAATAGAGGGAGACCTTGTCTCTACAAATAATAAACAATTAGCTGGGCACACACCTGCTATCCCAGCTACTCCAGAGGCTGATGTGGAAGGACCACTTGAGCCTAGGAACTAGAGGCTGTAGAGAGCTATGATTGCGCCACTGCAGTCTTAGCCTGGTCAACAGAGCAAGATCCCATCTCTAAAAGTAATAATAATAAAGTTGTATGTTTCAATGCCTTGATATGTTTATTCCATTGGTTCAGTCAGTCAACCACAGTTTTTCAGAACATACTACAGCATAAGTGCTAGTCTGGGATTCTATGGAAAAACAGAGTAAAACAGAAATGTAATCTCAAGTCTACTGGTTGTAAAGTCCAAAACTGACAAACGACTTTTTTTTTTTTTTTTTTTTTTTTTGAGACAGTCTTACTCTGCCTAGGATGGAGTGCAGTGGCACATCTCAGCTCACTGCAGCCTCCGCCCCCTGGGTTCAAAGTAATTCTGCCTCAGCCTCCTGAGTAGCTGGGATTACAGGCACTGCCACCACACCCAGCTAATTTTTGTAGTTTTAGTAGAGACAGGATTTCACCATGTTGCCCAGGCTGGTCTCAAACTCCTGACCTCAGGTGATCTGCCCGCCTTTGCTTCCCGAAGTGCTGGGATTACAGGTGTGAGCCACTGTGCCCAGCCTCATTCTATTTTTTTGAGACAGGGTCTCACTATGTTGCCCAGGCTGGAGTGAAGTGGCTATTCACAGGCCACTGTGAATATTCGATCCTCCTGCCTCAGCCTCTTGAGGAGCCGGGATTACAAGCACCAGCATCAACAAAGACTGCAAAAGATTTTCAATGATTCAAGGAAAGAATCTTTTTTTTTTTTTTTTTTTTTGAGACGGAGTCTCGCTCTGTTGCCCAGGCTGGAGTGCAATGGCCGGATCTCAGCTCACTGCAAGCTCCGCCTCCCGGGTTTATGCCATTCTCCTGCCTCAGCCTCCCGAGTAGCTGGGACTACAGGTGCCCGCCACCTCGCCCGGCTAGTTTTTTGTACTTTTTAGTAGAGACAGGGTTTCACCGTGTTAGCCAGGATGGTCTCGATCTCCTGACCTCATGATCCGCCCGTCTCAGCCTCCCAAAGTGCTGGGATTACAGGCTTGAGCCACCGCGCCCGGCCACAAGAATCTTAACTAGTTGTTTGAGCTGAGTTCCATACGGAATAAAAATGCATGAAAACTGCTGTATCTAACTGTTTACAGCAGTTCCCTCAGGGGATCATCCGTGTACCTCCCTGGGCATGTGACACAAGCTAGGCTATCATGCACCCCTTAGAACTGCCACAAACACATGACCTAGGCTAGGCCAGTGAGCATTCTTCCCTGGGATTTGTCAAACTTAAGTTGCAGGAAAAGAATCCTGTTTTCTCTCAGATCACAGCAATAAAGATGTCTATACATTGGCAATGACCACAGTCATGTCCCCTTCCATGTAGAGGAAGCCCATCTGCAGTAAGACAAAAATTAAGCCAACACTAAGAGATAAAAGGTGGGGAGAGAGCAGGGAACCACACAGGGCACATAGCTGTGTTTCAAGTCCCTGATTATGTATGTCCTTAAAACCCACCTCATTCCAGCTCTTCCTGCAATCTGGTTAAGTAAGCAAAAAAACCTCTTTTGCTTCACCTAGACTATGTGAGTTTCTGTTACTAGCAAACAGTAATCTGTTTTTGCTTGTTTGTTTGTTTGAGACAGAATCTCACTTTGTCACCCAGGCTGGAGTGCTATGGCGCGATTCCGGTTCACTGCAACCTCCCACACCCAGGTTCAAATAATTCTCCTGCCTCAGCCTCCCGAGTAGCTGGGATTACAGGTGTCCGCCACCACATCCGGTTAATTTTTGTATTTCTAGTAGAGATGGGGTTTCACCATGTTGTCCAGGCTGGTCTTCAACTCCTGAACTCAGGTTACCTGCCCACCTCAGTTTCCCAAAGTGCTGAGATTACAGGCGTGAGCCACCATGCCCAGCTGCAACCAGGAATCTTAATCCATGGGCTGAGGAGGCTGACTGACCTAGAGGACAATGTGCGTCATCCCAGAAGTAGGCTAAAGGTAACTAGCTCCTCAGCTCACCCCGGACTGCTTCCTCCTCCTTCCTCCACCTGTAGTTTTCATCTGAGAAACTAGGTTAAACCTCTTTGCTACCAGGTGTGCTGAAATCCCTTAAACAGGAAGATTTGACATAATGTACTGTTTAATCATTTTTGCTTTTAAACAGAAATGAGTCTCCCAAAGTCCCCCCAAATACAATAATTGTTATCTTAAAAGTGGCTTTACACTGTATAGATCAAACACTCAAAAACAAGTGGGAAGAAGTGACTGGGCTTCAAGATATACATAACAAAGAGCTTTAAGGGAACCACTAAGAAGGTAATCTCTTCAAACAGCCCAAGTAAATTATACTAATCTATGGAAAGAAATGTTGCATCACAAAGAGAATAACAAGAAAAATTTCACTTTCTTCCAACCCCAACCACCAACCAATCACCCTTTACTTTGCTGATTTCTGTATTATCATGTTCTTACCTTTCCTTCCTAAAATTGTTTTTTCAATGTGAAACTAGAGGAAGCTATTCATGTTAAATCTGCTCAATTCTACCTAAGATTGGGGAACTATGAATAGAAACAGCATGCATCTGAATCAGTCACCAGCCACAAGGAAACTTGATGTTTGCCTTAATAGAAAACTCAGAAAATTAATAATTTAGTAGCAGAATATTCAAAAAAGAGCGTTACCTTTCAAAAATATCTCAAGTTACTATAAGACTTTATTTGAAAGTAAGAGAAATAAGAATTACTCTCTAATCAAAGACTAGGTAATGGTAAACTGCCCACATCATGTTTTTCATTAGTTTATTGTTAAGGACAATTCTGAATAATTTTACAAGTACTTTTTCATCACTAGCATTTAAGGAAAGAAAAGATATTCTGCCCCCAGAAATGACTTATTCAAAGTCAGCTTATGCATTTCTAAAATAGCAGGAGTTTCTGGATGACAATTGACCCCAGACCTGGCTAGTCTAATGATGGTCCATATTCTCCCACCAGGCTGTCTAAAGGGTAGGCGCTGGAACTGTATTGGTCCACTGCTGTGTTTTTAGTGTCTGAGAGTGCCTGGCATATCACACATAGGTGAATAACAAATATTTGATGAATAAGTACATAAAAGGATCAACAAATATATCAAACTGTATGTCCTACTTCCAGCTTTGATGAAGAGTTCGACATAAATTCTTGTTTGACGTAAGTTCTAGCTGTAATCCCAGCTACTTGGGAGGCTGAGGCACAAGGACTGCTTAAGCCCAGGAGCTTGCGCCCAGCCTGTGAAATACAGCACAAGACCCTGTCTCGAAAAAGACATTTCTTGAGAAACTGCCAAGAATGGAAATGGAGAAAGTAAAGGTTTTTCTTCCTTCAACTCAATCAAATTCAACAAGGATCTCTGGGTATGTCCTCTGTGCCAGGTAGTAGGCTAATAATACCTGCTGACACCCAGATACAGGTAAGAGAGCCCCTTCCCCCAGGTGTGCATCACAGTGAGCTGACATCACCTGGAGGACATCTTTCACAGGGCCTATCTGCTCATCAAAGGGGTTCATCTTTAGTAGAAAGAACAGAGAGGAGAAGACAATGGAATACTTTAATTTTGAAATACACTTAAATATCCTAACTAGCCATTGACCACTTATAGCATCATGTAACCTACTATTCATATAATAGTGTTTCTACACAAAAACACATTCTAACAAAAATGCTACAGTTCCAGGAATGAGCCCCCACATTCCTAATTCTTCACTTCTTCCATTACACCTCTGCTAAGGCAGAGCTGGAGGGAAGAAGGAATAAAGAGCCACTGTGACAATGGGGGCTCTCATAGGACTGTAACATATGGGAAGGAAAGATGGGAGGTGTAATAGCCCCATATATAGCATATAGCATATATATATATAGCCCCATATATACTTGATCATTCAAGTATTTGAAGACAAGAGGGGCTGTACCTTTATTTCCAAACCTCACTAAATCCAGAAGCATCTTCTCATACTGAAATCCATCTAACTAAAGATACTACTATTACTGCCATCTGCTTGAATTCATGATCATATACAAATAGTCAAATTACAGCAAATCCTGTTAAAAAGTAGACGATTACTTAACGGGTTCATAATCGTCAAATTATGACCCCTCCAAAAAGGCAGCTCTAGATAGAGAATAAAAGTCCAACTAGTTTTGAAATTGAATATCTGCTTTCCTCCTCAACACAAACAGTTTAAAAACAGGGCTGGGCAGGGTGGCTCACGCCTGTAATCCCAGAACTTTGGGAGACTGAGACAGGTGGACCACTTGAGGCCCGGGGTTCGAAACCAGCCTGGCCAACATGGCGAAACCCCATCTCTACTAAAAATACAAAAATTAGGCCAGGCGCAGTGGCTCATGCCTGTAATCCCAGCACTTTGGGAGGCCTAGGCGGGTGGATCACCTGAGGTCAAGAATTTGAGACTAGCCTGGCCAACATGGCAAAACTCTGTCTCTACTAAAAATTCAAAAATTAGCTGGGGTGGTGGCGGGTGCCTGTAATCCCAGCTACTTGGGAGGCTGAGGCATGAGAATTGCTTGAACCCGGGAGGCGGAGGTTCCAGTGAGCCAAGATCGTGTCACTGCCACTGCACTCCAGCCTGGGGGCTAGAGTGAGACTCTGTCTCCAAAACAAAACAAACAACAAAAAAAAATTAGCCTGGCGTGGTGGTGGGTGCCTATAGTCCCAGCTACTCATGAGGCTGAGGCACGAGAATCTCTTGAACCCAGGAGGTTGCAAGCTTTTTCATCTATACATGCATTCATCCATGGAGCACGAATCATGTCTCAGATACTACCTCAGCCTTAGCAAAAAATATGATGGGGAGGGGGGCTCAGAAAGGGGATACACTCTCAATTAGTAATTTCTTTCTAACACTTCCTATCCTGACTTGTTAAAGTCTAACTGAATGACTAGTGGAATAGGAAAGTAAAATAAACCCCAGGACCTATTCCATACAAAATTAGAGTAGAAGTTAAAAAGATTGAGAGTAAGAGCCACTACCACTTAAAAATACACAGGTGAAGGCCGGGCACGGTGGCTCATGCCTGTAATCCCAGTACTTTGGGAAGCCAAGGCGGGTGGATTACGAGGGCAGGAGTTCAAGACCAGCCTGGCCAACATGGTGAAACCCCATCTCTACTAAAAAATACAAAAAAATTAGCCAGGCCTGGTGGCAGGCACCTGTAATCCCAGCTACTCGGGAGAGTGAGGCAGAGAACTGCTTGAACCCCGGAGGTGGAGGTTGCAGTGAGCTGAGATCATGCCACTGCACTCCAGCCTGGACAACACAGCAAGACTCCGTCTCAAAAATTAAATAAATAAATAAATAAATAAACAGCTGCAATCAAAATAAGAATATTTGGTCATATCATCAGCATTCCCCAAAGGTGCCACAGACAGACCTGCAAAGAACTAGCAGCACTGGACTCCCATGACAGTTCCAACACCACACAAGACCCTCTCACAAGCAGCCCACAGCTCTTCCTCCTCTATCTCAGCCAGAATATTCTACTGCCTTAGCACACAAGGGCACATAAGAGGCACTCAACACTTTGGTCATGGTGATCACAAACATGGCTCAACATCTTCAAACTATTCAGATCTCAGCACATTATAGGGGTGGTTACAAATGTGGTCGGCTACTGAATCTATTATAGTCTTCTTGAATTATCTAACTGCACAATTATATAGCTTCCTATATTAAGGAGTGTTTGCACCTCAGCATACTCTGCAGAGGAAAAAAGATGTGGTGTGGCAGAAAGAATACA
This sequence comes from Macaca fascicularis, assembly GCF_037993035.2. Lineage (NCBI taxonomy): Eukaryota > Metazoa > Chordata > Mammalia > Primates > Cercopithecidae > Macaca > Macaca fascicularis. Next base: position 97,733,830 of record NC_088376.1, read on the forward strand.
AGTTTTGCAGTTAAGATAGTTGTTAAGTTCAGATCCAAGGTTTGTCGCCTTTCTCGCTGGTGGCCTTGGGAGAGTAGCAATCTCTCTGAACCTCAGTCTCCTCTTCTGAGGAATAAGGCTGCCACACAGGGGTGTTGGAAGATCAGTGACAGCCCACATAAAGCACCTAGCCCAGTAAAATGGTCTCCGCTTTTCATGCCAAGCTGCCTATACCTCCTCTCTCACCCAACATATCCACATGCTGACCACAATAGCACTGTGTATTTCAACCTGACAATCAGTCTGTGTGTGTGTAACAAAAGCAAAACTCTGCTAACATGAGCCTACATGAAACCTCAGGGGACAGTTTAACTTGGTACCAAATTACACGCTCCAAACCAAAAAGAAACAACTTTGATATAACTAACACATCAGCCTAGGTAAGTAAGAGAGACTCTTTACTATGTGTTGCTGAAAACTTGAGAGAAACAGTCCCATTCTGAGACAGTAAGAAACTGATTTCTTCTGATAACACAACTGCTCAGTCTAAAGCACTGGCAGAAACAGCCCTGTCTCTAGGCCTGGTGTCAAAGCAGGTTTGGAACCCTGGAATGCCAAGATTCCTAGTCTTGGAATCTAGCAGCTCTATAGAGTTCTGGCCCTGCCTGGGGAGCAGTGAGGTAGGAAGGACAGCAGATTAAAGATACTGATTGTATTTGCAAACATTCCCCGGATAAGGCAAAGTCAAAGCAGATTCTTTTTTTTTTTTTTTTTGAGACGGAGTCTCGCTCTTTCGCCCAGGCTGGAGTGCAGTGGTGCAAATGAAGTTCGCCACAGCCTCAACCTCCTGGGCTCAAGCAATCCTCTCACTTCAGCCTCTCAAGCAGCTGGGACTACAGGTACATGCCACCACACATGGCTAATTTTTTTTATATGTATATTTTTGGGAGAGGTAGGGTCTCACTACGTTGTCAAGGCTGGTCTCAAACTCCTGTGCTCAAGCAATCCTCCCGGCTTGCCCTCCCAAAGTGCTGGGATTACAGGTGTGAGCCACCACACCTGGCCCAGAGCAGATCCTTGAGACCTGGGCTGCCCTCATATCACAGGCGTGTCTGACTCCTTATCCTCACACAGGCAGTTGTTCCTAAACAAATATTTCTTTGCTAAGGACTTAATCATAGACTTACAGAATTCTAGAACAGACAGGAAGCTTGAGTATCAACTTACATCCTCGCATTACTGATGAGAAAACTAACAGCCCGATGGGGGATCACAGAGCTGGTTAATGAAAGAACCAGATTAGATAGGACTCAGGTCAGTATTCCTTATCCCAGACTTTGCCATCTCATTCAAGCATCCACGCACATCCAGAGTTCCCTTCCCAGCAGTGCTTCTTTTTAAGCCTTTCAAAACACTGGCTTGACTTGGAGGTCACATCTTTTTTTTTTTTTTTTTCATTGTGATTAAAAAAAAAAAAAAAGTAAAATTTACTATTTTAACAATTTTTAGGTAAACAGCTCAGTGGTGGTAAGTACATTCACACCATTGTGTAACCATCACCACCATCCATCTCCAGAACTTCTTTCATCTTCCCAAACTAAAACTCTGTTCCCATAAAACAGTAACTCCCCATCTTCCCCCTCCTCTAGCCCCTGGCAACAACCATTTTACTTTCTGTTTCTGTGAATTAGACTACTCCAAGTTATCTTTTTTTTTTTTTTTTTTTTTTGAGGCGGAGTCTAGCTCTGTCGCCCAGGCTGGAGTGCAGTGGTGTGATCTCGGCCCACTGCAAGCTCCACCTCCCGGGTTCACGTCATTCTCCTGCCTCAGCCTCCCGGGTAGCTGGGACTACAGGCACCCGCCACCACGCCCGGCTAATTTTTTGTATTTTTAGTAGAGACAGGGTTTCACCATGTTAACCAGGATGGTCTCGATCTCCTGACCTCGTGATCCACCCACCTCGGCTTCCCAAAGTGCTGGGATTACAGGCGTGAGCCACAGCGTCCAGCCTCCAGTTATCTTCTATAAGTGGAATCAAATAGTGCTTATCCTCTTGTGACATTTCTTTAGCAAAATGTCTTCATGGCTCATCCAAGTGGCAGCATGTGTCAAAATTCCCTTCTCCCTTGAGGCTGAAAATATTCCACTGTATGTCCATTCCACATTTGTTTCTCCAGGCACCTGGGATTGGACACTTGGGCCACTTCCACATGTTGACCATTGCAAACAATACTGTTTTAACATGGGTGTACAAATATCTGTGCTAGTCCCTGCTTTCAATTCTTTTGGGCACATACCTGGCAGTGAAATTGCTGGATCACACAATGTATCAGTGCTATTTTCAAATGTGTCTTGAAAGAGACAAAATCATCTGGGTTGGTGAATTCTTTAAGAAAATGAAGCCAGAAGCAGTGGGTCAGTCTGTAATCCCAGCACTTTGGGAGGCCGAGGCAGGTGGATCACCTGAGATCAGGAGTTCGAGACCAGCCTGACCAATATGGTGAAACCCTTTCTCTACTAAAAATACAAAAATTAGCTGGGTGTGGCAGCATAGTCCCAGCTACTAGGGAGGCTGAGACAGGAGAACTGCATGAACCCAGGAGGTGTAGGGTATAGTGAGATAAGACCACACCACTACACTCCAGTCTGGGCAACACAGTGAGACTCTGTCTCAAAAAAAAAAAAAAAAGAAAGAAAGAAAAAAGAAAATGAAAAACACTGTTTTGTTCTTAAACTCAGCTTTACTTCAACACAACAAACTATATTTAGAGATTGTATGACGTAGAGGAAAAAACACAGCACTGAGGAGGATAACTTTCTAGTAATATCCAACATTAACACGGGACATACTTTTTGATGTCTGAGTATGAATTTCCACAGGCAGGGGAGAGTGGCCTAGATAATCCCTAAGGTCTATGGATTCTGTGGGTTCTATGAAAAAACTTATTTAAAGGATTACTATGTCTTTTAATCATTTTTTCTTTTCCTTAGATCCAGTTTGCATATTAGAACTTAAAGAACCATTTCTAGCTACAGAATCTAGTGTATTCTTGAAATAAGAGCTCCAGGGATAGGCGGGGCATGGTGGCTCACGCCTGTAATCCCAGTACTTTGGGAGGACAAGGCAGGCGGATCACTTGACATCAGGGGTTCGAGACCAGCCTGGCCAACACAGCAAAACCCTGTCTCCACTAAAAATACAAAAATTAGCTGGGCATGGTGGCATACGCCTGTAATCCCAGCTACTCAGGAGGCTGAGGTAGGAGAATCACTTGAACCCGAGAGGCAGAGGTTGCAGCGAGCTGAGATCGCACCACTGCACTCCAGCCTGGGTGACAGAGTGACACTCCATCTCAAAAAAAAAAAAAAAAAAAAAATTCCAGGCACAACAAGAACAACTCCTGAGCTAGGAAAAAAAAACAAAAAAGAAAAAAGAGAGACTAAGGTAATACAACAGACAATAATTTTCCTACCAGTACATTTATTTGATAATTGCTTTAGGATGTCCAGAGTGTAGTACCTGTATACTCTGAGTCACGGCTTACTCTGAGTCACTGTGAACTTCTGTTTACTTTGTAGTAGTCGGTATAAAACTATTAATGCACACTGGGCTCAGTATCAACAGGGCACACCTGCCAAGAAAAGTTTGCTACAATAGTTTGGTTCAAACAGTACTTCAGTTACTGAGCAACATACTGTTTTCATCAAGACTCCTGACAATGCATTCTGAGTCAAAATGCACATCAGATTCCAGGTACAAAACCAACAACACACTCCAAACCCCATCCACTCTCAGGCCTCCCAAGAAGGATTTACAAAGTGAGAAACGCACTGCCCCACCCTGTGTCTCCCCACTTCCCTAGAACTATTTCTGCTTAGGTATCTACCAAAAGCAGGCTTTCTACTCCAGGGACAAAAAGGGTAAGAGATAGAATTCTCCATGTTCACTTCACCAATCAATACTTCAGCTACTTATAAAAAGCTTCCTGTGCTGGGTACAATGATACACATGAGCCTACTCAGTCCTTACAATTCTTCCTGGCAGGTGTGTTTGTGCTCACAATGTAGGAAAGTGAGGTGGAAGCTCAGGAGTGTCCTATCCAGAGCCACACGAACAGTAAGGAGCAGAGCTAGGCCGGACCAGGTCTTCTGACCCCACGTCCAGTACTCTTTTGGCCACACCATTTGCCTACACTCTTACAAGCCTATGCTAATTTGGACACCCCAAAGAGAACATCTAAAGATCCTCTCCTAGAAAGCAGGCCTAATGATCTAACAACTAATGCCTGGTGCTTCAGTTAAGAGCGGAGTGTGCTGGCTTCACTCTTTCACCTTTATTTCAGTTGACAGGCAGAGCTTTGAAGAAACTCAAGACAGAAAGAGAAATTGTGCATCAGTCCCTTCACTTAAAAATGCTTTTCAGAGGCCAGGAGCAGTGGCTCATGCCTGGAATCCCAGCACTGTGGGAGGCTGAGGCAGGCAGATCGCCTGGGCCCAGGAGTTCAAGACCAGCCTGGCAACATGGCAAAACTCTCTCTCTAAAAAAATACAAAAAAAATTAGCCAGGCGTGGGGGTGCATGCCTGTAGTCCTAGCTACTCAGGAGGCTGAGGTGGGAGAACACCTGAGCCTGGCGAGGTCAAGGCTGCAGTGAACCAAGATCACTCCAGCCTGGGTGACAGAGTGAGACTCTGTCTCTTAAAAAAAAAAAAAGAAAAAGAAAAGAAAAAAGAAAAAGCTGGGCGCAGTGGCTCATGCCTGTAATCCCAACACTTTGGGGAGGCCGAGGCGGGTAGATCACCTGAGGTCAGGAGTCTGAGACCAGCCTGGCCAACATGGCGAAATCCCATCTCTATTAAAAATATAAAATTCGCCAGGGATGGTGGTGCCCACATGTAATTCCAGCTACTCAGGAGGCTGAGGCAAGAGAATCGCTTAAACCCGGGAGGTGGAGGTTGCAGTGAGCTGAGATTGCGCCACCGCACTCCTGGGCAAAAGAGTAAGACTCTGCCTCAAGAGAAAAAAAAATTGCTCTTCAGGGAAAGACACGCCCACATTCTCACCACCTCCAATAATGACAGACAGTGACCGGGCCCCGGTGTTTTATCCACCTCCAGGTTTACTCCCAGGAAATCTACAGTGGGAAAAGGCATCTACTAAAGACTTCCTTGAACATTTTTAGAGACTTAGGCTATTCAGATCTTTCCTCTCCAAATTCTAAGAGTACAAACAAATAGTGTTAATATTTATTACATAATAGATTCAGGAAACTGTGTTCCTATGACCACATGAATTTTTCTTACACAACATTCATGCCAATTTTATTGGACTTGGAGCATAATTATATTATTTTAAATGACTATGGAGGTTTATAATTACTGTATTGTTGATTTTATGACATATTATTGGTCCCATTCATGATTTATTTGATGCCAAGGCCTTGATCAGGACGTTAACACCCAAATATAACATTTTTCCTGTGGGAAAACACCATTTGCTTTAAAACACCTGCTTTTACGAGGCAGTTTTTTATTAATGCAACACCACAAGAAGCAGAGACTACCTGTTCAAGAAAACCCTGAGTAAGCAAAATATAACTACGTTTTTCTTTTTTTTTTTTTTTTTGAGACAGAATCTTACTCTGTCCTCCAGGCTGGATAGAGTGCAGTGGTGCAGTCTTGGCTCCCAGGCTCAAGCAACCTTCCCACCTCAACCTTACAAGTAGCTGAGATTACAGGCACACATCACCACACCCGCCTAATTCTTGTATTTTTTGTAGAGGCGGGTTTCGCCATGTTGTCCGGGCTGGTCTTGAATTCCTGGGCTCAAGTGATCTGCCTGCCTCAGCCTCCCAAAGTGCTGAGACTACAGGCATGAGCAACTGTGCCTGGCTCTAAGTTTTTCTTTACTCAACATTTAGGAGAAAGAAGCTGCAGGCCAGGCACAGTGGCTTATGCCTGTAATCCCAACATTTTGGGAGGTCGAGTCAGGCAGATGATTTGAGCCCAGGAGTGTGAGACCAGCCCAGGCAAAATAGCAAAACCGTGTATCTAGAAAAACAAAAATAAGCCAGCTGTGGTGTCATGTGCCTGTAGTAGCAGCTACCTGGGAAGCTAAGGTGGGAGAATTGCTTGAGCCCAGAAGGCGGAGGCTGCAGCGAGCAGCTCCACTGCACCAGTGCCTTCCAGCCCTGGGCAACAGAGCAAGACTGTCTCAGAAACAAAACCAGGCTGGGTGTGATAACTCATGCCTATAATCCCAGCACTTTTGGAGGCCGAGGTGGGAGGATCCCCTGAGGTCAAGAATTCAAGACCAGCTTGGCCAACATGGTGAAACCCCGTCTCTACTAAAACTACAAAAATTAGCTGGGCATGGTGGCATATGCCTGTAATCCCAGCAACTTGGGAGGCTGAGGCACAAGAACTGCTTGAACCCAGGAGGCAGAGGTTGCAATGAGCCGAGATGGCGCCACTGCACTCTAGCCTGGGTGACAGAGCAAGAGAAAGACTCCCTCTCAAAAAAAAAGAAAAAAGAAAAAAAAACGAAACTAAAAAAGAAGTTGCAGATGACAGCATGGAGTAAAAGTTCCCAAGTTCTTTTGCACCCTTCCATCAGTGGTCCTCAGTTCTGGCTGCACATCAGTGTCACGTAGACACTTTAAAAAAATGACTCTGTGGTTCGAGTTAAGTGTTTGGGAAAAAAAAAAAAAAATGACTATGCTAGGCCCCAACCCCAGACCACCTGAATCAGAATTTCTGGGGGTAGGCTCAGGTACTGTATTTTTTTAAAAAGCTCCTCACATAATTATAATGTGCATCCGGGGTTGGGAACTGCCCTATGCCAGTGGCTCTCAAACTTAAGTGTGTATTAGAATCACATAAAGGCCTTCTTAAAACATAGATTCACAGGCCCCATCTGAACCTTTCTGATTCAGTGGGTCTGGGATGGGGTTTTAACAAGTTCCCTGGTGATGTTGATGTGCCAGTCCAAAGCACACTGAGAACCAAACCACTGCATTACACCTTCTTAGTTGAGTAATATTAATAGTTATACTAAATTAATTTTACTGTAAAAATATCTGGACCTGTCTCTATAAGGAGAAGTCTAAGATTTTAGAAATATTTTCAAAACTGTGGGTCAAATAAAAGAATTTTCTGCTTTAACCATCAATTAAAACAGGTAACATCGTTCACTGGAACACACTATTTCCTTTGAATTTTGGTTACTAAAGTTAAACCAAGATAAAATCAGATTCAATTCAACACCTCAGCAAGCACCTCCTATGAGATGGCTCAAGGCATTTGTGGGCACAGACCATAAGTCAGTCATTCTCTCCTTCCTAAGGTAGTCAACAGACTAGCAGACACAACAGCGGTACACACAAATAGCCATGCAGTCAGACTGTGACAGCTGAGGTTCCAGTGAGAACTGGAGGGCAGGCACTTCAGAAGCACCTAGGAGGCTCTATGCAGGAAGAGGCCTTTTAGCTCATGTTCAAGGGGACCACCAGCTGCAAGTGTTCCACTGCCCATGATCAATTTTGCAACATCAGCGCGGTTCACTCCCTGTCCCACAGGGTGCATTTGGACCTTGTTCCCAGACATTATAGGAGTAATCAGGAACTACAGGCTAATTTGACTTCTAGGCTGAGGGCCAGTTACATGGTCTACCTACCTTTGTACTTCTCATAACAGCTCAATGCCTCCTCACACATAGAAAGTACTTGCTGAACTGGCTAGCCATATGTAGAAAGCTGAAACTGGATCCCTTCCTCACACTTTATACAAAAACTAATTCAAGATAGATTAAAGACTTAAATGTTAAGACCTAAAACCATAAAAACCCTAGAAGAAAACCTAGGCAATACCATTCAGGACATAGGCATGGACAAAGACTTCATGACTAAAATACCAAAAGCAACAGCAACAAAAATCAAGAGAGACAAATGGGATCTAATTAATAAAGAGCTTCTGCACAGTAAACGAAACTACCATGAGAATGCAGGCAACCTACAGAATGGGAGAAAATGTTTGCAATCTACCCATCTGACAAAGGGCTAATATCCAGAATCTACAAAGAACTTAAACAAATTTACAAGAAAAAAACCCCATCAAAAAGCGGGCAAAGGATACGAACAGACACTTCTCAAAAGAAGACATTTACGTAGCCAACAGACAAATGAAAAAATGCTCATCATCACCGGTCATCAGAGAAATGCAAATCAAAACCATAATGACATACCATCTCACGCCAATTAGAATAGTGATCATTAAAAAGTCAGGAAACAACAGATGCTGGAGAGGATGTGGAGAAATACGAACGCTTTTACACCATTGGTAGTGAAAATTAGTTCAACCATTGTGGAAGACAGTGTGGCGATTCCTCAAGGATCTAGAACTAGAAATACCATTTGACCCAGCGATTCCATTACTGGGTATATACTCAAAGGATTATACTATAAAGGCACATGCACACGTATCTTTATTGTGGCACTATTCACAATAGCAAAGACTTGGAACCAACCCAAATGTCCATCAATGATAGACTGGATTAAGAAAACGTGGCACATATACACCATGGAATACTATGCAGTCATGAAAAGGGTGAGTTCATATCCTTTGCAGGCACATGGATGAAGCTGGAAACCATCATTCTCAGTAAACTATCACAAGGAAAGAAAATCAAACACCGCATGTTCTCACTCATAAGTAGGAATTGAACAATGAGAACACTTGGACATAGGACGGGGAACATCACACACCAGGGCCTCTTGAGGGTGGGGGCTGGAGGAGGTATAGCATTAGGAGAAATACCTAACGTAAATGACGAGTTGATGGGTGCAGCAAACCAACATGGCACATGTACACCTATGTAACAAACCTGCACACTGTGCACATGTACCCTAGAACTTAAAGTATAATAATAAAAAATAAAAAAAAAGAAAGCACTTGCTGATTTGGTGGCTCACATCTGTAATCCCTGCACTTTGGGAGGCTGAAGCAGGGGATCATTTGAGGTAAGGAGTTCAAGACCAGCCTGGCCAACATGGTGAAACCCTATCTCTACCAAATATACAAAAATTAGCCAGGCATGGTGCCACACGCCTATAATCCCAGCTACTCAGGAGGCTGAGGCCAGAGAATCACTTGAACCTAGGAAGCAGAGGTTGCAGTGAGCTGAGAAGGTACCACTTGGTGACTAAGGAAAGCAAGCAAGCAAGCAAGAACTTGCAGAATACCTGGGAGTAAATGATAAAAGAAATCTGGAAGGTAGGACATAGGCATGGGCAAAAAGATTTCACGACTAAAACACCAAAAGCAATTGCAACAAAAGCCAAATTTGACAAATGGGATCTAATTAAACTAAAGGGCTTCTGCGCAGCAAAGGAAACCATCATCAGAGTAAACAGGCAATCTACAGAATGGGAGAAAAATTTTGCAATCTACCCTTTTGACAAAGGTCTAATATCCAGAATCTACAAGGAACTTAAACAAATTTATAAGAAAAAAAAAAATCCCATAAAAGAGCGGACGAAGGATATGAACAGATACTTCTCAAAAGAAGACATCTACGCAGCCAACAAACATATGAAAAAAAGTTCATCATCACTGGTCATTATAGAAATGCAAATCAAAACCACAATGAGATACCACATCAAGGCAGTTAGAATAGTGATTATTAAAAAGTCAGGAAATGGCCGGGCGCAGTGGCTCACGTCTGTAATCCCAACACTTTGGGAGGCCGAGGCAGGTGGATCACTTGAGGTCAGGAGTTTAAGACCAGCCTAACCAACATGGAGAAACCTCGTCTCTACTAAAAATACAAAATTAGCCAGGTATAGGGGCACATGCCTGTAATCCCAGCTACTCAGGAGGCTGAAGCAGAATTGCTTGAACCCAGGAGGTGGACATTGCGGTGAGCCAAGATGGTGCCAGTGCACTCCAGCCTGGGCAACAAGAGCAAAACTCCATCTCAAAAAAAAAAAAAAAGTCAGGAAACAACAGATGCTGGCGAGGCTGTGGAGAAATAGGAACACTTTTACGCTGTTGGTGGGACTGCAAATTAGTTCAACTATTGCGGAAGACAGTGTGGCAATTCCTCAAGGATCTAGAACCAGAAATACCATTTGACCCAGCCATCCCATTACTGGGTGTATACCCAAAGGATTATAAATCATGCTACTATAAAGACATGAACACGTATGTTTACTGCAGCACTATTTACAACAGCAAAGACTTGGAACCAACCCAAATGCCCATCAATGATAGACTGGATAAAGAAATTGCGGCACACATACACCATGGAATACCACGTAGCCATAAAAAGAAGGAGTTCATGTCCTTTGCAGCGACATGGATGAAGCTGGAAGCCATCACTCTCAGCAAACTAACACAGGAACAGAAAACCAAACACCACCCGTCCTCACTCGTAAGTGGGAGTTGAATGACAACACATGGACACAGGGAAGGGTACATCACACACCAGGGCCGGTCAAGCACTGGGGGGCAAGGGGAAGGAGAGCATTAGGACAAATACCTAATGCATGTGGGGCTTAAACCCTAGATGACGGGTTGATAGGTGCAGCAAACCACCATGGCACATGTATACCTATGTAACAAACCTGCATGTTCTGCACATGTATCCCAGAACTTAAAATTAGAAAGAAAAAAAAAAAAAAAGAAAAGATATCTGGAAGGTAAACCTAATGCATCCCGGAGGAGCACACAGGTAGAGGTTCTGATCACCAGTCCTTTGCTCTAAGTAGCGTCCTCATTCCAGCTTAACACATGAAGTGTCCCTGACTAACCAAGACGTGTTCTTGACTAATTATGGTAATACATAAGGCTGGTGTTGGAATGGTAAGGTGGAAAAGAAGCAGTTTGCCCAAGGTTTCTTTCTGCAAATTTGGAAATAACAGAAGATGCCTCAGAGCTGAGCTCATGAATGCAGGGACAGAGGATTGGCCTCTTCTGTAACCCGCACTCTGAGCTCCACTCTGGCTAACGCATTGTAGTGGGTGCTCAGGTCATGCTCTTCCGAGTTGAAATAACTTGTTGAATTCATTATTGGGTCTTGAGAACATTTTTTAAATTATTCACACATAATTTAGCATTCAGCAATTAATACAGCTGAGGAAACAGAGCTGGCAAGCAGTTAATTTCAAAACCCAATGCAGCATTACCAACTAGGTATAAAATTTCTCTTACATACCCACCAGCCAGACAAAGCACCATCAAGAAAGTTTAGGTCTCTAAAGACCCCTGACAGAGAAAATATTCAGAAGGAAGAGCTTTCCTCAAGATGAGAACACCCACAAACCCTTTCCTGTTGTTAGAAGGACTTATATAAATGCAGAAGTGAAGTGCTGAGAGTAGCCTTTGGAGTGCTAATGTAGTAGGGGTGAGCCACCACGCCCGCCAGTTATCCTATTTCTGAAAATGTAGTTTGCTAGACTCAATCTCAGAGGTTACCCACAGCATTTCTTTTTAAACTAAAATGTATCTCAATTTTATTTTTAAAGAGCAGAATGAAATGTCAAATGATAAAACATTAAAATAGCCCCAAATCAGGCTGGACGTGGTGGCTCTCCCCTGTAATCCCAGCACTTTGGGAGGCCGAGACGGGTGGATTACTTGAGGTCAGGAGTTCAAGACCAGCCTGGACAACATGGTGAAACCCTGTCTCTAATAAAAACACAAAAAGTAGCCTGGTGTAGTGGCAGGTGTCTGTAACCCCAGCTACTCAGGAGGTTGAGGCAGGATAATCACTTGAACCTGGGAGGCGGAGGTTGCAGTGAGCCAAGATCATGCCACTGCACTCCAGCCTGGGCAACAGAGCAAGACTCCATCTCAAAAAAATAAATAAAATAAAATAGCCCTAAATTAAAGTATTGGATTACCAGTATTGGAGTACTGGTTACTGGATTATTCTTGGTAAATATTTCCCAAATAAAAGTACTGAAAAAAGAAGTATTTTCATTTTCTTTAATTTTAAGTATTCTGATCAAAGTTGTTTTCATTTTCTGTTGATTAAAGAATACTGTATTGCCATGATTTAAATTAAACGCTTTTGAATGGATGGATTTTTTTAACCACTTTCTGTCACATGAAAGTAATTAAGACATCATCCTAACTTCTAGCATAGGATGGCACCCAGATATTTGTGTCTCAATGGCATCAGAAACCTAAAATGAATCAAGATTGTAGTTCACTGAATAGTGAAATATTATTAATTCTAATTGTAATAGGACAGAACTGAAATTAATCTTTCCTTTAAAGAGGGGTGGGGGTACTTATTCAACAAAGGAATCAATATAAACAAGATCATAAAAGGGTAATAAGCTATTTAAACACATTTCAGGCTGGAAGCAGTGGCTCATGCCTGTAATCCCAGCACTTTAGGAGGCTGAGGTGGGTGGATCACCTGAGGTCAGGAGTTCGAGACCAGCCTGGCCAACATGGTGAAAACTCATCTCTACTAAAAGTACAAAAATTTGCCAGGCACAGTGGCTCACATCTGTAATCCCAGCATTTTGGGAGGCCGAGGCAGGTGGATCACGAGGTCAGGAACTCAAGACCAGCCTGGCTAAGATGGTGAAACCCGGTCTCTACTAAGAATGCAAAAATTATCTGGGCATGGTGGCGCACACCTGTAATCCCAGCTACTCTGGAAACTGAGGCAGAGAATCATTTGAACCCGGGAGGCAGAGGTTGTGGTGAGCCAAGATGGCGCCATTGCACTCCAGCCTGGGCAACACAGCAAGACTCCATCTCAAAAAAAAAAAAAGTACAAAAATTAGCGGGGCGTCGTGGCATGTGCCTGTAATCCCAATTACTCGGCAGGCTGAGGCAAGAGAATCGCTTGAACCTGGGAGGTGGAGGTTGCAGTGAGCCGAGATCACGCCACTGCACTCCAGCCTGGGGGACAAGAGCAAGACTCTGTCTCAAAAAAAAAAAAAAAACCACACACATTTCAGAAGTATTGATATATAACTGATATGCTGAATATAAGTTATTTTTTCTATTCAATGAGAAGGTCCAGTAGGATTGTTTTTTAGCAATATTTTGTTAGTTTCCTCAGGTTACAATATTTAATTGAAAACGATACAAATTTTTTTTGATCTGCCCATTCAGACATTCTACTAATTATCACTGCTCTTCCCCTTACTGCAACTAGCTTGAATCATTGAGGCCTCAATGTATTTAACTCCAATCATAACCTCAGGCCACGAACTAAACAACATCCACCAATGTGATGGAAAATGCTCAACCATTTTCATTCCATTTTACGCAGATCCTAGGCTCTTAGGCACACACGGTGAATGTCTAAGGTTCAAGTATCAATTGTACTAGCCCAGAAGTATTTCTGAAAATCCAGGAAACACAGGTTTCCAAAGGCTGACAACCATACAACTAGAGTTAGCACATATCCAGGGACCCTCAGAGGAGTGTGGTGCTAACTTGAGCTGTGGAAAGCCTCTGTGATGAGCTTTTGTAGAGAGACCTATGAGGCTTTCTCAGGAGGGCTGGGAAACAGACTGCCTGGTTACCAAGAAAGAAATGTTCTCTTTCTACCCCAAATGGTGCTGTTCTTGACTTCAAAAACAAATCAAATGAGGGGCAAATTAAGGAGGAATAATCAAGACTGTGTGAGACCTGAACCGGTCACAGGAGGTGGTTTGGCCCACCATAAGGCTTCTGATTTTCCCTGCTCCCTTTCTCCCAGGTTGAGATTATACCAACAAAAAAAGTCACTGAGGAAAAATGAGAAAAAAATACATTTCTTTGGGTACACATCCACAGGCAGCCAAAATATTTTAAAAACCAACAAGGACATAGAGTTATAGATCACACTTGATCCTGTACGCTCACGGAATTCCCTGTTCATGCTCACTTTTAACCTTTTAACTCGGGAATGTAAAGTATATTTTGTTTTGTTATGTTATGTTATGTTATGTTATGTTATGTTATGTTATGTTATGTTATGTTATGTTATGTTATGTTATGTTATTTTGAGATGGAGCTTCACTCTTCTCACCCAGGCTGGAGTGCAGTGGCATGATCTCGGCTCACTGCAACGTCCGCCTCCTGGTTCAACTGATTCTCCTGCCTCAGCCTCCTGAGTAGCTGGGATTACAGGTGCCCACCACCACCCCCAGCTAATTTTTGTATTTTTTGTAGAGACAGGGTCTCACAATGTTGGCCAGGCTGGTCTCGAACACCTGATCTCAGGTGATCCACCTGCCTCAGCCTCCCAAAGTGCTGGGATTACAGGCATGAGCCACTGCACCCGGCCAAATGTGAAGTAAATCTTAAACTCAGTCTGCCCACTGAAGACAGTCATGGAGTTCTCTCTAAACTCCCTAAAGCAGAAAAAAAAGAAAGTTTCACTATTATCATTTGACTGTTTTGTGAAAAAATATTTCAAGATTTTAAACTACAGTAAAGGTCAGGAAGTCACTTAAGAGCACACAAAAGAGAGGTGGGAAAAGGATAACTTAGCATCTCTGCTGGTTGACTAATACATATAGACGATATAGAAAATTATATTTACCCCAGTGTTTTTTTAAATCATAAAAAAGCATCTATCTGTCTTAAAGAGTAAGCACTCCTAAGGGACTCTAATATTTTCTAAGCCTCAGTCTATACACATTTGAAAGGAAACAACCAAAATAACTTTTCACTTCACATAACTATCATGTTATCAGAACCTTTCAGAGAAAAGGTTACATGGGTTATGGGAATATGTAATGCAAATAAAGCAAGCACTGAGATTTTTAAAAACTTAAAAAACTTGGCTATTAATATACTATACTTGACTGAAGTCAAAGCAATGTAGGACATTCTATAGGCAAAATTCAGAGGTTTGCTTAAGTTTGGCAAAATGCTCACACAAAATGAATCATTTAACATCAACACGGATATCCTTGACATCAAAAACAACACAAAACACTATCAAATTTCTTTAAGAAAAGGGTTTCAAGTACCATTATAAATATTTGCAATATTTTTCTAATGTATAATAAAGGTAAGTACAAAAGATCTGAGGGCCTGATGCGTTGTAGTCTTCGCAGGGGAGAGAACTGGACGTGTTTGATATCAACATGAACATTCATTTTGCCTAAGATTTACTCATATTTGGTATAGTAAATGGCATATTTCTTAGAAAACCAATGATTTTAAAGAAGGGTAAATTTATTTTCCTCTTGTAGACCATGGCTAACCACAGAATGGCACAATTCTGGAGCAATCGGACCTCACCCAGATATAAAAATAGCAAAAAGGACTTTTGCTGCTGGCAGAAAAGTAACAAACATCTTTATTGATACTAGAAGGGCAGTGTTTTAAAATTTTCAATTAGGCACTGAAAAAAAATCAGCTTTTATCAGACAATACAGAAAGGGAACAATTAAATTGTATTTTACAAAAGGTGAAGTAATTGAATCATTCTTCAGGGGAAAGAAAGGTGAAGAAAAAGAATAAAAACCTGAGGTTGAATGCTAAAAATGTGACCCCACCTAAAGCACTGAGAACAATTTAGGCCTTAGTTCCCTAATTTATGAAATGGGGATAACACTATCTTCCTTCCTCATTCTACAAACTGTTGTGAAAATTCAGTAAGGATCATAAAAGGATTCAGCAACGAGTAATTATTATTACTGTTATAAGAAATTCCAGTTTTGGCCGGGCGCGGTGGCTCAAGCCTGTAATCCCAGCACTTTGGGAGGCCGAGACAGGCGGATCACGAGTTCAGGAGATCGAGACCATCCTGGCTAACACGGTGAAACCCCGTCTCTACTAAAATACAAAAAAAATTAGCCGGGCGAGGTGGCGGGCGCCTGTACTCCCAGCTACTCGGGAGGCTGAGGCAGGAGAATGGCGTGAACCCGGGAGGCGGGGCTTGCAGTGAGCTGAGATCCGGCCACTGCACTCTAGCCTGGGCAACAGAGCTAGACTCCGTCTCAAAAAAAAAAAAAAAAAGAAAGTCCAGTTTTACTCCAAAAGAGGTTAATTATAAATGTAAGGGGATTATTATTTTTTAGTATATGCCCCAAATTAAGTGTCGTTTCAATTTGTTGACTTTCGTAATTAACTTTATTAAAAACCAAGATGGCTCCCAAAGATTGTCATCTCCTGGTATTCAACTTATTGAGTAATCCTTTCCCATAGAGTATGGTCTGTACTTCATGTCTCATGTTTAATGAACAAAGTGAGGCAGACTCAGTGACTGCAACATAAAAGACAATGTGATGTCACTCTCCTTGGCTTTCTCGTTTTATTCACTCTGGGGGAAGACTGCTGTCATGTGGTGAGGAACTAAGGCCTCCAGCCAACAACCACATGAGTAAGCTTAGTAGTCAACCTTCCAGCCCCTGCTGAGCCATCAGATGACTGCAGCCCCAGCTGGCAACTTGACTGCCATCTCCTGAAAGATAATGAGTCAGAATAATCCAGCTAAAATGCTGACATTGTCCTGATCCTCAGAAAACATGTGAGATAATAAATGTTTGTTGTTTTAATTAGCTGGGTGTAGTGGTGCATGCCTACAGTCCCAGCTATTCAGGAGGCTGAGGTGGGAGAATAGCTTGAGCCTGGGAGTTCAAGTCCAGCCTGGATAAGATACCAAGACCTCATTTCTTGGTAAAAAAAAGAAAGAAAGGAAAGAAAAAAGGAAAGAAAGAAAAGAAAGAAAAATGTTTTAAATTGCTAATAGAGGCTGGGCACGATGGCTCACACCTGTAATCCCAGCATTCTGGGAGGCCGAGGTGGGTGGATCACCTGAGGTCAGGAGTTCGAGACCAGCCTGCCAACATGGTGAAACACTATCTCCACTAAAAATACAAAAAAAAAAATTAGCCAAGTGTGGTGGCGGGCACCTGTAATCCCAGCTACCAGGGAGGCTGACACAGGAGAATTGCTTGAACCTAGGAGGTAGAGGTTTCAGTGAGCTGAGATCACACCATTGCACTCCAGCCTGGGCAACAAGAGCTAAACTCCATCTCAAAAATAATAAATAATAATAATAATTTTAAAAATTAAATTGTTGATAGATTACTAACAGAGAGCTCTTTTTAATTTTTATATTTTTCTTCTGAGACAGGGTCTCTATTACCTAGGCTGGAGTGAGCTGGTGCAATCTCAGCTCACTGCAATCTCTGCCTCGCAGGCTGAAGCGATTCTCATGCCTCAGCCTCCTAAGTAGCTGGGACCACAGGTGTGTGCCACCACACCTATTTTTTTTTAATCATTTTAGTAGAGATGGGGTTTCACCATGTTGGCCAGGTTGGCCTCAAATTCCTGGCCTCAAGCAATCCACCCGCCTCAGCCTCCCAAAGTGCTGGGATTACAAGCATGAGCCACCACGCCCGGCCTAATACAGAGCATTTGACAGCATTCTGCTTTGCAATTAAAATTTAGTCAGTCACTTTGTTGGTTACGTATGAATTACTTTGTCCATTGGTAGGTATCATTGTTAGACTTGTCTGGTTGTTTCACAGTAACTTTAGATGCTATCTGCTTAATTTATTATAAACAAACATATCTTAAGTCTGATTTTTGTATCCACCTATTATATTGCAATAAGCGAATATCTAGTTGGGTTTTTTGTTTTGGTTTTGTTTTTACTTCAAATAGATTTTTCTTCTGTGCTTCCCAGTAAATTTTTAATGGAATTTGACTTTCAGGGAGAAATACCTATGAGGAAAATTATATTCTCATGTAATCATACTGAATCTTATAATTCTAAAAACCAACCTATTCTTACCTTATTTGATAAAAAAGAAAGAAAAGAAAGACTGATTTGTGAAACCTATTCTGGTTCCACCAACTCTAAAATTTTGCTTTTTCCAATGCTCATTTTGCAGCCCTGTGCAACTGTTCTTTGCAGCCAGCCTTATGAAGGTTTAAAGAACCTTCATACCTAAAATGCCCACAAAGAGATGTTATTCCACTAAGGCCAAAGATTCACTCGGAAGTTTTAAAAGGCTGGGTACAGAGGCTCACGCCTGTAGTCCCAGCTACTCAGGAGTCTGAGGTGGGAGGATCACCTGAGCCCTGGAGGACGAGGCTGCAGTGAACCGTCATCGCACCACTGCACCCTAGTCTGGGTGACAGAGTGAGACCCTGTCAGAAAGAAAGGAAAGAAAGAAAACAAAATTTTAATAAAGTAAAAAGTTTTAAAAACCCATTCACAAAAAAGCAAAATCTTTCAACCACAATTTTTCCCCTTCATTCTGAAAATAAAGAAGAAAAATAAGAGGAAAAGGGAAGAAGAAATAAAAGTAAATTTTTAATGATATTACAGCTTCAATCTTAATTTATTCAAAAATATTTCATGAACAGCCATTTCCACTACTCAAGGCACTCAAGGTGCACCTGTGCAAAGAAAAAATAAGACCCAGCCCACGTGGAACTTCAAATTTTTTAAATTCAAAAGAGCAGCCCAGAAAATAGAGTTGGCTATTTTTGCAGAAGTGTTAAGATCCATCACAAACGAGGGAAGTCAAATATTAATAAAGTCCTGAATTACCAGGCTCCTGTGTGCCACTCTTCTATGCGCTACCATCTATGATTTGCTAACCTAAGTTTTCTAAGACATGTGCTTTACCTGACCACTATAAAGTGATTACTAATGAGTTATTTCATTCTGCATGTAAGTTATACATTTTTTTAAATGCTAATGCCAACTATCAGAGTAGTCTGGGGCTTTTAATTTTGTTTTTTAAAAAGGTCCCTTAGGCAACTGGAAGTTTCCTTTCCTTTAGCCTTAATGATTATTTTCCACATCCAGGGAACAGAAGCAGAGTCCATATGGCCTTCAATTTCCTTAACTTAAATATAGAAAAGTGCAGTAGTAACCAAAACACTTTTCAAATTATTTAAAAGCACGATTTTTCACCACTGAATTTTCCTATGGCACACTGTGTGCTTTTAAAAACCATTTGCCTTGTATCAGACATTTAACAGGCAGAATGGCCAGGTGTGGTGGCTCATGCCTGTAATCCCAGCACTTTGGAGGGCCCAGGCGGGCGGATCACCTGAGGTTAGGAGTTCAAGATCAGGCTGGCCAACATGGTAAAACCCCATCTCTACTAAAAATACAACAATTAGCCAAGTGTGGTGGCGGGTACTTGTAATCCCAGCTACTCGGGAGGCTGAGGCAGGAGAATTGCTTGAACCCAGGAGGCAGAGATTGCAGTGAGCCAAGATGGCGCCACTGTACTCCAGCCTAGGCAACACAGAACAAGACTGTCTCAAAAAAAAAAACAAAAAACAAAAACAAAAAAAAAACAGAACTACTCAAGTTTTTACTTTACAACATGTTTTCTGGACATATGAGAATCAAATTTTCTTAGAAAGTGGTTTAAAACATTATCTATAGTTGGCTTCGTGTTTAATTGGAGAGGGTGTAATTTAGATTGATGTGGAAACCTGTTCCTCCAATTATATGAAAATAGAGGCTTTTTTTTTTCATGAACATGTATTATGAAATACTATATAAACTTATAGGACAGTCACATATTCAGCATATGTATACATATTCTATATTTACAAAAGAATTTTAAATGGTTTAATATAACAAACACAATAAGATCATCACATAAAGATAAAAATGTAGGGTACTTTATAATGGAGAAAATAAAATAATTATTATTTTACTAATAAGTAAAATCGTAATTGATGAAAAACGGCTACTGCCACTAAGACCTAATTTGATTTTGTGTTTCCAAACAGCTATCATCATTAGATAAGATCCATACGAGTTCATCCTGTCTATCAAGAAAAGGACTTTTCCCTCTCACTCATAGACAAGCCTATGTGTAAGGGATACTAAACATAAACGACAGTATCTTCAACAATGTTTTACAGAAGATACAGATTTTCATGTGGCAGAGACTGTGAACTGGATTCAACCCACAGCTATCTTTTTTTGACCTTCAGTGTCTATAAAAATTTTTGAATTGTTTATTTAATATTTAAAATATTTAAAACTTCAGATATTTAACATAAGAACTCTAACTTCCACCTTCTCTTGAAAAATCAGATTTGAGAACACTGGCCCTACATTTCCAAATGGCAGCAGTTGGCTGGAGCTGACTAATAGCTGCCCCTCCTGCATATCCAGACCACCCTCGCCACCACATACATCATCCACCCCTGTAAACATATGGTGATCTCTTACAAAAATCCTACTACAAAAGTTATGTGCCCAATAAAAAACCATGGGTCTCTGAAGGCCAGTCTGTGGGAGGCTAGAGTGATGGGGCACATGGCAGGGAACAGTGCTCAGAGTGGGGTGTCTCTCTCTCTCTCTCTCTCTCTCCCCCTCCCTCCCTGGGCATCAGAACCTCTCAGGGGATCTTTAACAACACGTAGCTAAATTCCAAGGACTTTCAGGCCTTTCCAAGAGTCCTTGGCCAATCATTGAGAGAACAGTATTTTTACTGTTTTAAAGTAATATCCTGTTTTTGAACAAAAATCATGTATGCAGGACTGATACTGAGGGGGAGTGTATTAGAGTACCATGGCTTGTGACCTAGCTCATTTGTTGGGCATTCGTTCTAACTAACTGAAAATGTTTTGAAGATCACTCCTGTGTTCATGGAGCCCCACCTTATACAACAGATAAGAGGAAGGCTGCTCTGCCTCAAGAAGGATTAGGAAGCCAACCCTGTTTCCACGTCCTGAAGCAAAAACTTGTTCTCGATGAATGAATGGGTCCCGTGTCAACATGCCCATCACTCTTCAAAGGCAGTTGACTCTAATGGCTCTGCCAAGAGCCAGAGCGCAATCACTGGCCAAGGAGCTCCCTGGAAAGTTCCTGAAGGGCATGCATTCTATGTTGTTGACTATAGAAAAATCCATAGATTTAGTAGTCTGGCATGCAGTTGGCAAAGTAGACATCTGTTACCAAAATGAAAGTGACAGGAAATAGAGGGCCAGTCCATGGAAAGCAGATGTAGGAGTAACAAGGGCAGGGTCTAAACTTTCCTCAAGAAAAGGCTTTGTGTCTGCTGAAGGGCCAAATCAGGGAATGGACTCAAGACTCAGAATTACACACTGTAGGGTGGGTGCTTACAAACTGTGTTTTAAAGCAGCAAACCCCTTTTCTAAACCAAATCTTAGACTCAACTCCAATTCTGTATATAAAACAGCAACAAATGCAGCTGTCTTCGTACTGCACGGTGGATAAGAAGCCAGGATTCCCATGTACGTACACCCATTCGTCCTTCCCATAAATTGGCATATCCTTGGAATCCTAAGGCTGTATGGAGCAGTGTTTAATAAAAACTGCCATAGAAAACAAAAGATACAATGTTGGCCTAGAAATGTGTGAGGTAGGTATTAACATCTTGACCATAATTGATACACGTGAACTAAAGCCACTGATCAATTTCAATATCTAAATCATTGTTTTGAAATCACTATTGAAATAGACACAACATACCATTAATATACAAATCAATGAACAAACAGCTAACTCTTCCCTGGCAAAACTCTAGTGATGTAGAAATAATTATATTAGAACCAACCACCTGTTCCTGGGCCCTTTGTAACTCTCAAAATGCGTTTTCGACTTACCTACTTTACAAATCTAAATCTCTGTCTTCTTTAATTCAAATAATTGAGTAATTTGTACCTTTGTCATCTCAAATATTTTGAGAAGAAAAATATATAAATATTTTTTTAAATAATAAACAGCCAAAAATTTCAAATAAGCAACTAGTATTTTGTTCTCTATTCCTAAAAAGGGAGAATCAATTCCACATTTTTCAATATCTGAGCTTAAAATTTGGTTTCTCAGATCCTTGATTTCATCATCTTCAGTGGTGGCACAACTCAGGGAGTTTTACAAGGCTTAGTTTACAAATTCAGTGTCCATGACTTGAAGACATCACTATCAGTTCGAAAAGAAAGGGGTAAACAGTAGTACAGCTGGATCCAGGAGAGAGGCTAGATTATTTATGCATCCACAACATTATTTTCTATCCATCAATGGCTTAAAAACAAAAAATAAAGAAGATGTTTTCCCTTTCCAAAGAATAAATACAACTGCACTTCAGGGGAAAAAAGTAACCCACATTTTCAACCACTTACAAAAGCCTACAATGTTAGACCCCCACGACCATCGAAGCTCATGTGTCTGCTGCACATTCCAAGTAAGCGTATGCCACAGAACCCATACATTCCAACACATTGAGCAAGCACACACATGCCTCCCCGGCTGCCCCAACCCTCGGCCAACCAGGGGGCAATGGAGCTGCAGGCAGGCCTACACGCCAGGCACCGCACTGCCAGCCCTTTCCAGCCATCCCCAAGGAAATGCAAAGGAGAAGGAGAATGAGAGAGGAAGTGGCTGGTGTGAGGCCTTAGAGAAAGAAATGCAAAACCTTTTTTGGGGCAGGCCAACCACATACTCAGAGTTTTTAAGTGTCAAAGAAAAGAATACGTTGTGTGAGACTCCCAGTCCTGCTGTCACCGTTGGAATCACTATCTTCCACACACTATCAGTGAGGACCAGTCTTTGCCACGTGCTCTGGAAGTATAGAAAGAAAATGCAGAAGCTGTACACATGGTTTAGTCACCTACGCTTCTATGGTCTCCTCCTTTCTCCTCTCCTCCCTCCCTTTCCCTCCTCCCTTCCTTCTTTCTTAATAATTGAAGAGGCGCAACTGCACTTTTTCAGGGTTAAACTGCTTTTATCATCTACATCTGACTCTCTCAAATAAAGAAGCACAAAACATTTTACTTCAAAATCTTATTCATACAATGATAAAGAAAAACATCCACTGAAATTTCAAAGTATGCATTGTTAAAATCACAAAGATCAGGAGGGACCAAAGTAAAAGGTCTCCATGTAATCCAAAAATACTATATAGCCTATCCTCACATGAGCTTTTTCAAAAACACCCTCTATTTCATGAATTGGTATGAAGTTAACCTGTCCAAAGAATCACCACTCGATTTTTTGTTTCATTTTTCAAAGAGAAAGAGAAGATATAGTATATAAATGTCTTTCCTGGTAATCTTTTAAGCTTTATTAGAGGTTCTTGACTGAGGAAAGTTATTATTTTATCTCATAAATTACATAAAATTACGTTCTTATCAAAAAGCATGGCGTCTATCTAGAAGAAAACCTCTTATATATCTCATTTCATTGGTAGTGTAACTATCTGAAGTCCTGTGTTACTAAACAAAATAATAACAAAATGCATGAGATAAAAAAGTAACAGATGCATAAGATACTTAAGTATTATATCAAAAAGTGCTTTCACTGGCTTTTTCATGTGTCAAAGAGGTTTAAAATGTTCTAAAGTTAATAAGGTGAACCATTTTCTAAAAAGTAATTTACAAAAATTCCATATTTTCCTTCTCTAAGACACAGACATTTTAAAAAATACATATAAAAATGAAAGCATGCCAACCTTTGTGCAACATCTGTATCCTAAACAAAAAACCTCAAGTTTTTCTCAGGATTTGAAAAAATATGCATATCTGGGTTAAAAGCATGGAACAGACCCTCCTCCCACACTGCATACATGTATGTTTTTTGCACTTAACTGTCAACCGCAATGGTTTTTTTTACAAAAACCTCTTTCTCTTTATATAATTATAAATGTTTCTACTACAGGATGACTTCAAATTAAGACTAACACTTTTAATTCTTTTCAATTACATTAAATTAAAAATATACAGAATGTCAGCTCCTAATCTTTCTCAGCATAGGTTTTATATATGGAAATGTTGTCTCTTATTCCAAGGTAGGAATAATATAAAAAGTTACTCTATAGCCTGTGTACATATTATCACAACTTTCCACTTCATTGCTAAGGTTCTGTTGCAGTATTCAAATGAGATGGACAGCAAGGGTAAGGTAGTCACTGCCTTCTGAAGTTTTGGTCAGGAGAAAGGAGTTATTTTAGAGTTTGAAGCTTTGGAGCCCTTTGTGTAAGAAGGATAAAGATGGATCTCTTCAGGCTGTGGGGAGGATAAAACAGGAAGCCTAGTCCAGTGCCTAGCACATAGCAGCCACCCAGTATTAGTTACCTCTCTTCCTCTCCCCCATCTCCTGAGTTAGAATTCCATAGAAAATGCCATACCCCACTCTGGACTGCATTAACTTGAAGAAATGCATGGGGAGTTGGAAATAACCTTCTTTCACCTATTTTTTTTCCTTGATAATTCCTCCCTCCCTCCCACCACCACCATAAACAGTCCACAAAAGTTAAAGGAAACGAAGATAAATGCAGGAAAAGTTTACAGTTGAGGGGAAATGAACTGTACTTCACATGCTTTGTTATTTAGCATATGTTTTTGAGCGATTGTAAAATTAATAAAGAACTCTGAGAACTTTATGGATACTATCCCTATTAACACTCACCCCATACTCAAAGGAGAGGCCCAAGGCCTTATTCAGTACAGAAAGTGACATAGAGAGAGATACCACCTCTGGGAAAGACCTGGCAGTTCCTACCAGGGAAACACGTAAACCACAACACAGGCCTGACCTCGGCAACAGGCTGTCTGAACCCTGTGAAGAATCTACCCAGGAGATTCCTTGAGCTAGACTTTCATTTACCACATGGCACATAGTCTTGACCCGGGTGACGGTTCGCTGTCTAATCTGTGTGGCTCAGATGTTGAAAGAAATGTTTGTCTTATGTCAGGAATGCAACTGCTGAAAAAAGCAAAGTAACAACAACAACAACCCTACAACCTGCTTAGGTATACTCCCCACTTCTGTCCTTGGGCAACACAGAGATGGGAAGAGGTGCAATGCTACTTTTAAAATTACCTCTGTTTCTAATTATTTTTTTCTAAAAATTATAGCAAAGTACAGATCACTGAGACTGATGTAGGATTATTGCAAAGGTTCAATTCACAAATGTATTTTCATATATTTCTACCACTCTTGAATAGCACTCTTTGAACTTTGTAACACATTCAGCTGACTTTTTTAATTTAAAACGTTAAACGGAGAGGAAGTACAGTGGAGTGAGACTCAGGGACCTCAAAAGACCTGGGTTCTAGCCCTACTACTTAATTAACAGTCATGTGGCCTTAAGCAAATTATTAAGCTTCTCTGAGACTGAGTTTCCTCATCCAAAAAAAAAAAAAGAGATAATAACAATTGTGCTGTTTTTCAGAAAATTATTATTTGGAATAAATGAAATTATGTGTCAAAGAGGCTGGAACAGTATCAGTACTATATGAATATAAGATGCAGGCACAAAAAATACTCCTCCCTGAGATAATACTACTAGCATTGTTTAAATATCAATACATGAAATCATCAACCTTTCTGATCACATTTAAAACAAAAATTTAAAAATTCAAGCTTCCCACTAAGGCAAATCCTTACTTTGAGACACATTAATTGTATGACAATAAGAAAAACTGAAAATACAATTCTTTTTGCAATGTTCCCATACAAATTTTTCTGGTCATTAGATGCAACATTTATTATGATATGGGTAAATAAGAGAAAGCGCAAAACATGCATCAACTCTTAATTTTCATTTATCAGACTTATTAAAATATCTGCTTTATTTATGAAATGTCCTTGACACTAAACAGAATGGGAAAATCCTTACTGAGTGTTCACATTTTAAGAAATAAAGTGCAGAACACATAATGAGGAATAAACAAAATGTATCTCAAAAATACAGACGTTATTTAGAGAAAAGCAGAGGCTTAGGGAGGAGACATAACTATCAAATGATGGAATAGGGCTAGCTTTTGGGCTTGAATGCCTCCTATTAATGCAAAAGCATCCATTTTCACTGTTGTACTTATTCTATCTCAATCATCAAACTCTAAACCAAATTAAAGAAATAATTATTGTATTCCTTCTTCTCTTTGGCAGCCAAGCAATGGAATCTGAAGTTTTCTATAGAAGAAAGTAATTTTTCTTCACTATTTTATGGAGAGACCAGACTAAAATCCATGATCAAAACAGGAAAAGTAAAACCTTAAAAATAATGCTCTGAGCACTCTGCAATTTTGCTGCCTAAAATAGAACCCATAGAGTCCATGCCACCAAATGAAAATTATAAGTTTGTAAGCATGAAGTCAAATTATAAAGTAAAAGATTTAAAATGTTTTAATGGTGATGATAAATGGGAGGAAAGACTTATCTTCGTTGGTAGGTGTTTGCTGTTTATTTGCTATTATCTGTTCAATGATACTGCTTTTGAATGAATACCCAAAATAATTTGAACTTGAATTTAAATATAAGAAGGATAAAACTTTACTAATAAATTCTGGGGGCATGTTTTGTTAAACAGAACACTCCCATCTCTCAATTTAAAAAGTTAATCATAGCTTTTGAGAGATAATGCTTTGACTGAAAGTTTTAGAGCATAAACTCTAAAAATTAGCTTAGCCAAGCCCACTACTTTATAACACTGAAAAGAATACTGAAGACACTTTTGTGATGTTTAAATATGATTTTTGAAAATATATTTTGAAATGTATTATTCAGCATTTTTAGGTCTCCAAAGAAACTATTTCAATATAACACTGCTTCTAATGAAGTTTACTCACTGAGAGCACTTGTGTTATGCAAAATATCATATTGCTTTTCAAAGTATAGAATTTCTAAACGAAAGTGCATATTCAAATCTTGAATTTTCTGGCACTTAAAAAATGGCTTACAAAATCATCAAAGCCTTCACAAAATCATTTGTGACAGGGGACAGCCAAGTAAAAAGGAAGGAGGGCAGATGCTGCACAGATAGTCCTTTCAATAGCATGCTCACTGTAAAAGCTATTCCAGGTACCTATGACTTGGCTTTCACAACAAGGTTAACCACCTACAAGAGTTATCCATCACTCAAGGCAAATATCACTGCACTTGGTTCCCTTTGCCACAGGTTTCAATCACCAAGCAACTTTCTTGAGCCTTCTCAGGACTGCATTCCAGAGCAACTGTTGTTCAATTAAAGATCTCCTGCTCCCTCTTGATACCATCTACCTGAAACTGTCCCCCACAAAAAACATATACACACACTTGCACATACACCACTGAAACAGAGAGAGGAAACATTTAGTTCAAATAATGTCCTCTAACAATTCTGACCAATTGCTCATCTACTTTTGAGGGTTTCATAAAGGACTTGGAAGAGTGATTCAGCTACAGACAGCAAATATTTAGAAAAGCTTGACAGTATCAAATGTATAAACAGTTCCTGTTGAAATCTGGTTTTCATAGCTTTTTTGACTTTTAATAAATGTGCCTAAGTCACTATCCTTTTATGCATAATTCAAAATCATTTACATTTCCCCAGCACAGTACTTGAAAATCTGGAGCAACCTCCACACATTAAAAAAACACAAAAACCATGTGTTTACTCAAAATAATAGTGAAATGACAATTTTGATATGCAATTTGTTCTAAATCTTCTTTTAAAAATATTTTTAAAGTTAAATGCTTTTCTCTTAAAGAAAACATATTGTATTTTAGATCATCAAGTATAAAAGGCTTTGTACAAATATTACTAATATCCTCTCATCTTCTCTCTACCAAAGGATAATCTCAGGTTAACACAATAAAAAACAAAATGCTTAGACCATCTCTTACTGGTCATCTTACACCTGGCCATAAGTATAAGGAAACACACAAAAAGCACTATTTGGCAGCTGTACTACATATCACAAATCACCCTTTGGAATTAATGTTTAGGTGTTCAGCCATTAAATAGTTTTATAAATTGTTATATTATGATTTAAAAATTTTTATGTATTTGGTGAATTGAAAAAAATCAAGCAAACCATAAAATCTATTTGATGTATAAATCTCATTGGTTTCTAACATTTAATTAAATGATGTAAAAGCATCAAATAACCAGTCTTTTAAAAATGTAAACTAGAATTTTTAACCAATGTCATCAAATTCATTTTTTCCTGTATTGCTTCTATTTTAACTTTAATACTTATCTCTTCGAGGTCACACCGATGTGCAACTCTCTATGGTATTACCTAGCACCATGTGAAAAAATTACTAACAATATTTTTTTTTCCTAGGAAACTAAAAGTTTAACTCCAAAGCCAAATCAAAAGTAATCTTACAGTTTAATATCATATATTCTGTGTTAATATATGTTATATCTACACATGGAATCTATGTAAGCAAATGCAGGTATTAATTTCTAAGTCAACAGATTCTTAAAATAGGAAGATACCACACAATTTCAACCTAATAAAAGTCACTTCTGTTTTTAGAAAACTAAAAATTGATGCAGCAAAAGACTTTGCTGCAGGGAGGGCCTGAGATTGGGTGGTTTTTTCTTCTTTTCGGTATTTAATTCAACGATACACAATGTAGTACATACAAGCAAAATACAATTGAGATACTGTTTTCTTTAACATTCCTATAGGAGACCAAATTCATTTGCATTGGAGTGAACACAATTACTGATTTTTAACTCATGAAAGACAAATTCATAGCTTTTTCCTACACTATCTCATAGTATTCACACCATCTCAGTGAAAGAATGTCTAGAACCACTTAGTTACTTCCTAGAGGTGGGCAGCAGTTGCATTTTTCAAAGTTTTGTTCCTCACAGAATCATTCAACTTTAGATACAAAAGCACATTCAAGTTAGCATGTTCAAAACAAGGCATGCAATATGTGTGTATGTGTGTGTGTGTATATATATACGCATATACACATAATTTTTAAGTTAACCTTCATCAACACCAAAAATGAAATTTGTTAAGGAAGTTTCCAAAACTTTTAAAAGCATTTTAAAGCTTACCAGCTTTTTCCTCTTTAATAAACATTTGACCATATGTACTACCAAGAAATACTGATAGAGAAAAAAGATTCAAACACTTTTATTCAACAGAGCCTGAAACCAACAAAGAGAAATAAATGCTTTATGTGTGGTTGACATTAGAATAATTTGCATTTAATAAGAATGAAACATATGTTGTAAAAAGAAAAGAGTTTTCTATTTCTAAGTGACCTGAGAAAATAATGGTATCTAGTCTATTATGCTATTATAAAATGCCAGAATATTTAACAAAAGATACAATTGGTAAGCAAATGGCATGCCAATAATTTCATAAGATAAAAACATCTCCTCCCAAACTATCATTAACTTTAAAAAATCTATGAGATATATTAAAACTAATTCTTGAGAAATCAAAGAAATCACTACAATACAAAGAAAATGCACTCAATTGTTGAATGACTTTTAAGTAAGCAAGCAATGAGGATGAACTGTTTTCTTCCCATTTTCACTTCAACTAACACAAAAACCACATATAGAATTGACTTAACACTGCCAAATTTACTTCTAACTTGTTAATATTCATAGAAATGCAACACAAGAACACCAAAATGTCTCCATATAACATAAAAGCTTTGGTTTCAAATGTCACAGTACCCTGGGTTTAGAAAGCCACCAACGTGGTAGTGTCCAGGACATGAGAACATACAGCTGCTTCATCCCTGAAGTCTGATCTCAGTACACAATACCGGTCATTAGCTATCTCTCCCTTAGCCTGCAGTACAAGTAGCTAATTTCTGCATTTAAACTAATAAAGGAAAGGAAAAAAGATTAAAACCATCCAATCAGAAATGATGCAACTCCTCTACAGCAGCAGCTTATGCATACATTTGGAATGTTAAACATTTTCAGTGTAGTGAATCATACACAGCGCATTTTAATCTACCTCCTGGGTATTTCACATCGCCCACATGCTCAAAGAAATCATCAACTAATAGGGCTGTATAAATCCTAGAATGCTCTTTACTTAATTTATACTAAAAACTGGGGACATGCCTTTAATTCTGAACTCTTAAACAGAATAAGATTACTTAAATGACATTCTGGCTAACAGCAAATAATCTTCATTTTGAAAGAAAAAAGATAAAAAGTAGTACATTTGTGAGAAGTTTTAGGAGCTGTTAATAACTTTAGATAAACCAGTATTGCACGTATACTACAAAATCAAATGCACACTGCAACATGAAATGAGACACCAACAAAGATAAAATTCTAGTGATTTTTTTTTTTTTTTTTTTTTTTTTTTTACTAATTATAACCCCCAAAAGTATTCACGACCACAAACAGCCAACAGAATTAGACATTTACAGAAACATAGTGTATCAATTATTTGGAGTAGTTATTTCACTGTTCAATATATTCATTCTGCAAATTTTCAAGTGTTATGAGATAGTAATTTATATTTGCAGTAAATAATATATCAGAAAGCTTCAACTTGGACTTCTCAAGCAAAAAATACTATTTTAAAGAAAAGTATACAAATTTAGAATACCTTATTGAAAACCAATTGGTTACATATTACATCTTTCCCAATAGAGGAAAGAACTAGCTTAATATTATACATGAAACCGCAAATCACAACTCACCTTTTTTAAATTAAAAAAACAGGATTTAAGTAATTTTCTCATATTCCACAGAAGTCATTAGCAAATAGTTATTCTGTTGCTTACTTAAAATAAAACATATCTGGAAATGTGGCACACAATTTTTAAAAATCCCTTCAACAACACATCTAAGTATTTATAAAACGAGGGTAGTTTGTTTTAAAATCTACTCAACCCTGGCAAAAATCAGGTGGTTACACTGTTGACTGATAAACTGTAAAGGTAGTAATCAAAAACTTCACTGAACAGCTCCAGTCCAGCTACCTAATGACTAATGGTGAAGAAATGTATGTGAATGGGATATAAACTAAGTTTCGACACACAGCAGAAGAAAAAAATTTAGAATGAGTAATAAAGGGCCCAAATTTAAAGTCCACAATAAACTTTAAACAAAGATGTTTTCTCATTCTCTTCTCATGTTAGCAAATCACTGTGGAGAAATCCAACCTCCACAAAACTTGTTACTCCGTCATTAAAAACAGTGCACTTAAATATAACTATAGATTTCACAAGGGTATTTATTTTAGCCGCAAACATTTCTTACAAGCAACAACAACAAAATGCTCAGAAGCTATACTCAGTAGTCTCAGTGACTGAAAAAGTCCGGCTTTTAACTGCCATCCAATCCAAACAACCCACTTCTTTAGAAAGCTATGCAAAATATTGACCCCTTACTGAATTATTTTACTATTCAACATTAAACTACCTAAAAGAGAAAAGTAATTAATCGCTAAGTTTAGTTAAGCAATTTAGCTGACATAGTAAATATTTACTCTTCGCATCTCACAGGAAGTCTTGACAAGCATTTGCTGCTATTCTGCTGGGGGTAGGGGCGGGAGATGGGGGTGGGAGGCAATTTTTGATAAACAAGTTACAGGGTCCCAGCGAACTGAACATAGCTAGTGTTCGCCACCCCGACCCCCAATTAGGCACCAGATATTTTCCAAGAACAGTAAACACCTTATATAATGAAAGTAAAAAAAAAAAAAAAAAAAAAAAGTAGCTTTCTAAACTATGCATCTCCACTAACGAAACAAACAAAAGCCCCTTTAAAAACTACCAAAAGCACGTTTTCTAAAGCTGTGTGTATGTTTTTTACTTATACGTAAGGCCAATCGCAAAAAAAAAAAAAAAAAAAAAACTAAGCAAAGTATATTTACCTTAGCTTTTTAGAGACTGAGTAATCAACTTCCATGATTTTCCCATGCAATTCCACTTTACCTTTAAAACAGAAATTAAAGCACTCAGAACCTTGCTTAGATCAAGCCCGCGGGGGTCTAGGAGGGGCACGCACGGAACTCCACGCTCGGGCTCCGCCTTCGGGCGCCCCCAAGGGGTCTCCTACCCGGATCGAGCTGGGCGAACTTGGTGCCCAGTGGAAAGAAAGGTGGGCGCCCCGTGTCTCGGGACAAGGCGGGAAGGGTGCGAGCCCGGGTCGGACCCCAGGTATAGCCGTGGGTGGCATTACCGGAAAAACAAATTTAATAAAGAGCGGCGCCAATTTGAAAGGATGAGCTCATTTGAAACTCAAGCTGCAGGGCTGGCGCGGCCCCGCTGCTCTCCCGGCCCCCACCTCTCCATTCCGCTAACCCGGGGCCCGAAGTCTCCACCGGGCTCCCCTCCCTGCCCTCTCCTCCCGGTGGCCCCGAGAAAACGAGCCGAAGCCCCCCGGAGTCCACCGCAGCGAGAGCCCTGTCCCTGCCCGCTCCAGGGTGTCACCTTGGCCTCGCCGCCGCCCCGCCCCCACTCCACACGCCGGTGGGGAAGGGGCTCCCGCCCGGCCGGGGTTCGGGGGGCGCCGGCCGGGGTCCGGGGGCCCGCGCGGCTGGGAGCGGAGCGTGTGCTGGGGAGAGTTGGGGAGTGCGCGCGCGCGAGTATGTGTGTGTGTCGCTCTCCGTCTCCCGTCTGGGCTCCAGCGCGCTCGCGGGCCCCCCGGTCGCCTCTTTCCCGGTTCTCAACCCGGGCCCCCACCGAGTTGAGACAGGGCACCTCGTAAAAAGGTGCTTCTGGCCGAGCGGGAGGCGGGGGAACGGGCGGCGGAAAGCCCCCAGCCCCGAGTTCTTCTCAATAAAATCGGACAAAAAATTCAGAGAAAAATAGGAGCGCTTGAGAGAGCAAGCGAGAGGGGACTGAGGCTCGGGAGAGGACCGAGGGGATGTGCCGTCGTGCGATGGCTGGGGCTGGGGGAGCCCCGAGACCTCGAAGGGGGTCATCAGGGTGGCGCCGAGGGGGTGCCGAAAGTGGGGGGCCGTGGGGCGAGGTGGGGAGGGGGCTCGAAAGGAGAGTGCGGCTCAGGAGACGCCAGAGGGCGAGAGGTCCTGGGCACGAGGCACGGGAAGAGAGAAGGTCCGGCCGGGGGAGGAGGAGACGCTGGATTTGGGGAAGGGGGTACCCTGACAAAGGGGGTGACAGGAAGGTCAGGGGAGAAGTGAGACGGGGGACGCTCAAAGGGTGGGGGGCGGGGGAGCTCAGAGACCAGCCTGGGGCGCCAGGGGAACGAGGGGGTGCCCCTAAGGAGCCGGCGAGCCTCGGGAACCCTCGGAGCGGCACGGGGGGCGCCCCAAGGCTGCGGCCCCGAGGGCTAGGGCAGAGTCCGGAGCTGTGGGGGGAGGGTAGCGGGCCGTCCCAGGAGCGGGCCGGCGGCGAGAGTTGAGGGTCTGGTGCGTGGAAGTGAGCGTGCGGGCGCGGGAGCCGCCGCCGGGCGCCGCCCGCCGGACTCGGCCTCCCTCCCGGCGCCGTCCCGGCCTGAGCGGGGCGAGGCGGGGGAGGGGGCCGCGCTGAGTGCTCACCCGAGAGGGTCTCGATGGCGCGGATGGCCCAGTTCTGGTCTGGGTAGTCCACGAAGGCGTAGCCGGACTTGAGCAGGACCTGTCCCGCCAGGGGCAGCTTCCTGTCCCCAAAGAGCTGCCGGAGGTCGTCGGCGGTGACGGCGGGGCTCAGGTTCCCGATGTAAAGCTTGTTCATCATCCGTCTCTTCCCCGAGAGCCCGCGGCTCCCCCGGCCCGGTACCCGGCGCTCCTCGCCTCCTCCGCTGCCCTCGTCTCTCCTCCTCCTCCACCCCCCCTCCCCGCCCTCCGCCCGCCCGCCACCCACCCCCACCCTCAGCCTGGCTCCCCCCACCGCGGCCGGCCCGGCCCGCCCGGGGGCAGAGGCGGAGGCGGGGACTCGGCGCGGCTGCCTCCTCGGGGCAGAGTCCCGGGCCGGGCGGCGGCGCGCGGACAAAGCGCTCTCTCTGCCTCCCTCTCTCTCCCTCTCAAGGCGGTGGCGGGAGGAGGAGCAGCGGCGGGCGGCGGCAGCGCACCCCGCGTGTGTCTGTGTGAGAGTTTGTACGGGCGTGTGCGCAGCCGAGAGGGAGCGAGCGAGCGCCCCCTCCCCGCCCCGCGCCGCTGCGCCCCTTGCCTCGCGCCCCCAGCGCTCGGCAGTGGCTGCTTGGGCTCCGGCCCCGCGCCAGGCGGGCGGAAGCGGGTCGCGGCCCCGGGCTGGGGCTCCGGGCGCCGGAACCCCGGGCAGGCGCGGCGCCGAGGCCGGGCGAGCTGCGGGGCGGGGGAAGGCGCGCCCCGGGCGCGGGTGGGAGCGCGCGAGGGGGCGACGGGGAGCCTCGGGCGTGGGAGAGAGAGGGGCCGCGAGTGAGCGCGGAGAGGGGTGTGCGCAAGGTGGACCGGATGTGAGTGCGCGGCTACCAGGGTGAGCGGGAAGGTGTGTCCCGGAGGTGAGAGGCGAGAGCAGGCTGGGAGACAACAACTTTCGTAGCGACTTGGCCGAGGCTGGCGCCCTGCGCGTTCCCGGGCCGTGCGCTTGCTCTGAGACCCGATCCCTGCCACGCTCTCCGAGGCGACCGAGCGGCGCGTGTGGTCGAAGGATCACGCGCGGGAGTCGGGACGCCTGGGACCGGGGTCGGCCGGGCCCTCGCGGGCCGTGCTCGCGGGAAAGTGGTTCCCGGTCCCGGGCCTCAGTTTCCCGACCGGAGAGGGAAGGCGGAAGGCCAGCGCGGAGTCACGTCCCCTCCGCCCAGACCCCGCGCGTCCGGAACCCCGCGGCAGGCGGCAGCCTGACGTTGGCAGCTGCTCTCTATTCTGGGAAGTGCCGAGGGCTTCCCGGGCGGCCGCGGCGAAAGCCAGGTGGCGGGTGGGGAAGCGAACGCCGAGGGGCCAGGGGCTGCGGGGAGGCCGGAGCGCTGGGGTCAGCGGCCGGGGTACGGATGCTCGCCGCCTGGCTGCGCGGCCGGTTCAGCTCCAAAGCCAGGGTGGTGGGAGGCGAGGGTGGCTGGAAGCGGAGGAGCGCAGGCTGTGTAGGAGTTCCCCGAGCACTGGGAAGGGCCGGGAGAGGAAAGAGGTCCTTCCAAGCGGAGGAAACAACGTGACCGACGGAAGAGGCAGGGTTGGGATGAGAGCAGGCTGGAGCCGAGGGGCTCGGGCAGGATCCAGACAGGCTAGAGCGGGCTGCAAGTTCCGGGGCCCGGCTGGAAGCCTGATGGTTAGAGCCTGGTCCCGGCCAGGAAATGAAATTCTACAGGAGGGAGAAAAATGGCAGGATTCAGAGGTGACGAGGCAGAAGATTCCAAGCTCTGGACCTCTGGGGGGCCTTTGGGAGAGTTGAAGGTTTGATCGTGGAAATACTGGGTTTTGTGAGGGCGTTGGGGCGCGGGTGCGGGGGGTGTCCCTGGGTGAAGTCACGAATGCAGGAATGGAACAAGTTCGGGTCTCCTGACTGGGTCATGAAGTAGTATTGTCTTTCCCAAGCTTTCCTGTTGGTGAGCGGCGTGGAGGTAACGGGTCTTGCTGGATTTTGTATTTTCCGCAAGTACTCCCAGGTGATTCTGGTCTGGGAAATACCGTTGGAGTGGAAGGCCTAACTGCCCCGGACTCAGACCTTCTCTCTGCCCCCAACTTTGTGCCCTGAGATGTTCCAGCATTCTTGAGCCTAAGTTTCTTCATCTATAAGGAGATAACCAGTCCTCGCAGGGCTATTGTGAGGGCTACAAAATGGGTAACTGCCTAGCGTGTTGAGAAACGGGTGGTCAGATGGTTTCTGACCTGTTTCTCTTCTTTCCACCAGGAAGTCATGAACTTTTAAAAGACTTTATTCTAGAGAAGGAGATCTTCTTAACTAATTAGGTGTCCAGAGGAGAAAATAATGAATCCATTTTCACCTAGATATTTGCAGTTATTTGAATTCTGGCTTTTGTCTCAACTATTCACATATTTTTTCTCTCTCTCTAGAAAAAGAATCGGATTTTACTGCTCCAGGAGTTGAGAATGAACTTGGTTACTAATCCCCAAAGTAATAGATAAACTAGGTGTGGATACTTCTTTACTAAATTGTATCAGAGAATCACAAATGAACATAACTTGTGCATGCATAAACCTCAGCAGACTGAACTAACCATCTTTAGATTATTTACACACGTGCTCCTAATTGATATGGTCACCTTTATATTATAGGACAGCACGTTTGCTTATTCACGGGTACATGTAAAGGAGAAATGACAGTGGCAGGAATAGTTGGCCTCATTCCTCTCCAACAGGTTAGAAAAGCTGTTTTGTTGTTGTTGTGTAGCATTTTAGATACATCAATTATTTAGTCCTACTGTAAGACGAAAAACAGCTTCACATGGGCAGTAGACAATGTACAGATTCTTGGCAGAGGTGGTGTATCAGTCCATTTTCATACTGCTCTGAAGAAATGCCCAAGACTGGGTAATTTATAAAGAAAAAGAGGTTTAATGGACTCACAGTTCCACATGGCCTGGGAGGCCTCCTCATAGCGGAAGGTGCAGGAGGAGCAAAGGTACATCTTACATAGGGGCAGGCAAGAGCACGTGTGCAGGGGAACTTCCCTGTATAAAACCAGCAGATCTGGTGATACTTATTAACTACCACAAGAACAGCATGAGAAAAACCCACCCCCATGATTCAGTTACCTCCCACCTGGTCCCGCCCATGACGTGGGGATTACGGCAGCTACGTTTCAAAATGAGATTTGGGTGAGGACACACCCAAACCGTATCAGGTGGCTTCTGGTGAACTGTTCTTACCCTGCTTCACCAAGTCACTGAAACTTTTTTTTTCTGAGAAATAACTGCTCTTTGCTGCACTTGTCAACTGTCCTGCTAGAGTTTTGGAAACAGCGGGGCTGCAGAAGGAGGGCTTGAACTGTAAGTGTGATGGAGGCCATGCTTCCACTATACCCCTGGTTTGCAGCATCTACAGTGCCTTATCTTAGAATGCAGAGTTATTTTTCACATGATAGAGAAGGAGTAGGGGACCTCTGAAGACAATAGGGGACAGCATCCAAATGCAAAACCAGAAATCCAGAGACCTTGCTCCTGCCAGACAAAACTTATTTTCTACCAGTTTTCTCTTGAGTTCCCCTACTTATCCCTCCCCCAGAGAGCTGAAACAGAGATCATCTTGATTGATGTAGACTTGGTTTACGCCTGATAAGCCAAGATTTTATGAACGTTTAACAGAGGTCAGAAATTTAGAGAAAATCTTATAGTAGGCATATTACCTTTTAAAGCATGAATTAACTAATGTTTTCCTCAAGAGTTTCAAAGGCAGTACAGATCCTCATGGTTTCCCAGTGATTCTTTTAGGCAAGACAGTGATAAGGTGGCTGGGACAAGCTTTCTTAATCCTTTTCAGGTAGGAAAACTGAAGCCCAGGAAAGTATAATTTTTTCTTGATCACACAAAGGGCCTGAAACACACCTGGAAACAACATTTTAGTCTAACAACAAAGAGTTCATAAGTATTAAGTTTTTTTCTTTTTTTCTTTTTTTCTTTAAAAAAAAAAAAAAAAAAAAGAGTCTTACTGTCACCCAGGCTGGAATGTAGTGGGGTGATCATGGCTCACTGCAATCTCAAACTTCCAGACTCAAGCAGTCCTCCCACTGTAGTGTCCTGAGTAGCTGGGACTACAGATGCATGCCACAATGCCCAGCTAAAGATTTTTTTAAGAGATGGGATCTCACTATGTTGCCCAGGCTGGTCTTAAACTCTTGAGCTCAAGCGATCCTTTTGAACCTACAAAGCCATAGCGGAATGTTTTTTGCTCGACTGATAATGTAGTCAGTATAACCAGTGTCTCTAGATAATGTGAGAATTTGAAAGAGAAAGTCAAGCCTATTTGCTGGCAGGCTGGGGCATAACCAACATTTGGAGGTAATTTTTAGAAGGTCTTGCACCTGTCTGTGCAACAGGAATGATTTGGTAGTAGGGTAATGTCCCTTAGACCTGGTGCCAACCATTTTGGCACCAGGGACCGGTTTCATGGAAGACTATTTTTCCACAGATGGGTTGGAGGGTGGTTTCATGATGAAACTGCTTCACCTCAAATCATCAGGCATTAGTTAGATTCTCACAGGGAGCATGCAACCTAGATCCCTCATGTACAGTTTAAAATAAGGTTCAAACTCCGATGAGAATCTAATGCCACCGCTGATCTGACAGGAGGTGGAGCTCAGGCAGTAATGCTTGCTTGCTCCTCACCTCCTGCTGTATAGCCAGGTTCCTAACAGGCCATGGTACCAGTCCATGGCACCAGGGTTGGGGACCTCTGCCTTAGACACCTTTTCTTGAGTTGGCATAAGATAATTGCCTTATGCCAGTTACTTCACCTGTTTGAGCTTCAGATTCCTCGTTTGTAAACTAGCCCAATTGTTTCCTCAGTATAAATTCTAGCCCTTCTCATATTATGCAAATGCTAGGCCATTTCAGAATTCTGTCTTTTTGCACATTTGTTCTCTTTCCCTGGAATGCATTTCTTCCCCTGGTAAACTCCTGTCTTCCCCTGACTTGGCCCCATGATACACATAGCACTTCATTCATACAGATAAAAAATATTTTGTCTAGTGATGTTTACAACTTTGTGAATATATTGAAAACCATTGAAGTGTATTTCAAGTGAGTAAATTTTATGGTATGTGAGTTATATCTCAATTTTTAAACATGGAGGGTGGAGGGAAGCCTTCCCTACTACATGGTGGGTTTCTGGAGGAATGAGGTCTTCTCATTTTCCTTTTTGAATTTCGTTTGGCCAGTATGAAACCTGGTCCGTAATAAAGTCTCAGATAATATTGTTGAATAAACAATGACCATCTGAGGTTTGTTCTAAGGATTAAATGAAGATGTATGTGATGGTATTTATCTTGCATGATCCCCTTGTTGAATTCCTTTATTCATGGCACTGTGTAGTGCTAAGCACTGAGGATGCAGAATGAATAAACATCATCCTGATCTCAAGGAATTTATGGTCAGTGGAGGAGGCAGATGTATAAACAGACCATAACATGGCATTAGAGGTGCCACCGTAGACTTTGTGAGCATACAAGATGGAGCATCCCATTCAGCCTAGGGTTGGGGAAGGGAACATTGATTTTGGTTTTGAAGATAATTTTGAATTGATTTTGGTTTTGAAGGATAATTAGGGATTTACTAGAATACAAGGCATAAAAGAGGAAATACATCATAGGCAGAATAGCATATGCAAAGGCACAGACACACAAAGTATCTGTTCCACATCTGAAATCCAATCCAAATGTTAACCCAGAAATGTTTGAGAACAAGACAGAAGAAATAATGCAAAACAAAAAAGATTCCCAGAATCAAAGACATGGATCTCCAGATCAAAGAGGTTTGCAGAAGGCCCAGCAAAATGAATGGTAGAAGATCTAAAAAGCACATCATCATGAAATTCTGAACTCAAATTATAAAAGCATCTGGACAAAACAGGTCGCATACAAAGGAGTTGGAACAGGAATGAGAATGTATTTTCCTAAAACAAAGGAAACTAGGAGTCAATAGAGCAATACCTTTAAAACTGAGTGGATATTATCTTCAATCTAGAATCCTAAACCTAGTGAGACCATCAGTTTAAAAAGATATGCAAGAATTCAGACATGCCAATTTTGGGGACACTACTGGGAGATAAGTGCCAGCAAAACCGTGGAAGAAGACTACCTGGGATTTGGAAAATAAGGAATCCAACATGGCGGACTCTGAATTTAAAAATCCAGAATGCCTGTGACGCAGCCATCCCAAGAGCAACCAGCACAGATTGGAACAAGAGGATAGATGGCTCAGAATGAGGTCTGCAAGGAACAACAACAACAACAAAATGGAACTCATTTGTATGAGTGCATAATGATTATTTCTGATAGGATGGCAGACATGTTGTAGCATTTGGAAAAAATTAATCACAAGTATATGGAAAGCCAGACAAGTGGGAAAACAAAGAAATCATTAGCCAAAGGAAAAATACGTGGTCATACAAGAAAGGAGCAATGGTCATAGGCTCAACAGTGAAAATGTTTGTACAGTCATAGTGTAAACACTGATGTATTATCCAAACTGCATAAAGAGATCTTACAAATCAATTAGAAAAAGACAACCATTGGAAAAACGAGCAGAGTATGAATGGGCTAATTCACAGAAGATGAAACTCAAGCTCAACTCATGAGTAATTGGGGAAATTAAAACTATTCACTAACTGGGCATGGTGGCTCACGCCTGTAATCCCAGCACTTTGGGAGCCTGAAGCAGGAGGACTGCTTGAGGCCAGGAGTTCAAGACCAACCTGTTCAATAAAGTGAGACCCTGGCTCTACAAAAAAAAATTTAAACATTAGCAGGGCATAGTAGTACATACCTATAGTCCTAGCCATTCAGGAGGCTGAGACAAGAGAATTCCTTGAGTCCAGAAGGTTCAGGCTACAGTGAGCTATGATCATGCCACTGTACTCCAGCTTAGGTGACAGAGTAAGACCCTGTCATTTATACATACATATGTACATAAAATCAAACTGACAAAAATCTTAAAATTCTGATGGTTCAAGGGTCTTGTTGAGGATATGGAGCATCAGAAACAGTCATCCACTGCTGGAAAGAGTATACACAGGTACAATTACTCTGAAGAGTAATTCATCAGTATCTAGCAAAGCTGAAGATACAGGCCCTGAGTACGGCCTGGCAATCTTTCTCCAAGATGGTTATTATCTCACTTTCAGCTTCTAAGTGATCATTCTCCACCCGGGGTCTCAACTGATAACCCTGCTTTCTATTTCACTGAGAGACTAGAAGCAATCAGAAGAGCACTTCAAATATTTGCCCACATACTTGCATCTGTGCCCATAGACTCTGTATTTCTTATATTACTGTGGATGACCATGCATGATTTAGAAGTAAAAATTGATGACTCCAGAGAAAATAAACATCCACACCCTTTGACCTAACAATTTTCCTCTAAAGAAATTCCACATTTTCGCAAAGAAACATATATGACCATTCAATGTAACACTGTGATGGTGAAAAATTTAAATGTCCATAAACAATAAAACTGATACATTGTAGCATAGCTGTAAATTGACGATTATATATTGAGTCAAAGGGGACACATGTTTGTTTATTTTCTCTGGAATCATTACTTTCTCCTCACTTCCGTATGAAATAGGCAACGTGCCAACATTAAACACCTAAACAAAAGAAAACCAAACGTATGCTAAGTGAAAAGTTACAGAAGGATGTTATATGATAAGTTTTCTTTCTTTCTTTCTTCCCCGCCCCCCCCACCACACCCCCAGAGATGAAGTCTTGCTTGGTCACCCAGGCTGCAGTACAGTGGCATGATCTCGGCTCACTGCAACCCCTGCCTTCCAGGCTGAAACATTCCTCCCACCACGGCCTACCGAGTAACTGGGACTACAGGTGTGCACCACCACACTGGCTAATTTTTTGTACTTTTGGAAGAGATGGAGTTTTGCCATGTTCCCCATGGTTGGTCTTGAATACCTGAGTCCAAACTATCCATCCTCATTGGCCTCCCAAAGTGCTGGGATTGGAAGTGTGAGCCACCACAGCTGATCTATACAAAGCTGAAAACATGCAAAGCAATTCTGTTGTTGATATGGACACATTTGTGTGGCATAATTGTATAAAAATGTGCATAGAAACAACAAACTCCAAATTGGGGATAACTATTACCTTTAAGGAGGGAGAAAAGGGAATAGGAGAAGATGGAAGGGCACACATAGAATTTCAATTTTTTTGTTTGTTTGTTTCATGGAGTTTCACTGTTGTGCCCATGCTGGAGTGCCATGGCGCAATCTTGGCTCACCACAACCTCTGCCTCCCGGGTTCAAGCGATTCTCCTGCCTCAGCCTCCTGAGTAACTGGGATTGCAGGCATGCACTACCACACCCAGCTAATTTTTGTATTTTCAGTAGAGGGGATTTCTCCATGTTGGCCAGGCTGGTCTCAAACTTCGGACCTCAATTGATCTGCCCACTTCGGCCTCCCAAAGTGATGGGATTACAGGCGTGAGCCACCGAGCCCCACCAATTTTTGTTTTTTAAAAGTAGGTGGCAGGTACGTGGGTGTTACATTTTTATTACTTTTAGACAGGTTAATTCTTGTCAGATGTGCATCATAATCACCAAGAAAACCTTCAAAAATACAGATTCCCAAGACTTACCATGAGAACTCCTGAATCAGAATTTTCAGGGTGGAAGCCCAGGAATCTATTTTTCTTTTGTTTTATAGTACGTTCTTAATATGCTTACCCAGAATCTACATTAAAAAAAAAAAAACAACTAAAAGAATATGTGTGTGTGTGTATATATACACACAATAATAATACAAGATGTCCCATATACTCTTTACCCAGATTCCCCAAATGTTAACATTTGTTTTATCTTTTATGTTTCTCTGAATTATATGCCTAAATACCTCAGTTTGTATCTGCTAAAAAAAAAAAAAAAAAAAAAATTAGGCTGGTCATGGTGGCTCACGCCTGTAATCCCAGCACTTTGGGAGGCCGAGGCGGGTGGATCACCTGAGGTCAGGAGTTCGAGACCAGCCTGGCCAACATGGTGAAACCCCGTCTTGCTAATAATATAAACATCAGCCGGGCGTGGTTGCACATACCTGTAATCCCAGCTACTCAGGAGGCTGAGGCAGGAGAATCACTTGAACCCGGGAAGCAGAGGTTGCGGTGAGTTGAGATCACACCATTGTACTCCTGCCTGGCACAAGAGCGAAAACTTTGTTTGTGTCTCAAAAACAAAAACAAAAACAAAAGACAGGAAAAAAAGTCTATTCCCAGTACAATGATAAAAACCAGTAAATAAACATTGATACTATAGTCTGCAGACTCTTCAAATTTCAAATTTTGTGAATTGTGTCAATATTATTATTGCAAAAGAAAATCCCAAATCATTTGTTGTGTATGGTTATCTTGTCTCTTTACTCTCCTTTAATTTGGACAGTTCTTCAGTCATTCTTTGTTTTTTATGGCATTGATGTTATTGATGACTATGGGCTATTTATTTGGTAGAATGCCATTGAATATGAGTTTGATGTTTCCTTATGATTAGATTTATGTCTTGCAGGAATGCTGCAGAGGTTATAATTGTGGTCAGATAATGTGCATTGTCTCTGGAAGCACTTGTTCATTGGTCCCATTTTTGGTGATGTTAACTTTGCTCCCTTGGTTAAGACAGTGTGTCAGTGTGTATCAGGTTTCTTCATTGTAAAGTTACTAAGTATCTCTTGGGGAGATACTTTGAAACTATGTAGATACTCTGTTACTCATCAAAATTTCAACCAAGAGTTTTAGTATCTAGTGTTGAGTCTTGCTTGGATTAATTATTATTGTGGTTGACAAGTGGTAATTCTGATTTCATCATTTCTTTTATATTTATTAGTTGACTTTCTACTGTAAGAGCTTTCCCTTCATCCCATGTATTGTATCACTGTGGACAAATGGATGCTTTTCTTTTCTTTTCTTTTCTCTTCTTTCTTTCTCTTTCTTTCTTTCTTTCTTTCTTTCTTTCTTTCTTTCTTTCTTTCTTTCTTTCTTTTCTTTATTTTCTTTCTTTCGTTTTTATGATGGAGTCTTGCTCAGTCTTGCTGTGTCGCTCTGAACCACGTTGACCAGGCTGGTCTCAAACTCCTGACCTCAGGTGGTCCGCCCACCTTAGCCTCTGAAAGTGCTGCGTGAGCCACCACACCTGGCCTGGATCCCTACTGTATTCAAAGTGCCATAAATGTTTATTATTAGTAAGTATTTTGATGCTCAAATTGTCCCAAATTTGGCCAGCAAGAGCTCCTTCAAGCTGGCACTTGTGAACTTCTGTTATTTTAGGTTTGTACTTTCTCTACCTTGACTATAATCAACCACTTATCCAAGGAGTCCAGGTACTTTTTAGTATTTATAAACCAAGATCTGCGTGCTACATAATACTCACTGCTACAAGAATATCATTGATTCTACACCCTCTTAGTTGGAGAAGGTAGGTAATATATTATATACATAAACATACACACAGACCTACACCTGTCTATTCTGGCTGGTGGTGTATTAAAAATCACAAGTTTGGGCTGGGCACAGTAGCTCATGCCTGTAATCCCAGCACTTTGGGAGGCCAAGGTGGGTGGATCACGAGGTCAAGAGTTCAAGACCAACCTGGCCAAGATAGTGAAACCCCGTGTTTACTAAAAGTACCAAAAAAAAAATACAAAAAAAAAAAAAAAATAGCCGGGCATAGTGGCAGGCACCTATAATCCCAGCTACTTGGGAGACTTACGCAGAGAATCACTTGAACCTTGGAGGCAAAGGTTGCAGTGAGCTGAGATCGTGCCACTGTACTCCAGCCTGGGCAACAGAGTGAGACTCCGTCTCAAAAAAAAAACACACACACAAGTTCACACTAATACTTTTTTGGTTAGTTTTGTTTTGTTTTGTTTTTGTTTTGTGATTGATTGTTTTTTTGTTTTGGGTCAGAATCTTGGTCTGTCGCCCAGGCTGGAGTGCAGTGTCGCGATCTCAGCTCACTGCAACTTCCATCTCCCGGGTTCAAGGGATTCTCCTGCCTCAGCCTCCCAAGTAGCTGGTGTTATAAGTGCCCGCCACCACGCCCGGCTAATTTTTGTATATTTGTATTTTTAGTAGAGACGGGGTTTCACCATGTTGGCCAGGCTGGTCTCAAACTCCTGACCTCAGGTGATCCACCCACCTTGGCCTCCCAAAGTGCTGGGATTACAGGTGTGAGCCACCACACCCAGCCCACACTGATACTT
The DNA here is from genome assembly GCF_037993035.2 of Macaca fascicularis. NCBI lineage: Eukaryota > Metazoa > Chordata > Mammalia > Primates > Cercopithecidae > Macaca > Macaca fascicularis. Next base: position 97,778,280 of record NC_088376.1, read on the forward strand.
CAGATTCCAATGAAATACTGCAAGATTCATTCTTCCCACTTTTCATATTTGTAACTCCTTCAATAGTGAGGAACCTGGCTCCCATTATCTATAATATATTTACTTATTCAATCTTACACACTTAAAATTGGATTGATTCATTTGCTTCTGTTTCTTCTGGTTTTTTTTTTTTTTTTTTTTTTTTTTTTTTTTTTCTGGTTGTTGTTGTTTGTTTGTTTTTGTTTTTGTTTTGAGGCAGAATCTTGCTCTGTTGCCCAGGCTGGAGTGCGGTGGCACAATCTCTGCTCACTGCAACCTCCGCCTCCCAGGTTCAAGCAGTTCTTCCGCCTCAGCCTCCCAAGTAGCTGGGACTACAGGCATGCGCCACCACGCCCAGCTAATTTTTGTGTTTTTAGTAGAGACGGGGTTTCACCATATTTTCCAGGCTGGTCTCGAACTCCTGATCTCGTGATCCGCCTGCCTCGACCTCCCAAAGTGCTGGGATTACAGGCGTGAGCCACCACGCCAGGCCGCTTCTGTTTTTTTCTACTTTATTTCCCACCACCTGCCCCTGCCACTATCCTTATTGATTTTATTTTTCTTTTTGTTGTTAAGTAAAACATTAACAAGATTGCAAAACACAGAATGTATAGTCAGAGGAATTCCATCCCCTCCCCATTCTTTCTATTCTGTCCAGTTCATTTCCTCCCAATCCCTGAGGGTAAACAATTGTATTAACTTCTGGTTTCTCTTTCCTGTGTTTCTTTTTACACAAATGAACATATACATGCATATTTCCTCCTTTCTTACAAAAATGGTAGCATATTACCAATACTCTTTTCCACTTTGCTTTCTTCATTTAACAATAGATCTTGTATCAGTTCATAGAAATCTTTCTCCTTTTTTAAACAGCTGCATAATACTCATATGCCATACATATGGGCATGTCAGTAGCTTCCAATATATTGTAATTTTACAAAAATGATACTATGAATAACCTTGTATGTATGTATTGTTGGAGGTTTATCTTCAGGGTAAATTCTTAGGAGTAACGTTGCTAGGTCAAAAAATAGTACGTGTGCACTGTGCGTGTGTATGTGTGTTAAATATTTATTGTGAAATTCTCCATAGTGATTATACCAGCTTGCATTCCACCAGCACTGTATGAGTGCTTGTTTCCTGACAGCCTGCCAACAAATTCTGTGATTATGCTTTTTACTTTTTGCCAATCTGATAAGTGAGAAATTGTATCTCCGTGTAGTTTTAATTTGTAATTCTCTTATTATGAGTGAAAATGAACTTTTTTTCATGTGTTTAAAGATCATCTTTTTTGTTGTTGTTGGGGATACATTCTCTGTTCATGTCTTTTGCCCATTCTTTTATTGAAGAGTTTTGATCTTTTTTTCTTCTCAGCTTTTATGAGTTATTTAAATATTATGGATGTAAGGTTTTTATCTGTGATACGTGTTACAAATATTTTCTCCCGGGTTTTAATTGTCTTTTGACATTGTTTATGGTGTTTCTTCCTATGGAAAACGTTTTACTTTTATGTAGTCAAGTTTATCAATCTTTTATTCCATTTTATTTAATTTTGAGTTATAGTTAGAATGCTTTCCCCTACCCCAGATTAAAGAAAAATTTACTCATTTTAAAAATAGTATGTGTATGGTGATAGATAGATACATAGGTAGGTAGGTAGGTTGGTTGGTCGACTCTTTTTTTTTTTTTTTTTTTTTTGAGACGGAGTCTAGCTCTGTTGCCCAGGCTGGAGTGCAGTGGCGCGATCTCGGCTCACTGCAAGCTCCGCCTCCCGGGTTCACGCCATTCTCCTGCCTCAGCCTCCCGAGTAGCTGGGACTACAGGCGCCCACAACCGCGCCCGGCTAATTTTTTGTATTTTTAGTAGAGATGGGGTTTCACCGTGGTCTCGATCTCCTGACCTTGTGATCCGCCCGCCTCGGCCTCCCAAAGTGCTGGGATTACAGGCGTGAGCCACCGCGCCCGGCGGTTGGTCGACTCTTGATCCATTTGGAATGTGTTCTTGTTGACGGTGTGAGGTATGGATCTCATTTTACCTTTTTTTTCTTAGTACCTAATTGTTCAAGTACCATTTATTTTAAAAATCCTTTTGGCCCAGGTGTTTTGAGATACCATCTTTATTACATACTAAAGTTTCATATGTACTAGGTCCTACTTCTGGACTTTCTTTTCTACTGGTCTATCCATATTACCATACCGTACTGTTTAATTATAAAGGCTTTATGGTATGTTTTCATGTCTGGAAGGCCAAGTCCCTCTTGTGACTTTTTTCTTTTCTTAGTATTTTCCTGGCTATTCTTGTATGTTTGCCTTTCTGTATGAAGTTTATCATCAGTTTCTCAAGCTCCATAAAAAGGTTGTTGGTGCAGCCATAAAAAAGAATGAGATCGTGTCCTTTGCAGGGACATGGATGGAGATGGAGGCCATTATTCTTAGCAAACTAATTCAGGAACAGAAAACCAAATACCACATGTTCTCCCTTATAAGTGGGAGCGAAATGATGGCAACACTTGTACACAAGACAAAAACAACAGGCCAGGCACAGTGGCTCACACCTGTAATCCCAGCACTTTGGGAGGCTGAGGCAGGTGAATCACTTGAGGCCAAGGAGTTTGAGACTAACCTGGCCAACATGGCGAAACACTGTCTCTACTAAAAATACAAAAAACCAGCCAGGCATGGTGGCGCACGCCTGTAATCCCAGCTACGCAGGAGGCTGAGGCATTAGAATCCCTTGAACCCAGGAGGCAGAGGTTGCAGTGAGCTGAGATCGCGCTACTGCAAACCAGCCTGGGTGACAGACAGATTCTGGTCTCCAAAAAAAAAGAAGAAGAGGGAAAAACACACAGTGGGGAATTTCAGAGGGTGGAATGAGGGAGAGGATCAGGAAAAATAAATAAGTAATGAGTACTAGCCTTAATACCCGATGAAATAATCTGTATAAACAAACCCCATGACCCAAGTTTACATATATAAGAAACCTGCACTTGTACCCCTGACCTCTGTGCCATTGATTTGATGGGAAGTTAACAGATAAGGGCTAAAATTGAAAAATCCAAGAATGGCATAAGCAAATTAGTTAGAAATACATAGATAAATACCAAAGAAGAAAAATCTTCAAAAGTGAGGAGACTTTCTTTTTTCTTTTCTTTTTTTTTTTTTTTTTGAGATGGAGTTTTACACTGTCACCCAGGCTGCAGTGCAGTGGCACGATCTCGGCTCACTGAAACCTCTGCCTCCTGGGTTCAAGTGACTCTCCTGCCTCACCTCCTGAGTAGCTGAGATTACAGCCACACACCACCGCGCCTGGCTATTTTTATTTATTTATTTATTTATTTATTTATTTATTTATTTGTATTTTTAGTAGAGATGAGGTTTCACTAAGTTGGCCATGAAGGTCTTGAACTCCTGACCTCATGATCCGCCCACCTCGGCCTCCCAAAGTGCTAATATTACAAGTGCGAGCCACTGCACCTGGCCAAATGAGAATTTTTCTTAAAAAAAAAAAAAAAAGACTTTTAGTACATATATTAGTCAGGCTCCTGGTAGGAAACAGATGGCTAACTTAATCAGGGTGATTACAAGTCTCATAGAAGTACAGTTGGCCCTCTGTGTTCTTGTATTAACCAGCTGTGGATTGAAAATACTCAGAAAAACGATAAAAATAACAATATAACAACAACAAATAATAGAAATAGGTCAGGTGAGGTGCCTCACATCTGTAATCCCAGCACTTTGGACAGCTGAGGCAGGAGGATTGCTTGAGGCCAGGAGATTGAGACCAGCATGGGCAACAAAGTAAGACCCTGTCTCTACAAAAAAAAGAAGAAAAGTTAACTGAGCTTGACTTTGCACACCAGTAGTCTTGGTTATCTGGTAGGCTGAGGCAGGAGTATCACTTGAGCCCAGAGGATCTAGGCTGCAGGGACCTATGATCACACCACTGCATTCCAGCCTAGGCAACAGAGCAAGACAACATTTAAAAAATTAAAAATAAAAAAGTTACAAATTTTTAAAACAATGTAACAACTGTTTACATAGTATTTACAGTGTATCAGATATTACAAGTAATCTAGAGATGATTTAAAGTATATGGGATCACTTTGGGAGGACTCAGTTGAGACCAGGAGTTCGAGACCAGCTGGGCCAACATGGAGAAACCCTGTCTCTACTAAAAATACAGAAATGGCCTGGTACAGTGGCTCATGCCTGTAATCCCAGCACTTTGGGAGTCCAAGGCGGGTGGATTATGAGGTCAGGAGATCAAGACCATCCTGGCCAACATGGTGAAACCCTGTCTCTACTAAAATACGAAAAATTAGACAGGCGTGGTAGCCCGTGCCTGTAGTCCCAGCTACTCAGGAGGCTGAAGCAGGGGAATCGCTTGAACCTGGGAGGCGGAGGTTGCAGTGATCCGAGATTACACCACTGCACTCCAGCCTGGCAAGAGAGCGAGACTCCATCTCAAAAAAAATATAAAAAGTACAAAATTAGCCAGGCATGGTGGTGAACCCCTGTAATCCTAGCTACTCAGGAGGCTGAGGAATAAGAATCACTTAAACCTGGGAGGCATAGGTGGCAGTGAGCCAAGATTGTGCCACTACACTCCAACCTGGGCGACAGAGCAAGACTCTGTCTCAAAAAAAAGAAAAAAAGTGTATGAGAGGATGTGCATAGGTTATATGCAAATACTATACCATTTTATGTAAGGAGCTTGAGCATTCATGGATTTTGGTATCTTCATGGGGGTCTTGGGATACCAAAGAGGATACTGAAGGACAACTGTACTGTTTAGAAGTGTGGGTGGGTTTAAGGGACATAAACATGGGTTGGTGAAGCACCCTGCCACTAGAGCCACAGGGAGCAGTTTCCACTCCTTGGCCCAAAGAGTGACAAGAAGTACAGCTTAATGAAACAAAAAAAGCTATGGAAGAGGACTGCCCAATAGAAACTATGGACTTGAGTAGAACGTAAGTCACTGCTTAGTACAGCATGACAGGTTGGAAACTGCAGAATAAACATTATCTTACTCTCCTCCCATTGCTGCCAGGGGCCCCTAATGGCTAAACTGAAGCAGAGGTGGAGAGCAAGGAAACCCATTGGTGCCATTTATAATGAGCAGCCTCCTGAAACAATAGGGCAGAGAGGGGTAGAGAGTGGATTTGCAGAGGCACGTGGAAGAAATCCAAGCAGTACTATAATACATTTAAATATATGAATGTACATATACATAATAAAACAATATACAAAGACATATACATAATAAAACAAAGACTGAAAAAGATCAGTTGTGGTGGCTCACACCTGTAATCCAAGCACTTTGGGAGGCTGAGGTGGGCAGATCACCTGAGGTCACAAGTTCGAGACCAGCCTGGCCAACATAGTGAAACCCCGTCTCTACTAAAAATACAAAAATTAGCCGGGTGTGATGATGGGCACCTGTAATCCCAGCTACTTGGGAGGCTGAGGCAGAAGAATCACTTGAACCTGGGAGGCGGAGGTTGCAGTGAGCTGAGATCATGTCACTGCACTCCAGCCCGGGTGACAGCAAGACTAAGTCTTTAAAAAAAAAAAAAAAAAAAGTGAAAAGCAACTTTTGTCAATGAATCTATGGTCTGAAGACACATAAGTCAATTATAACAAAGACGGAAAGGTGGTACATGCCTGAGGAGAGATTGGAGACACTCCCGGTGAGGAAAACCAACAGATTCTCTGGAAATAGTGACCTCTGAGCTAGGGATCTAACTTATGTCATCATATAGCGGCTGGGTGATGGATACTGGTCTATTCTTCTTCAATAAAACATCTGTAGGAGAACTGAAGAAACACCTCAAACCTCATGGTTTCCATTGTCCTGCTTCCTGAGGATATTTGCCTTTTCACATTTTTAAGGTTTTTATTGTTATAATTTTTCCAATCTATATTTTATATTGATGTCCTCAAGATGGAATGACTGATTTTGTACTATGCCCCTGGTATAGTGTTAAGGAATTCAGATGCATGAGCTCAAACAAATATGAGGTTGATCTTATTATACCCATTTTACAGAAAAACTGTGGTTTGGAAATAAGTAACTTACCCAAGGACAAATAACTAGATCAAAATCACAATATAGATTTGACTTCACAGCTCCTCTTTTACCCACCATTCTAAATTGCTTCTCAATGTAGAGATTTCTGGCCAGATGTGGTGACTCACAGCTGTAATCTCAACACTTTGGGAGGCCGAGACAGGAGGAACGTTTCAGCCCTAGGAATTCGAGACCAGACTGGGCTACATAGCGAGACTTTGTCGCTACAAAAAAAAAAATTTAGAAAATTTGCCAGGTGCAGTGGTGTGCACCTGTAGCCTCAGCTACTCAGGAGGCCGAGGTGAAAGGATCACTTGAGCCTGGAAGGTTGAGGCTGCAGTGAGCAGTGATTATGCCACTGCACTCCAGCCTGGGTGCCAACCAGTCTCAAAAAATAAAAAACAAAAATTGGATACAATTCCCAGGTTGCTTTATTAAGGTGCAGATAAGTCCATTTCTTCCTATTCAGTTTTTAACTCTTCTTCTCTCAGGGAATGGTTGAGCTAACACAATGAAACCTTGGTTGTGCCTTGTCTAGTTATATCCCCTGGATTTCAGATACCAACTCCTACCAAGAAAGAGTAGTTTAGAAACTCCAATATGCAGGCTGGGCACGGTGGCTCACGGCTGTAATCCCAGCACTTCAGGAGGCCAAGGCAGGTGGATCCCTTGAGATCAAGAGTTCCAGACCAGCCTGACCAACACAGAGAAACCCTGTCTCTACCAAAAATGCAAAATTAGCCGGGCGTGGTGACACATGTCTGAAATCCCAGCTACTTGGGATCTCCAGCTGAGGCAGGAGAATTGCTTGAACCTGGGAGACAGAGGTTGCAGTGAGCCAAGATCACACCATTGCACTCCAGCCTGGGCAACAAGAGCGAAACTATGTCTCAAAAAAATTAAAAATTAAAACAACAACAACAACAACAACTCACATTCCAGGGTCCCACTCCTGGAGTCATCTAGACTTAAGGAACTCAAAAGTCTGTGTTTTTACTCGTGCCCCACACACTCCTGGCAGGTGATTCATAGACCATATTTGAGAAGTTACAGTGGAACCATGTGTACCCAGACTTGCTAAACATTGAGTGTTGGAGAGTAGGGACAGAAAGGAAACTTGGGTTTGGGTTGTAAGCTGGCTCAAGGAAGGTACAGCCCATCTTTTCCTCATGGGTACTCTGGGCTTAAACTGTGAGGAATTTTACAGCATCTCAGACCAGAGACGACTTTGTGGTGGGCCTTAGAGAATGATCAAGGCAACATGTTCTAAGGTCTTGATGGCAGAAGCACCAGGGGCCTATTGTTTTATAATTAAATGTCTATTGGTACAGTGGCCTGTCAAACTCAGCATGCAAGTAAACACCCTCTCCCTGCCCACAGACCATGGGAGTTTAATCTTTAGTTGATGGCTTCTAATTTATACGGTACTTCACTTCCCTGATGTCCTACCCCTTCTCCATGTTTCTTGCCTCCTCCCATTGCTGCTCCTCTGAGAAAGGAAGACATAGTGGAAACTGCTGTAATGAAGCCAGCAGTCCTAACATTAAATTCTCTTTCACTTACTAGCTGTGTGACTTTAGTAAAGTTACTTAGTCTCTCTGAGCTTTGATTCCCTTTTGTAAAAGGAGAATAATACCTACCTCATAAAATTGCTACATGAATTAGAAATGCCAGACGGAGCACAGTGGCTCATGTCTATAATCCTAGCACTCTGGAAGGCCAAGGCAGGAGGAATGCTTGAAGCCAGGAGTTCAAGACCAGCCTAAGCAAAAAAGCAAGATGCTGTCTCTAAAAAGAGAGATGCTTTATGTCAAGTACCTGGAACACGACCTGTCACTCAGTAGGTGGCAGGTGGGGATATCACTGCCCTACTGAAGATTAGGGCTTTCCCTCCTCCTGCTGAGGTTCTTGACTCAGGGCACTTCAGCATTGCTACAATGAGAGTTGCTCTCTTGGCAATTACTTGAAAGTTTCTAGACAAAGTTGGAAAGAACTTTAGCAGTCATCTGGTCCATCTGGCCTAGTGGATGCAGGAGATCCTGGCACAGGTCTCATGACAGATGGGCACCCCAACTCTGCCCGTACCAATGGAGAGCTCCCTCCTGAAGCTGACTGTCATTGGAAGATTGGTTGATTGGAAGAAAGCTTTTCCTTGAGTTGAGCTGAACTCATTTCCCCACTAATTGTAGACTCAAAACCAGTTAGAGCTAAAAGACATCTCCAAGATCTTCAAACCCACCTGCTTATTTTATGAATGAGGACTCTGAGGCTCAGGGAAGTAGGGTGAGGTGCTGTTCATGCAGAGCTAAGGAGACCAGTGTCTCCTTCAGTGTCACTCATTCACATGGCCTCTCAGTTCTTATAGTGTCTCCCCCACCCGCATTCCCTCAACTTTCCTCCCATGAACCAGGATCCACTCTTCACCCCTCTGATTACCCACCTTTGCATGTGCAAGTTTGTGATGCCAAAAACTAAACATAATTCTTACCGTGATCTGGCCCTAGCAGAGCAAAATGGGGCTATTTGAGAGTTAGAGCTAGGGCAAGATAGGAATTAGACCTGGAAAGGTCAAGAACTTAAACTAGGCTGGGCGTGGTGGCTCACGCCTGTAATCCCAGCACTTTGGGAGGCTGAGGTGGGTAGATCACGAGGTCAGGAGATCGAGACCATCCTGGCTAACACGGTGAAACCCTGTCTCTACCAAAAATACAAAAATTAGCCAGGCGTGGTGGTGGGCGCCTGTAGTCCCAGCTACTTGGGAGGCTGAGGCAGGAGAATGGCGTGAACCCGGGAGGTGGAGCTTGCAGTGAGCCGAGATCACACCACTGCACTCCAGCCTGGGTGACAGAGCAAGACTCTGTCTCAAAAAAAAAAAGAACTTAAACTACACAAAAGCAACAGGTTAGCCGGGCTCAGTGGTTCACGCCTGTAATCCCAGCACTTTTGAGAGGCCAATGGGGGAAGATCACCTGAGGTCAAGAATTTGAGACCAGCCTGGCCAACATGGTGAAACCTCGTCTCTACTAAAAATACAAAAGTTAGTGGGGTGTGGTGGCAGCCACCTATAATCCCAGCTACTCGGGAGGCTGAGGCAGGAGAATCTCTTGAACCCAGGAGACAGAGGTTGCTGTGAGCTGAGATCACACCATTGTACTCCAGCCTGGATGACAAGAGTGAGACTCCATCTAAAAAAAAAAAAAAAAGGCAGCAGGTCCCTTATAGAAATGTGGGTGGTTGTGGTTGTTTAGTTGTATTCAGCTCCTCTTCACTGACCTCTTAGAATTTGTTGTATACACTTTTAAAACATCTCTAACAGGCCCAAGGAAGGTACTCAGTGAAATTTGCCAAATTAACATAAATTTAATTTTAACATTTTTTTCTAACGAATTTAAAAGGAGGGGGTGGAGATAGGAGAAAGTGTCAAAGGAAGAAACTGACCTGTTGTCTCAAAACCAGTTGTAAGTTAGTAATTTTGCCTAAATGAAGAGCGGGACCTCACACATGATTTTAAAATAAACCCAAGAAAATTTCCATAAGTCTAGTATTGGCATTTTCTGGAAATGTTAATAGAGATCACACAATAAAGAATTGCCTGGTCTAAAATACAATAAAAATTGTGAGACCTTTTGTTCAAAGCCATTCAGAGAACTGATCTTGGAGATTCTCACATTTCTGAAAGGAGGAAGGAGGGGGCATGGCTGAGAAGATTGTCGTATTATTCAACTGACCAATCCTCAGGGAAGGTATTTGTTTTATGAAATGCTGTGACTGTCAAGATATTTAACAAGATGGCCCTGCCTCAGTAATTTTTTAAGACCAATATTACATCTGGTTATTGGATTTTGAGACTTTCTAATAGTTGGCATTATTAGAATGGAGAGACTAAATTTTAGTTTTAATAGGTGTTGTCCATGGATCTATCCCAGGTACATCTGGTGTGGGTTTTTTAAATTTATCTACAATTTGCTTCATTTTTAGACAAATTAGATATATGCTCTCCTAGATAAAAATTTATAAAAATCTCATTCCTTTATATGAAAGACATCTTTAGCACTCACACCAGAAGTGATCTCAGAAGCAGCTGATCTGATTAGCTAATTCTTGCCAAAAGAACAACCAAATAAGTACCACACCAAAAGTAAAATTGTTGTTTTTGTCAGAAGTTTTCCATTATTCAAATAGGCAATTTTAAGTAACACACATTCAGCTGTTACAAGCAGTGTGTGTGGGGGTGAGGGTGAGGGGAGTGGTGTTGCTATTTCAGAAAGAACAAGAGCTATTAGGAGCCCTCACCAGGTCAAGGAAAGAAACCACTTTCTACTCCTGTAGCGCACTCCAAGAGAGACCGTCCTGAGCTCAAGCTAGACTAAAAGACTAAATGTAGGCTGGGCATGGTGGCTCACTCCTGTAATACCAGCACTAAGGCTGAAGCAGGCAGATCACCTGAGATCAGTAGTTCAAGACCAGCGTGGCCAACATGGTGAAACCCCATCTCTGCTAAAAATACAAAAATTAGTCAGGTGTGGTGGCAAACGCCTGTAGTCCCAGCTACTTGGGAGGATGAGATAGGAGAATCACCTGAACCCGGGAGGCGGAGGTTGCAATGAGCCAAGATTGTGCCATTGCACTCCAGCCTGGGCAACAAGAGCAAAACTCCGTCTCAAACACACACACACACACACATGCACTGCTTGTAACAGCGGAATGTGTGTTATTTAAAATTGCCTAAATAATGGAAAAAAAGAAAATCTTGTTGATTTCTTAAATAGTATTTATTTATAGGTAAAGCCTTTTTTCTATGATAAGGCATCAAATTAATAATGGAAGTTAGTGGGAAATATGATTAAATTTTAAAATTAGTGTTATTCCCAACTGTTTAGACTTTTTATTATGTCTGTCTTTTCTGAGAGAAGGAGAAGGAAGATGTAGGGATGGGTAATCTACAAGGTCTCTGATGCTATTCAATTCAGCAGTGTTCTGATCTTTAAAAAATCCAGCAGCAAGGAATTCTGATAGGTCCAACTCAGTTACTCCTAAAAGCTACTGCCAAAAACAAAAGGAACAAAGAATGGTGACAAAGATTCTGCTTTTGATAACAGACTAAAGCAGGCTGTCTGAGGTAAGTTATTAACTTATATCAGAAACAAAAGAATGGCACAGCTTTAGAAATAGAAAACCTGGATTCTGGTCCTCACTGCTTCTTTACCCTATGGCCTTGGGGTAATTCGTTTAATCTCTGTGCCGAAATCACTTGCTGAAGGCACAGTGCTGTATTGGATCATCTTTTGGGGGAGTCTTTTAGTGGTAAGATCTATTATCAGAATTCTTCTTGGGAAAGTAGCTGTCTTCGTTTCAGGAAGTACCATGATAAGCCCCTAGGGCATAAGAACTGGCTAGGGCTCAGGCAATCAAAAAAAGGCCGAAAGGCTGCACTTGTAGAAGCAGGAAATTAATTTTTCTTGGGGGTCAGAGGTGGGGGAAGGTGTTCCCTATAGGGTGGAGGAGTGAGGAGAGGGGAAGGGAGGGCTCGAAAATTGTTGGGCTAAGGGCCTTCCTTCATGAAATAAAGATCAGGGAGAAACACGGAATGATCGAAAGGACTCTTGAGAACAAGAAAGCCTAAAATGCAATTTTACATGGTTTGTGGTGTAATGGGCAGTGTGACCCTTCCCCGTGATCCCTACATCTTAGTGAACTTGAATACACTAACGTTCTGTTTGAATGGGGGTTTATTGAAAGAGGAGTAAGGAACCATATGGACACACTGCAGAACGGACACAGCCTCAGAAAAGCTGGAGCCAGGGGGCAGAGAGGCCCTCCGCAACACAGGCTCTCCTGAATCAGCAGAGGGCTTGGTAGGATTTCCAATCAGACCTGAGGGGTTCCGGGGAGCCCAGCTGCCATTTGGATTGCCCCAGTGTTGGAGGGTCTGAGGGCTGCCTACCCTCTGAGCCGCTCTGCTAGCTTCCTTTTCCGGGTTTTTGTCCTTTTCACATTAGTGACAATTTAAGGGGTGACTTCAGAGTCTGCTGGGATCACCTCTAGCTCCACTATTTTGGTTTAAACATAAGAATTTTCCTTTCATATTGTTTTCCCCTCATTGGGTTTCTTAAACCCCTTTGTATTATTCTTAAATCATTTTCTGGTTTTAGCACATTTTGTCATTTTTGTTTCTTCTTTTCTTTTTTGAGACAGGGTCTCGCTCTGTTGCTCAGACTGGAGTACAGTGGTTCAGTCTCTGCTCACTGCAACCTCTGCTTCCCAGGTTCAAGTGATTCTCATGCCCCAGTCTCCCAAGTAGCTGGGATTACAGGCACGTGCTAATTTTTGTATTTTTAGTAGAGACAAGGTTTCACCATGTTGGCCAGGCTGGTCTCGAACTCCTGGCCAAAGTGTTGGGATTACAGCATGAGCCACCATGTCTAGCCACTTTTCCTCTTTTTTAGGGGGTGTATGTTGGAGGGTAGTCTAGCTCTGTCACCAGGTTGGAGTGTAATGGCGCGATCTCGGTTCACTGCAATCTCTGCCTCCCGGGTTCAAGCGATTCTCTTGCCTCAGCCTCCTGAGTAGCTGGGATTACAGGTGCAAGCCACCATGCCCAGCTAATTTTTGTATTTTCAGTAGAGATGGGGTTTCACCACCTTGATCTGACCTCATGATCCACCTGCCTCAGCCTCCCAAAGTGCTGGGATTACAGGCGTGAGCCACCGCGCCCAGCCTCCTCTTTTTATTGGAAGTAAACCAATAGAGATTCTGTTTTTTTCCCTCTTGTTAGAGTGAATTGACAGGTTCTGGCTTATTTTCTACTTCTCTTTTTCATTCATCGTTCAGATTTTTCTTTACTTGGAACTCTCATGGTTACTTGAAGGGCTCCTTTAGGAACCATTTGTAGTTTACTTTCTATAAGTATTATTGGATATAACGTCAATTTTTAGCATATTTAATTAGTTAGATCATCTTTCATATCGAAAAGTTGTATTGCTTCTTTCAACTTGAATTTTTTAAAAAAATTTATCTTTACATATTCCCTATTCAGTTCTATGAGAGTTTCACTTTTCTCACCCTAAGTGAAAATAATCACTTTGTAGTTCCAAATAAAAGCATTAACACCACCACCTAGGGCCAGACATGGTGGCTCATGCCTGTAATCCCAGCACTTTGGGAGGCTGAGGTGGGAGGATCACTCGAGGTCAGGAGTTTGAAGCCAGCCTGGCCAACATGGTGAAACCCCATCTCTACTAAAAAATACAAAAAATTAGCCAGGTGTGATGGTGGACGCCATAATTCCAACACTTGGGAGACTGAACCAGGAGACTCAATTCAACCTGGGAGGTGGAGGTTGCAGTAAATTGAGATTGCACCACTGCACTCCAGCCTGGGTGACAGAGCAAGACTCCATCTCAAAAAAAAAAAACAAACACCTAAAGATTATGCTAGTGGAAGAATAAATTGGTATAACCTTTCTGTCAAGCAATTTGGTGGGGAGCCGTAAAAGTGTTTATACCCTTCAGCCCAGTGATCACAGTTCTCGGAATTTTTCCACTGCAAATAATAAAAAATGTGGTTCAAGATTTATGTACAATATGTTTATTGTAACATTATTTATTTGTGATAGTGACAAATTGGAAACAACCTAAGTGTCCAGCAAAAGGAAAATAAATTGTTACATCCATATGATAAAAATGATGCAGCAATTAAAAACTACACTTTTCCTTGAAACTTGCAGTCAGTTAAAAATGTTTGAATAACCTCTCTGAGTGTCCATGACTCCATGATGGAAAGCAGGAGTGACTTAGGTCTCTTTAACCCTCTCCACTGACTGTGAAAATCAGCCCACCCAGAAGTGGGCACTGAATGAGGGGGCTTATTCCAAAGGCCCAGCCCCAGAGGTTCTGTCTTTGCAAGTCTGGGGGCCTTCAAATTGTATTTTTTTTACTAAGGTTTCCATGTGATTTTGACATTAACCCAGCCTGAGACTACCACCTCATCCCTTACCCATACACCAGGTGCTGGATTCTTTTTTTTTTCAGACAGAGTCCTGCTCTGTCGCCAGGCTGGAGTGCAATGGTGCGATCTCGGCTCACTGCAACCTCTGCTTCCCCGGTTCAAGCGATGCTTCTGCCTCAGCCTCCCAAGTAGCTGGGACTACAGGCGTGCACCACCATACCCAGCTAATTTTTTTTTTTTTTTTTTTTTTTTAGTAGAGAGGGGGTTTCACAATGGTGGCCAGGATGATCTCAATCTCTTGACCTCCCCGAGCCCAGCCCAGGTCCTGGATTCTAGTAAGAATTGGGGAGGGGAGTAGAAAAGAACTGTTCTTTCAAGAAATCTTTACTATTTGAGGAAACGCTATGTGGAAGTAAGGTTTTTTTTTTAAGACAGGGTCTCACTCTGTTGCCCAGGCTGGAGTGCAGTGGCACGATCATAGCTCATGATGTCAGAATTTTAAATAAATTATATTGTATTATTCCAAGTTTGTGGGGAAAATTAATATATGCTTAGAAAAAATAAACATGCCAAAATATTTATAGAGTTTATATGTGAGTAATAGAATTGTGGATGATTAATGGGGAACCATGAGGAGCCGTGATTCAGAGAGGTGAGTTAATTTCCCCAAGTTCTCGTAGCCAGCAAAGTGCTGGAGGAAGGATTCAAACCCAAGTCTGCTTGACTATTAAGTCTGCTCTCTAACAGCTGCTGAAATGTTACTTAAATTTAAAATATATACATAAAGTAAATACAGGCTGGGCGCGGTGGCTTATGCCTATAATCCTAGCACTTCAGGAGGCCAAGGCAGGATGATTGCTTGAGCCTAGGAATTCAAAACCAGCCTGGGCAACATAGTGAAACCCCATCTCTACCAAAAAAAAAATTAAAAATTAGCTGGGCATGGCCAGGCACAGTGGCTCACACTTGTAATCCCAGCACTTTGGGAGGCTGAGGTGGGCAGATCACGAGGTTAGGAGTTTGAGAACAGCCTAGCCAACACAGTGCAACCCTGTCTCTACTAAAAATACAAAAATTAGCTGGGCATGGTGGCAGGCGCCTGTAATCCCAGCTACTCAGGAGGCTGAGGCAGGAGAATTGCTCGAACTCAGGAGGCAGAGGTTGCAGTGAGCCGAGATTGCACCACTGCACTCCAGCCTGGGCGACAGAGCTAGACTCCATCTCAAAAACAAAAACAAAACAAAACAAAACAAAAAAATAGCTAGGCATGGTGGCATGAACCTGTAATCCCAGCTACCCAGAGTGCTGAGATGGGAGTATCGCTTGAGCCCTGGAAGTTGAGACTGCAGTGAGCCGTGATCTCCACTCCAATCTAGGGAACAGAGCAAGACCCTATGTGGGGGAAAAAAAAAGGAAAAAGAAATACAAATATGGCATTCTGAATGTGCTAGATTGAATTATTTATCCCAGTTCTTCCATGCCCTGTGTAATTATTTTACATTCAGACCCTTGCTATGGCCTCATGATGGACAGAATATAGTCTGTGCACGTTGATTTGGGGCTTAGCCATGTGACTTGCATTGGCCAATAGACTGAGGGTGAATATAATGAAAGGGAAGACTTAAAATGGGCTAGCACAGTTGGGCCTTTTCTTTTGCATTCCTGCCTTTTGCCATGAAAATAACATGCTTCAGGTAATCTGTGGTACAAGGGAGATGAGAAATATGTAGGGGCAAACATGGACCCAACCTGCAACTGAAATCTTAAATACCAGCCAACCTGAAAACACGCAATGAAAAATAAGTGATTATGGTTTTAAGTTATTGTGTTATGGATTACCTTATTTTATGTAGAATTATTATGGTTGACATAATAAAGCATAAAGATGTTTGCATTAAGTAATAGAAATTAATCTCTTGGTCTCTCAAAACAGGTCCAAATTTGGTTATGCAAATGATCTAGTGTCTATAGGTAATCAACATCTGGGAAAAGGGTATAACAAGACATTTTATTTAATATACACTGCTTCATTGCATAGTGATACAAATCTCCAGTGAGGAGGGAAATATTTACATAAGGAATACATGGTATTCAGTGGAGAAAAAGGAACACAAACCCCAAATCTCCAGAGGCTAGGGTTGGGAAATACAGTTTATGTGAGCCAGGCCCCGGGTAGAGTATGATCAATGAGGAAATAACAAATAGCCTGGCCTCTAGAGCTCAAAAGGGAGTCATTTTCTTTTCAGGGCATGGAAATACATTCTGCCCATCATGAGGACATAGCAAGGGTATAAATGTAAAGAGTGGAAAATTCTAAACATGACAAGCTTTGAGGTTGGAGCTACAAGGCCCCGAGACCCACTGTGGGTACCCTGTGGGAGCTCTGGACAATGATGACTCAGTCTGCTAACTACACTCCAGGAGTCTAAGCACTGGTTCTACATTTTACTCTCCCCACCTTTTTGTTTTTTTGCAAAAATGAGATTACGTCTCATTTAATCAACTATATTTTGCAGTATGCCTGAACTAGTTTTCAAATTATGAAATATTCTTCTACAATTTCTTTTTTTTTTTTTTTTTTTTTGAGACAGAGTCTTCCTCAGTTGCCCAGGCTGGAGTGCAGTGGTGCAATCTCTGCTCATTGCAACCTCTGCCTCCCGGGTTCAAGCAATTCCCTGCCTCAGCCTCCTGAGTAGCTGGGATTACAGGCACCTGCCACCATGCCCAGCTAAGTTTTGTATTTTTAGTAGAGCTGGGGTTTCACCATGTTAGCCAGGTTGGTCTCGAACTCCTGACCTGGTGATCCACCTGCCTTAAGCTCCCAAAGTTCTGGAATTACAGGTGTGAGCCACTGTGCCCGGCCTACAACTTCATTTTAATGTCTACAAAGCATTCTCTTCTATGGTCCACCATCCTAGGGCATTTGCTTATTTAGGATGGGAACTCAGATAGAAACATTTTTCTCCCATGTTCTATCCTCCACCTTTTTTTCTTTTTCTTTCTTTTTTCCTTTTTTTTTTGAGACAGAGTATCACTCTATTGCCCAGGCTGGAGTGCAGTGGCCCAGTCTCGGCTCCCTGAAGCCTCAGTCTCCCAGGTTCAAGCGATTCTCCTGCCTCAGCCTCCTGAGTAGCTGGGACCACAGGCTCATGCCACCACACCCAGCTAATTTTTGTATTTTTTAGTAGAGAGGGGGTTTTACCATTTTGGCTAAGCTGATCTTGAACTCCTGGCCTCAAGCGATCCACCTGCCTTGGCCTCCCAAAGTTCTGGGTTTACAGGCATGAGCCACTGTGCCCAGCCTGTTTTGTTTTGTTTTGTTTTAGAGACAGAGTCTCACTCTGTTGCCCAGGCTGGAATGCAGTGGTATGATCTCAGCTCACTGCAACCTCTGCCTCCCAGATTTAACCAATTCTCATGCCTCAGCCTCCCAAGTAGCTGGAGCTACAGGCATGCACCACATCACCCAGCTAATTATTTGTATTTTAGTAAAGATGGGGTTTCACCATGTTGCCCAGGCTGGTATCAAACTCCTGAGCTCAGGCAGTCCACCCACCTTGGCCTCCCAAAGTGTTAGCATTACAGGCATGAGCCACCACCACACCCAGCCCTTTACCTTTTTTTAGTTTTTTAAAAAAATAAGAATCTAGGCCGGGTGCGGTGGCTCACACCTGTAATCCCAGCACTTTGGGAGGCCAAGGTGGGCGGATCACAAGGTCAGGAGATCAAGACCATCCTGGCTAACATGGTGAAACCCCATCTCTACTAAAAATACAAAAAGAAATTAGCTGGCCATGGTGGTGGGCGCCTGTAGTCGCAGCTACTCGGGAGGCTGAGGCAGGAGAATGGGGTGAACTTGGGAGGCTGAGCTTGCAGTGAGCTGAGATCGTGCCACCACACTCCAACCTGGGTGACAGAGCGAGACTTTGTCTCAAAAAAAAAAAAAAAAGCTATACACACAAAGCAAACATGCTAAATAAAAATATCAGAAAATATGTTAATTGGAGAGAAAAATCAAAGAGAATAAAATACATGAAACATTTTGATCAAAACAATGAAACAGGCCAGGCGCAGTAGCTCACACCTGTAATCCCAACACTTTGGGAGGCCAATGCTGGTGGATCACGTGAGGTCAGGAGTTTGAGACCAGCCTGGCCAATATGGTGAAACCCCGTCTCCACTAAAAATACAAAAATTAGCTCACGTGGTGGTGGGCACCTGTAATCTCAGTTACTTGGGAGGTTGAGGCAGGAGAATCACTTGAACCTGGGAGGTGGAGGTTGCAGTGAGCCAACATTGTTCCACTACACTCCAGCCTGGGCAACAGAGTGAGACTCTGTCTCAAAAACAAAAAACAAAACAAAGCCAGTGTGGTGGCTCACACCTATAATCCCAGCACTTTGGGAGGCCAAGGTGGGTGGATCACCTGAGGTCAGGAGTTCAAGACCAGCCTGACCAACATGGAGAAACCCCATCTCTACTAAAAATACAAAATTAGCTGGGCGTGGTGGTGCATGCCTATAATCCCAGCTACTCGGGAGGCTGAAGCAGGAGAATTGCTTGAACCCACGAGGCAGACTTTGTGGTGAGCTGAGGTTGCACCATTGCACTCTAGCCTGGGCAACAAGAGCAAAACTCCATCGCAAAAAATACCAAAAACAAAAACAAAGAAACACAATGAAACAAATAAATAGACTGGGCATGGTGGCTCATGCATGTAATCCTAGAACTTTGGGAGGCCAAGGCTGGCAGATCACTTGAGGTCAGGGGTTCGACCTGGCCCACATGGCAAAACCCCATCTCTACAAATAATAAAAAATTAGTCGGGCATGGTGGCACATGTCTATAGTCCCAGCTACTCAGGGGGCTGAGGTAAAAGAATCGCTTGAACCCGGGAGGCAGAGGTTGCAGTGAGCCAAGATTGTGCCACTGCACTCTAGCCTGGGTGACAGAGTGAGACTCTGTCTCAAGAAAGAAAGAAAGAAAGAGAGAGAGAGAGAGAGAGAGAGGAAGGAAGGAAAAAGAAAGAGACTTAAAGGACATTCTCTAAATATTAATATTTAATAAGAAATAGCTATGAGCAAGCATACCATGAGACATAAAATTTTATACATTTTAAAATAAATCCAAACCCTGGGAATTTATTCTAAGCATACGATTCAAAAACAAGAATAAACTATAGAATGTATGGCTAAGTGGCTCTTAGCAGACACAGTTCTTGCACAGATTACTATAAACTCCAGACAAAATACAACACAAAACTTGAAGGCATTTTAGAGTAAACAAAAGCAGGCAGATTCTGGAGAGGAGTCAACACTCAGAGGAAAAAAAAAGGAACATCACAGGGTAAATTATCCATTTATAGAGCTTTTTTCCTGAAGTCAGACCATAGTCAGCATTGCATGTAGTGACTACAACAGACAGAACGCTTGCTAAAACACCACCAGACAAAATTCAGGGAATCCTCTGGTGCTGGGGAGGGGAAGGTAGACTCCCAGAAAGAAAAAACTCATATTGGAATGGTGATAAATTCTGTGTATAAAGTCTGTCCAAAACTCTGTTTGACCCCTGAACCACATAGGCATATGAGACAGATGTAAGCTAAGAACAAAACAATTTGAGCTGCCATCAAAGATATGGAGTTTACAGTTTAAGTTCAACTCAAATTGGTTCTCTGTTTTTAAATTACCCATGTTCTTTAGAGAATATAAAATAATTCAGAATCTCTACAAGGTAGCAGTGACAAGGTCTAGGATACAGTCTGAAGACTCAGGAAAATATGACATCAACAGAGACCAATGGTGAGAACACTCAAAACTTAAAATTAGTAGATAGGGATTTAACAGCTATTATAACTATGTTCAAAGAAGTAAAGGAAAATATACTCACAATAAATGAAAAGATAGGAACCTTAGGGGGTAAATAGGGACCATATCAAAGAACCAAATAGAAATTCTAGAACTGAAATATACAATTTCTGAAATTAAAATCTCACTGGATGATTTTAACAGGAGAATATAGATGACAGAGGAACAACCCAGGAAGCTTGAAAAAATCCAATCTGAAGAACAAATGAAAAAATATTGAAAAAACAAACAGAGCTCTTGTGGGACAATATAAAATGTCCAATATATCTATTATCAAAGGAAAGAGAGAATGAAGCAAAGAGAAAGTTTTAGAAATCAGCCATTTGTTTTTATTTAGTGAAAATTATAAATTTACAGATTAAAGAAAGTCAGTGAAATCCAAGCCACAAACTCTAAAGAAAATTATGCTTAGAAGCAGCATAGTCAAAATTCTGGAAAAAGATAAAGGGAAAATCATGAAAACATTACATACAGGGTAACAATGATTTGAGTGACTAATTACTTTTAGTAGAAATTTTATGGAGACAGTAAAACAATATGTTTTAAATTCTGAGAAATAAATCATCAGCCCAGAATTACATATTCAGCAAAAAATATATTCCAACAATAAAAGTGAAAGAATTACCCTTCAGATTTAAAAAAAAAAAAAAAATGAGGTAATTTGTTATTAACAAGACTACACTATAAGAAACACTACACTTTGGGAGGCTGAGGCAGGCAGATCATGAAGTCAGAAGTTCAAGACCAGCCTGACCAACATGGTGAAACACTGTCTTTACTAAAAATACAAAAATTAGCCAGGCGTGGTGGTGCATGCCTGTAATTCCAGCTACTCAGGAGGCTGACGCAGGAGAATCACTTGAACCCGGGAGGCGGAGGTTGCAGTGAACCACTGCACTCCAGCCTGGGTGACATAGCAAGACTCTATCTCAAAAAAGAAAAGAAAAAAGAAAAAAAAGAAACACTAAAGGGGCTCATCCCTGTAATCTCAACACTTTGGGAGGCTGAGGTGGGTGGATTGCTTGAACCCAGGAGTTCGAGACCAGCCTGGGCAACATGATGAAACCTCATCTCTACAAAAAATATACGAAAACTTAGTCAGGTGTGGTGGCATGCTCCTGTAGTCCCAGCTACTTAGGAAGCTGAGGTGGGAGAATCACTCCCACCCAGGAAGTTGATGCTGCAGTGAGCCATAATCATGCCACTGCAGTCCAGCCTGGGCAGCAGAGTGAGAATCTGTCTTTTTCTTTTTTCTTTTTTTTTTTTTTTTTTTGGAAACAGGGTGTCATTCTGTGGTCCAGGCTGTAGTTCAGTGGTGCAATCTCAGTTCACTGCAACCGCCACCTCCCAGGTTCAAGTGAGTCTCCTGGCTCAGCCTCCTGAGTAGCTGGAATTATGACACCCACCACCACACCTGGCTAATTTTTTGTATTTTTTAGTAGAGACAGGGTTTCACCATGTTGGCCGGGCTGGTCTCAAACTCCTGGCCTCAAGTGACCCACCCACCTCAGCCTCCCAAAGTGCTGGGATTACAGGCATGAGCCACAACACCCAGCCTGAGACCCTGTCTTAAAAAAAATGCTAAAGGAAATTCTGCAGGCTGAAGGCAATTGATACTAAAATGAAGATAATTTTCAGGAAGAAATGGAGACCATAAAAAATGGCAAATATGTGGATAAATACAAAATACTTTTTTCCTATTTATTTAAAAAGGACGGTTTAAAGCAAAAATTGTAAGAGTTCCTTGTAGGATTTCTAATGTATATGGAAGTAATATATATGACAATGTTGCATAAAGGATGGTGGGGGTGGGCAGACTAATGAGGTTTCAAGGTTCTGCCATTTATTTATTTATTTATTATTATTTTTTTTTTTTTTTTTTTTTTTTTTTTTTGAGACGGAGTCTCGCTCTGTCACCCAGGCTGGAGTGCAGTGGCCGGATCTCAGCTCACTGCAAGCTCCACCTCCCGGGTTCACGCCATTCTCCTGCCTCAGCCTCCCGAGTAGCTGGGACTACAGGCGCCTGCCACCTCGCCCGGCTAAGTTTTTTTTGTATTTTTAGTAGAGACGGGGTTTCACCGTGTTAGCCAGGATGGTCTTGATCTCCTGACCTCGTGATCCACCCGTCTCGGCCTCCCAAAGTGCTGGGATTACAGGCTTGAGCCACCGCGCCCGGCCTATTATTTTTTTTTTTTGAGATGGAGTCTCACTCTGTTGCCCAGGCTGGAGTGCAGTGGCGCGATCTCAGCTCACCGCAAGCTCCGCTTCCCAGGTTCACGCCATTCTCCTGCCTCAGCCTCTGGAGTAGCTGGGACTATAGGTGCCCGCCACCACGCCAGGCTAATTTCTTTTTTTCTGTATTTTTAGTAGAGACGGGGTTTCACCGTGTTAGCCAGGATGGTCTCGATCTCCTGACTTCGTGATCTGCCCGCCTCGGCCTTCCAAAGTGCTGGGATTACAGGCTTGAGCCACCGCGCCTGGCCAGTTCCACCATTTATTTATTTAGACAGGACCTTGCTCTGTTGCCCATGCTGGAATGCAGTAGTGTGATCATAGCTCACTTCAGCCTTGAACTCCTGGCCTCAGCCATCCTCCTGCTCAGTCTCTCAGCGAGCTGGGATTACAGGTGTGTCCCACCATGCTCAACCCTACCTTTTATATAAAATGATACAATATATGGCCAGGTGCAGTAGCTCATGCCTGTAATCCCAGCACTTTGGGAAGCCGAGGTGGGCGGATCACCTGAGGTCAGGAATTTGAGACCAACCTGGCCAACATGGTGAAACCCCATCTCTACTAAAAATACAAACATCAGCCAGGCGTGGTGGTGTGCTCCTGTAGTCTCGGCTACTCAGGAGGTGGAGGCAGGAGAACCGCTTGAACCTGGGAGGTGGAGATTGCAGTGAGCCAAGATCACACCACAGAACTCCGGCCGGGATAACAGAGCAAGGCTCTGTCTCAAAATAATAATAATAATAAATAAAATTAAATCATACAATATAAATTCTAAATTGGCTGTGAAAAGTTAAACATGCATACTGTGATCCCTAGAACAAGCCCTAAATGATACAGGAAATATAGCAAAAAATTCAATAGATAAAATATTCAAGTAATCCAAAAGATAGAAAAGGATGGAGAAAACACCAAACTGAAGTAATTAACAGAAAACAGTGGTTTTCCTTTGGCTCCAGGACAAAAATCCATGAGGCCTCCATGGCCTGACTTTGCCAACTTTGCCAGCCTCATCTCTCCAGTCCACTAAGCTTTCTTCATGTTAAACTTTCTCTTCTTCTCTCCACTATCTCCTGTCATCTCCTGCCAGAGAAACTTTCCAGAGTCCTTTCACCGGTCTAATTCCTTCCTCATTCTCCA
Organism: Macaca fascicularis; assembly: GCF_037993035.2. Taxonomy (NCBI): domain Eukaryota; kingdom Metazoa; phylum Chordata; class Mammalia; order Primates; family Cercopithecidae; genus Macaca; species Macaca fascicularis. The sequence continues at coordinate 97,801,553 of NC_088376.1, forward strand.
GGTCTTAGCTTAGGTGACACTTTCTTCAGGAAGCCTTCCTGGGCCAGCTTCTTCCTCTTGTGTGGTCTATTGCACCCCAGACATCTTCCTTTACTTCGCTCATCTGACTACTCTGAAATTTCTGGTTCAGTTCCTCTGTTTCCCTAGACTGAGCTTTAAGAAAGCAGGGATATGGCCTATTTTGCTCAGCATTCTATGCTGTGGCTTGGCATAGAGCTCAGCGCATAGTAAATACTCAGTAAACATTTGTCAAGTGGCTAAAAAGTGACTAAGTGAATGAGTAGAGAAGGAAGATATTGATTAGTCTGCCTCGGGAAGAATCCCTATACTGGAATGTTGAAATTTGCCACAAAATATAGCAGTGAGGGAACCTGAAGGAACTGAGGAAAACCTGTCATAAAAGTGGCTAAGGGGCTGGGCGAGGTGGCTCACGCCTGTAAACCCAGCACTTTGGGAGGCCGAGCCAGGTGGATCACCTGAGGTCAGGAGTTCAAGACCAGCCTGGGCAACATGCTAAAACCCCATCTCTACTAAAAATTCAAAAATTAGCCGGGCATGGTGGTGGATGTCTGTAATCCCAGCTACTCAAGAGGCTGAGGCAGGAAAATTGCTTGAACCTGGGAGGTGGAAGTTGCAGTGAGCCGAGATCATGCCACTGCACTCCAGCCTGGGTGACAGCAAAACTCCATAAAGAAAAAAAGCAAAAATACCTACAACCAACTGATTTTGGATGAAGTCAACAAAAATAAGCAATGGAGAAAGGACTCCTTATTCAAGAAATAGTGCTGAGAAAAATGGCTGAGCATATGCAGAAGAGTAAAATTGGACTTTTTTCCTCTCACCATATACAAAAATTAATTCAAGATGGGTTAAAGATTTAAATGTGAGAACTCAAACCTAGAAAATACCCTTTTGGATATTGGCCTAAGCAAAGAATTTAAGGCTAAGTCCTCAAAAGCAATAGCAATAAAGACAAAAATTGACAAGTGGGATCTAATTCAACTAATAAGATTCTGCACAGCAAAACAACCCATCAACAGAGTAAACAGACAACCTACAAAATGGGAGGAAATATTTGCAAACTATACATTCAACAAAAGTCTGATATGCAGAACCTGTAAGAAATTAACAAGCAAAAAACAACCCCATTAAAATGTGGGCAAATGGCTGGGCGTGGTGGCTCATGCCTGTAATCCCAGCACTTTGGGAGGCCGAGGTGGGCAGATCACTTGAGGTCAGGAGTTCGAGACCAGCCTGACCAATGTGGTGAAACCCCATCCCTACTAAAAATACAAAAATTAGCCAGGTGTGATGATGGGCACCTGTAATCCCAGCTACTTTGGAGGCTGAGACAGGAGAATCATTTGAACCCAGGATGTAGAGGTTGCAGTGAGCCAAGATCAAGTCACTGCCCTCCAGCTTGGGTGACAGATCAAGACTTTGTCTCAAAAAATAAAAAATAAATTAAAAAGTGGGCAAAGGACATGAACAGACAATCAAAAGAAGGCATACAGCCTGGGCATGGTGGCCCACACCAGTAATTTTGGCACTCTGAGAGGCCATGGCAGGAGGATTGCTTGAGCCCAGGAGTTGGAGACCAGCCTGGGAAACGTGGCAAAACCCTGTAAAAATACAAATAATTAGCCGGTGGTTGTGGCACACCCCTGTAATCCCAGCTACTAGGTAGGCTGAGACGAGAGAATCACCTGAGCAGCAACAACAACTACAACAGAAAGAAGACATTCAAGTGGCCAACATACTATTTAAAAATGTTCAGGCCGGGCATGGTGGCTAATGCCTGTAATCCCAGAACTTTGGGAGGCCAAAGCTGGAGGATCATTTGAGGTCAGGAGTTCAAGGCGAGCCTGACCAGCATGGTGAAATCCCGTCTCTACTAAAATACAAAAATTAACCGGGTATGGTGGCAGGTACCTGTAGTCTCAGCTACTCGGGAGGCTGAGGCAGGAGAACCACTTGAACCCAAGAAGCAGAGGTTGCAGTGAGCCAAGATCACACCACTGCACTCCAGCATGGGCAACAGAACAAGACTCTCTCTCTCAAAAATAAAAATAAAAAATAAAAATGTTTAAAATCACTAATCATCAAAGAAACACAAATCAAAATCACAACAAGATACCATCTTACACCAGTCAGAAGGGCTATTATTAAAAAATCAGAAAACAACAGATGTTGCTGAGGCTGCGGAGAAAAGGGAATGCTTATACATTGTTGTTGGGAATGTAAATTAATTCACCCACTGCGGAAAACAGTTTGGAGATTTTCGAAGAACAAAAATAGAACTACCATTTAACCCAGCAAATCCATTACTGAGTATATACACAAAGGAAAATAAATCATCCAGGCTGGGCTTGGTGGCTCATACCTGTAATCCCAGCACTTTGGGAGGCCAAGGTAGGCGGATCACCTGAGGTCAGGAGTTCGAGACCAGCCTGGCCAACATGGCGAAACCCTGTCTCTACTAAAAATATAAAGTTAGTCGGGTTTGGTGGTGGGTACCTGTAGTCCCAGCTACTCGGGAGGCTGAGGCAGGAGAATCGCTTGAACCCAGGAGGCGGAGGTTGCAGTGAGCCAAGATCATGCCATTACACTCCAGCCTGGACAAAAAGAACAAAACTCCATCTCAACAAGTAAATAAATCATTCTACAAAACAAAAACAAAAACAAAAAAACACATGCACTTTTATGTTTATTGCAGGACATTCACTATAGCAGAGACATGGAATCAACCTAGGTGCCCATCAACAGTGGATTGGATTTTTTTTTTTTTTTTTGATACGGAGTCTCGCTCTTGTTGCCCAGTCTGGAATGCAATGGTGTGATCCCAGCTCACTGCAACCTCTGCCTCTTGGGTTCAAGCAATTCTTCTGCCTCAGCCTCCCAAGTAGCTGGGATTACAGACACACACCACCATGCCCTGCTAATTTTTGTATTTTTAGTAAGGATGGGGTTTCACCATGTTGGCTAGGCTGGTCTCAAACTCCTAACCTCAGGTGATCCACCTGCCTTGGTCTCCCAAAGTGCTGGGATTACAGGCTTGAGTCACCGGCCTGGCCCAGTGGATTGGATTTTTTTTGGTATTGTGGTACATACACACCATGGAATACTATGCAGCCATAAAAGAGAATGAAATCGTGTCCTTTGCAGCAACATGGATGCAGGTGGAGGCCATTATCCTAAGCAAATTAACAAACAGAAAACCAAATATCACATTTTCTTGCTTATAAGTGGGAGCCAAACCTTAAGTAAACACAGACATAAAGACGGAAACAGTAGGCACTGGGGACTCCAAAAGAAGGGAGGGAAGAAGGGAGATAATGGCTGAAAAACTTCCTTTTGGGTACTATTGGGTACTATGTTCACCATCTGGGTGACAGGGGCAATAGAAACCAAACCTTAGCATGATGCAATATAGCCTTGTAGCAAACCAGCACATGTTCCCTCTTAATTTAAAATACAAAATAAGAATCTAACACAAAGTTCTGAGTTAAAGTATCTATCAATATGAAATTGCTTACCTAGCTAAAAGTTTTTCAAGACTGAGGATAAAATGTAAACGAATTCATACAAGTAATATAAACTAAGTTTACTTCAATTATTTACATCTTTAAGAAATCTAATAATATATTAAATAAAATGCTGTTTCATATTTTTAAAAAACACATATTGTATACCTTAAATATGTATGATTTTTATTTATAAATTATACCTCAATAAAGCTAGGGGAAAAGAGACTTAATAAAAAAAGAAAAGAATGCCAAGGTATACCATTGAATGGAAAAGCATAGAACAGTGTGGAGACTATGCTGCCATTTGTGTGATATATGGGCCCAGTCTACTTGAAGGACATACAAGAAATGTGTAACAGTGGGTTTCATTGTGGCAGGGACATCTTTTTAATTGGTATAATAGTTAAGTACTGCTCATTTAAAATAAAGAAAATTGGCCAGGCGCAGTGGCTCATGCCTGTAATCCTAGCACTTTGGGAGGCCAAGGCAGGCAGATCACTTGAGGTCAGGAGTTCGAGGCTAGCCTGGCCAACATGGTAAAACCCCCATCTCTACTAAAAATACAAAAATTAGCTGGGTGTGGTGATGGGCGCCTGTAATCCCAGCTACTGGGGAGGCTGAGGCAAGAGAATTGCTTGAACCCGGGAGGTGGAGGTTACAGTGAGCCAAGATTGTGCAATGGTCCTCCAGGCTGGGAGACAGAGTGAGACTCCGTCTCAAAAAGATAAAATTAAATTAAATTAAAGACAAAAAGAATAAGTTACAGACATAAAGACTTGGCCAGGCATGGTGGCTCACACCTGTAGTTCCAGAAGTTAGGGAGGCTGAGGCTGGTAGATCACTTGAGGTCAGGAGTTCAAGACCAGCTTGGGAGTACAGGCTTGAGTCACCGTGCCTGGCCCAGGCATGGTGGTAAAACCCCATCTCTACTAAAACTACAAAAATTAGCAAGACATGGTGGCACGCATCCATAGTCCCAGCTACTCAGGTGGCTGAGGCAGGAGAATCGCTTGAACCTGGGAAGTAGAGGTTGCAGTGAGCTGAAATCACTGCACTCCAGCCTAAGCAACAGAGAGAGACTCCATCTCAAAAAATAAATAAATAGGCCAGGTGCAGTGGCTCACGCCTGTAATCTCAGCACTTTGGGTGGCCAAGGCAGGTGGATCACCTGAGGTCAGGTGTTCAAGACCAGCCTGGCCAACATGGTGAAATCTCGTCTCTACTAAAAATACAAAAAATTAGCTGGGCATAGTGGTGCGTGCTTGTAATCCCAGCTACTCCAGAAGCTGAGGCAGGAGAATCACTTGATCCCAGGAGTCGGAGGTTGTGGTGAGCCAAGATTGTACCACTGCTCTTCAGCGTGGGCAACAGAGCCAGACTTTGTCTCAAAAATAAATAACAGACGTTATGTATACCAGCATAGACAACAAAATGAGACCACATCTGTATAAAATATTTAAAAATTAGCCACTTGCAGCTGGGCGCGGTGGCTCACACCTGTAATTCTAGCACTTTGGGAGGCTGAGGCAGGCAGATCACAAGGTCAGGAGTTCGAGACCAGCCTGGCCAACATGGTGAAACCCTGTCTCTACTAAAAATACAAAAACTAGCCAGGCATGGTGGCGCATGCCTGTGGTCCTAGCTACTCAGGAAACTGAGGCAGAAGCATCGCTTAAACCCGGGAGGCGGAGGTTGCAGTGAGCCGAGATTACACCACTGTACTCCAGCCTGGGGGACAGAGCAAGACTCTGTCTCAAAAAAAAAAAAAAAAAAAAAAGGGCCGGGCGCAGTGACTCACGCCTGTAATCCCAGCACTTTGGGAGGCCAAGGCGGGCGGATCACGAGGTCAGGAGATCGAGACCATCCTGGCTAACACGGTGAAACCCCGTCTCTACTAAAAATACAAAAAATTAGCCAGGCATGGTGGCGGGCGCCTGTAGTCCGACCTGCTCGGGAGGCTGAGGCAGGAGAATGGCGTGAACCCGGGAGGCGGAGCTTGCAGGGAGCCGAGATCTCGCCACCGCACTCCAGCCTGGGCGACAAAGCGAGACTCTGTCTCAAAAAAAATACAAAATAAAAAATTAGCCAGGTGCCATAGTGCTTACCTCTAGTCTCAGCTACTGAGGCTGAGATGGGAGGATCACTTGAGGCCAGGAGTTCAAGGCTGTAGTGAGCTATGATGCTATGATTGCCCCACTGCATTCCAGCCTGGGCAACAGAGTGAGACCCTGTCTCACCAAAAAAAAAAAAAAAAAAACTTGATGTGCAGTTCTAGCCATAATTGGAAAAAAAATTTTAAAAACAACCTACATGTCTATAATAGAGCTTTCAAGAGAAACAAACAGGAAATCAGAATATATATGCATATATACATATACATATATATTCTCTATATATACATATATAGATGTATGTAGAAAGAGAGGGAGAGAGAGAGAAAGAGAGAGATTTATTAAAAGGAATTGGGTCACATGATTATGGAGGCTGACAATTTCTAAGACCTGCAGTGGGTTAGCAAGCTGGAGACCCAGGAGACCTGATGGGTAGTTTGAATTTGAAAGCTGGCAGACTCAAGACCCAGGAAGAGCTGGTGTTTTGGTTTGAGCCAGAAGACGGGAAAATGCCAGCGTTCCAGTTGGAAGGCAGTCAGGCAGGAGAGATTCTGTCTTACTCAGGGGAGGGTTAGGCTATTTGTTCTCTTCAGGCCTCCAATTGATTGGATGAGGCCCACCCCTATTAGGGAGGGCAATCTGCTTTACTTGGTCTACTGATTTAAATGTTAATTGCATCCAGAAGCACCCAGAATGATATTTGACCAAATCTCTGGGCATCCTGTGGCCTACTCAAGCTGACATATAAAATTAAACATTGCAGTGTCCTACAATAGGACAACAGGATATAACACAACCATTAAAATGTTAATTTTGAAGGCTAAGGAAAATAAGCATGGTAAGGAGCTGAGTAGAAAAATAAATCACAGAATACCAGCTTGTGCCTACCGTTGCACCAGTGAAATGTGTGCACACATGGGTGAAGAATAGGTAGGAATAGGAAGAAATAAGAGCAGCTTTTGTGCTAAGCTGTTGAGATTACAGGAAAGAATTTACCTTTTTCCTTTAATTTTTAATAATATAATTGTTTAAAATTCAAGAAACTGAAAATCCTAGGTGCAGGAGTTTCCAGGAGGAGGGAACAGTAGTTGCAAGTGGTACCTGACACATCGTCTACATTCAATAGCTATTGAATAAATGAATAATTGCTACTGTTTTCTGCTGCATTCCCCCAGAAGCAGATTGTGATACAAGGATTTTTTTTTTTTTTTTTTGAGACAGGGTCTCGATCTGTCGCCCAGGCTAAAGTGCAGTGGTGCGATCTCGGCTCACTGCAACCTCTGCCTCCCAGGTTCAAGCAATTCTCTGCCTCAGCCACCCTAGTAGCTGGGATTACAAGCATGCGCCACCATGCCTAGCTAACTTTTGTATTTTTAGTAGAGACAGGATTTCACCATCTTGGCCAGGCTGGTCTTGAACTCCCGACCTCAGATGATCCATCTGCCTCGACCTCCCAAAGTGCTGGGATCATAGGCATGAGCCACTGCACCCAGCCTGTGATACAAGGATTTGAGGGCAAGTTGTTTATTTGGGAGGTAATCACTGGTAGGAGAGTGGGGAAGTGAGGCTGAGAAGAGAAAGAAGCCAATATAGGGCACTTCAGTGAGGTTACCATTGAAGACAACTCCATGGGACCTCTGGGAGAATGTGGGGAGCAGGCTTCAGGTTTGTCTCACAGAGGACAAGAAAGGAGTTTTAATCTCCCAACTCTCATTCATCTTGGTTGAAAGGGCTGCTCCTGGGGGCATTATCTCCTTGGCATTTTCAGCCTGCCCCAAGCAAGGGTCCATCACATCTCTGTGGCTAGTGCAAGCCCTCAGGCAGAGAGTCACAGGTGCTTGCAGTTAGAAGCTGTTGATTATATCGGAACATTGAGTGCTGCAAGGATAGGGTGGGGCACTGAGGACACTTGCAGAGTTTATCGTTATTGAACACCTGCATGATTCAGGCACTTAGAGAATAATTTCTCTCATTCCCACAACAGGGTTACGCAGTGAATATTATTAGTGAAGAAACTGAAGCTCAGAGAGGTTGTGACTTGCTCAGAGTCATGCAGGGCAAAGCACAGAATCAAGTAAGTTATTTGAACTAGAAAGATTTTTTTTTTCCTCTTCCTCTTGCTACCTCCCAGTAAACTCAACGCTTTCTAGATAAACTCACCAAAAAAAGTAAAATGATAACATCTGAGAGGTAACAACAATTCAGTAAGATCAGCTTCAAAACAGCATAGCTATTTAGGTCCAATCACATAATCAAAAAGTATCAAAATCTGTAAGAGAAAGAGAAAGTCAGTATGGGGAGGAGGGCATCTACCAGGGCAGAAATACCAATACCAGCTGACTCAAGCCAGGGTCAATAAACCCACACCTACTGCTTTCCAAGAGATTAAAGAAGAAATTATGACCATGAAAGGAAATTTGTAGGTACTACGAGAAAAGCAAATCTGTTTGTCATTCCCTCCCTCAAAATTCTTCAATGGTTCCCAATTTCTTTCAGTATAGTTCCCTTAGTAGAGCATGTAAATACTTTGAGATTTGGCCCTTGCCAACCTCTCCATGCTCATCTTCTACCATTCACTCACAGCCATGTAGAACTACTTACAGTCCTCAGAACAGCCCATCTCTGGTCACAGCCCTGAGCCCTTGTAAGGGCTGTTTCTGCTACCTGGAATTCCATCTTCCTCTCTTTTCCACCTGGCTAATTCCTTACTTGTTATTCAAGGCTTAGCTTGGTCATTACCTATTATAGTGAAGTTTCTCAATCTTTTAAAAACCATACTCCTAAATAATATATACAAATATCTCATAATAGCCTTCCCATGAAACTCTATTTCCTTCTGAGAATTGCTGATAAACAAAATTTATAATCTACCTTCTGAATATCTCCACCATCTGAGATGATTTTATATTTACTTTTTTTTTTTTTTTTTTTTTTGAGACAGAGGACTCTGTCACCCAGGTTGGAGTGCAGTGACACAATCTCAGCTAACTCCAACCTCTGTCTTCCAGGTTCAAGCAATTCTCCTGCCTCAGCCTCCCAAATAGCTGGGATTACAGTTGTGTGTCACCATGCCCAGCTAATTTTTTTATTTTAGTAGAGATGGGGTTTCATCATGTTGGTCAAGTTGGTCTTGAACTTCTGACCTCAGGTGATCCACCCACCGCAGCCTCCCAAAGTGCTGGGATTACAGGCATGAGCCAATGTGCCCAGCCATTTTTTTTTTTGTATGTTTAGTAGAGACGGGGTTTCACCATGTTGGCCAGGCTGGTCTGGAACTCCTGACCTCAAATGATCTGCCTGCCTCAGCTTCCCAAAGTGCTGGGATTACAAATGTGAGTCACTGCACCCAGCCTATATTTACTTTTTATAAATTATTAATTATAGATTATGAAAGTTCTTTTTACTTCTCCAAATATAAAAGTCTTATAATATTGAATTTTTTTCAGTCTCTCCCCTTCAGATTAAAGATTCCCCACAGCAGCTTCTGTATCCCTTCCCCCTCCACTCGTCCCAAGATGAGAATTGCTATTCTATAGGAAATTTTTCAAGATGCCAGGCTAAGGTAGGTACCATCTCTCTGTTCACCAAACATCTTATATACACGCCTTTATATTAACTCTTTCACATTGTTTTGAATATGTTGATTTAACTCTCCACTGAATTCCATAAAGGAATAGATGTATATTAAGGCTCTACAATCAGTACAGTTCCAGGCACTGTACTAATTATGTGAGGTATTACCCTCCTCAGGAGGAAAAAGAGGACAGGGCTATGAAATCTATCAAGTATGGATCCAACTAGCAAGTGATGAAGCTAAACTGCAGGCTCCATGTACTTGACCTCAGAGTCTGTGCTCCTTTGCTAAAGAGTGTTTCCTGCCTGAGGCAGAGGCTGCGCAGAGCTATCTATCCACCTACTCAGCGCAGTGCCTGAAACATAGTAGGCATATCATATGTTGGAGGTGAACAAAAGAGCCAAAAACATCAAGAAAAGCAATACAAACTTGAATAGATGTCACTGAGCAAATAAGTGATTGAGAAGAAACAGCAAGCCAGAAACACAAATCACAGGGGGACGTAACGGAGGCAGGTCGGAGCCGCTGCGGTCGCCATGCCCCGCGGTAACCAGCGTGAGCTCGCCCACCAGAAGAATATGAAAAAGCAGAGCGACTCGGTTAAGGGACAGCGCCGAGATGACGGGCTTTCTGCTGCCGCCCGCAAGCAGAGGGACTCGGAGATCATGTAGCAGAAGCAAAAACAGGCAAACGAGAAGGAGGAGGAACCCAAGTAGCTTTGTGGCTTCGTGTCCAACCCTCTTGCCTTTCGCCTGTGTGCCTGGAGCCAGTCCCACCACGCTCCTGTAGTGCTCACAGGTCCCAGCACCAATGGCATTCCCTTTGCCCTGAGTCTGCAGCGGGTCCCTTTTGTGCTTCCTTCCCCTCAGGTAGCCTCTCTTCCCCTGGGCCACTCCCAGGGGTGAGGGGGTTACCCCTTCCCAGTGTTTTTTATTCCTGTAGGGCTCACCCCAAGGTATTAAAAGTAGCTTTGTAATTCCTTGAAAAAAAAAAGAAAGAAAGAAACACAAATCACAGGGCATTTGCACAGAGATTCAAAACAAAACTAAAAAGGCACAAAACAATGCAAGAAAAACTAAAAGACTTAGAACATAGATTAGAAAAATTGAAGTGAAAACAATAAGGAAACTATAGGAAATAGAGAAGGCTGACGATGTGGAAGTCATCATCAGAGAAATAAGGGAAGAAAACATAGCTGAATAGAAAAAAAAAACTGCATTATTTTTGTGATCATCTGTTTACTCTATTTCCCTTTAAGATAGTCGGTTTCGGCCGGGTGCGGTGGCTAATGCCTGTAATCCCAGCACTCTGGGAGGCCAAAGTGGGCAGATCACAAGGTCAGGAGCTTGAGACCAGCCTGGCCAACATGGCAAAACCCTGTCTCTACTGAAAATACAAAAATTAGCCAGGTGTGATGGCAGGTGTCTGTAATCCCAGCTACTCGGGAGGCTGAGGAAGGAGAATCACTCGAACCTGGGAAGCAGAGATTGCAGTGAGCTGAGATCATGCCATTGCACTGCAGCCTGGGCAACAAGAGCAAGACTCTGTCTCAAAAAAAAAAAAAAAAAGTCGGTTCCATGAGGGTAGGAATCATCTCTCTCTTGTTTGTTATTACATCTTCAGTGTTTAACACACTGTGTGACATAGGTAAGAACTCTGCCAATATTTTGTTGAATAAAAGAAAGCCAAGCACAGATAAAGAGAAGACATGTAAAACCCCATCAAAGAAAGATGCCTGTGGTGTTTTTAAAGCATTGCCTGAAGAGCTGGAGTCTACGCTCTTTAATCTGGGGAAGAATTATGGGTTCTTTAGTCACAGAATCTGACAGAAGTGCTGCGATGTAACCTCTAAGACTAGGTCAAAAAGCTGATGATGCTTCCACCTGGTTATCTCGGACTACTTATTCTCCAGATATTTCCTCTAGGAGCCCAGTCATCACACGTCGTATGGAGAATCCCTGTGGAAGCACACCAGCTGACAGGCAGCTTCAGTTATCCCAGCCCCATAACAGACATATGGGGGATGAAACCCCCAGATGACCCACCTTCCAGCTATGTGGGTCTCTTCTTGCTGAGATCCCAGACGTTGTGGAGCAGAGGCAAGCCAACCACCCTGTGTCCTCTCAAAATTACTGACCCACAGAATCCATAAACATAATAAAATTATTGCTATGCCATCAAGTTTGGGGTGGCTTATGATGTAGCAGTAGAATAATCAGAACAATATCCACGCTTTCTAAAGATATCTCTTTGTCGGGTGTTTAAATTTTTATTCATTTATTTATTTATTTATTTTATTATTCTTCTTATTTTTTGAGACGGAGTTTGGCTCTTGTTGCCCAGGCTGGCGTGCAGTGGTGCGATCTCGGCTCACCGCAACTTCCACCTCCTGGGTTCAAGTGATTCTCCTGCCTCAGCCTCCCACGTAGCTGGGATTACAGACATGCGCTGCCACGCCTGGGTAATTTTGTATTTTTAGTAGAGACAGGGTTTCTCCATGTTGGTCAGGCTAGTTTCAAACTCCCACCCTCTGGTGATCTGCCCACCTTCGCCTCCCAAAGTGTTAGGATTACAGGCATAAGCCACCGCACCCAGCCTAAAAAATATATATATAATTTTTAGAGATCCAAAGATAAGAATGATCTTAAGACTTGCTCCTGAGATGTTGTATAAGAGGAAGAGTTACAAGGAAATCTATGAGAACTGAGGTCTTGCTTCGTCAGGTTGACTTTTCTCTTTGAAGGCAACAGGAAATCATGTCACGGCCTACAAGCTCACACACACTCATAATTTCAATAATGTCCCTGCCCTGTACAGATCACTAGGAGGAGCAGTGGAAATCAAAGAGCACAAACCTAGAGAATGAAAACAAAGATACAGCCGGGCGCGGCGGCTCACGCCTGTAATCCCAGCACTTTGGGAGGCCGAGGGGGGGTGGATCACGAGGTCAGGAGATCGAGACCATCCTGGCCAACATGGTGAAACCCTGTCTCTACTTAAATACAAAAAAAAAAAAAAAAAATTAGCCAGGTGTAGTGGCATTAGTGGCATGTGCCCATAGTCCCAGATACTCAGGAGGCTGAGGCAGGGGAATCGCTTGAACCTGGGAGGCGGAGGTTGCAGTGAGCCGAGATCACACCACTGCACTCCAGCCTGGTGACGGAGTGAGACTCTGTCTCAAAAACACACACACACACACACATACACACACACACAAAGATACAGAGACTCAAAAGAGTTAAATGAATTTACACATTAACAAAGTGGGGGAAATGTTAATATTTTAACTATAACCCACCATGGGGTAGCGCTTTTCAAATTGCAAGGTCAAAATCCATCCATGTGTCATGAAATCCAGTTAGTGGCTCTCAACCTGCTTTTTTTTTTTTTTTTTTTAAATGAAATAGAATATACTAGAGTATAATGAAATAGAAAACACCAGAGTTCATCATAAGGATGCTTAGCAAAAACTTCATATCCTCTGCCCAACTGCAATGAGTGGGGACAGAGACATGAAAAATACATGAACTGGCATGGATTTGGTCTTTTTTCCCCTGGTATATGCTGGTCAATTGGACTATCATTGTAACGGGAGGGTTAATGTTACAGGGTTGCAGCTAAAGTTGAAGCTAAGTTTAGTGTTATCGTACCTGCTGTTGGCAAAATCGTTGAGACTTTCTAATGAATTTAGATAAAAGCTTTTGGGGCATTGCAGCGACTAATGCCTGTAATCCCAACACTTTGGGAGGCCACGGCAGGTGGATGACTTGAGACCAGGAGTTCAAGACCAGCCATGGGCAACATGGCAAAACCCTGTCTTAGCTGGGCGCAGTGGCTCACACCTGTAATCTCAGCACTTTGGGAGGCCGAGGCAGGTGGATCACCTGAGGTCAGGAGTTCAAGACCAGCCTGGCCAACATGGTGAAACCCCATCTCTACTAAAAAATACAAAAATTAGCCAGGTGTGGTGGCGGGCGCCTGTAATCCTAGCTACTAGGGAGGCTGAGGCAAGAGAATCGCTTGAACCCGGGAGGTGGAGGTTGTGGTAAGCCGAGATGGCGCAACTGCACTCCAGCCTGGGCGACAGAGTGAGACTCCATCTCAAAAAACAAAACAAAACAAAACAAAACAAAAAACCCTGTCTCTACAAAAAATACAGAAATTAGCAAGGCATGATGGTGGGTACTTATGGCTCTAGCTACTTGGGGGGCTGAGGAAGATCACCTGGGCCCTGGAGGTCAAGGCTGCAGTGAGCTGTGGTCATGCCATTGCACTCCAGCCTGGGCGACAGAAACCCTGTTTCAAAAAAAAAAAAAAAAGAGAGTTTTCAGTCTTTTTCAGAAAAGGCATTATTATCGATACAACGCATTTTGAGTCTGTGACAATTTATTATACAAAATACTTTTAAATTGGTTATTTAATAGAATAAATACAAAGGCAGGTTCAAGTTTAACTGACGGATCTGAAAGTATAAATTATGACAAACAGAAAAATACTTATTCTAATAAGCTGAATTTGATCTTACATTCTAAAGAAAAAAAAGTAAATGTAAGACAACATAATAAAAGTTATTTAAAATATGGTTATATCAAACATTCAAAAACCAAACCAATGAAAATGACAATGTATTTTTTTTTTTTTGAGACGGAGTCTCACTCTGTCACCAGGCTGGAGTGCAGTGGCACAATCTCAGCTCACTGCATCCTCTGCCTCCGAGGTTCAAGCAATTCTCCTGTCTCAGCCTCCCGAGGAGTAGCTGGGATTACAGGCATGCGCCACTATGCCCAGCTAATTTTTTGTATTTTTAGTAGAGATGGGGTTTCACCATGTTGGTCAGGCTGATCTTGATCTCCTGACCTCAGGTGATACGCCCACCTCGACCTCCCAAAGTGCTGGGATTACAGGTTTGAGCCACCACCCCTGGCCTGTTTTTTCTTGAGATAGAGTCTTGCTCTGTTACCCAGGCAGGAGTGTAGTGGTGTGATCTTGGCTCACTGCAACCTCCGCCTCCCAGGTTCAAGTGATTCTCCTGCCTTAGCCTCCTGAGTAGCTGGGATTACAGGTGCTCACCACCACACCTGGCTAGTTTTTGGATTTTTAGTAGAGACGGGGTTTTGCCATATTGGCCAGGCTGGTCTTGAATTCCTGACCTCAGGTGATACGCCCACCTCGGCCTCCCAAAGTGCTGGGATTACAGGTATAAACTACTGCGCCTGGACTGACAGGACAGTGTATTCTTTGGTATTGGTGTTCTCACAAATGAAGGCTTAAAATCTTCAAAATAAAAATGATTCTTGGAAACTCAGCATACCAAATGTGGTGATAATCCCCTTGAATATTTAAGAAGGAAAGAAAGAGATCTAAAGTTACCTGCACAGTTTCTTAGTCATTCTGTGACAGTCAGAAAGCATCACTGGCAGCTTATTTAGGTGCACATTGTGTGTGCTCCCATGTTCAGTGATTAAAGTCAGTAGAAAACTACAACCAACCCAGCCAGGCAGGACTGCTAACAGACCAGACTCTTTAGGAGTAAAGAGTTGAGTCACCTTAGCAGTCAAGGAACCTTAACCAGCTGTTTTGTACTGAGAGCAAATGAGAGACATAATGGCTAATGGACGAAAGTAGTTATAAATGCTGGCTATAAGCCTATGATCAGTTGTGAAAATAAGGACTGTAATAGTTAGAAATATTTCTTCCTTATTTTGATATGAAACTATTTGTTTATATTAACCAATTTTTCCATCTCCCAGCCAGTCTCCTACCATATAATATAAGAAATCTTGTTTTTGTGGTGTTTTTTTTCTTTTTTTGAGACAGAGTCTCGCTCTGTCGCCCAGGCTGGAGTGCAGTGGCGTGATCTCAGCTCACTACGACCTCCGTCTCCTGGCTTCAAGCGATTCTCCTGCTTCAGCCTCCCAAGTAGCTGAGATCACAGGCACATGCCACCACACCTGGCTAATTTTTGTAATTTTAGTAGAGATGGCTTTTCGCCATGTTATCCAGGCTGGTCGCGAACTCCTGACTTCAGGTGATCCGCCTGTCTCAGCCTCCCAAAGTGCTGGGATCATAGGTGTGAGCCACCGCACCCGGCCAAGCAATGTTAATAGTAGCTAACTCCCTATCTCAGTATTTTAATGCCAGTGTATCAAGAGGGAGTATAACCTAGCTAGAAGAGGAATAAACTCCCCCAAAGATAAATAAAAGAACTTTGTGAAGTGGCCTCATTTGTCTGGGGTAATACCCAAGGTTCCTTGCCTCATGCCAAGAAAATCGAGGACGTGGACACACACAAGGAGTAAGTTGGAGAGCAAAGGTTTAATGGGTGAAAGAGAAAAGAGGCTCTCTCTCCTTCAGAGGAGATGGCGTCTAATTTACATAGGGCACAAGAAATTGCTCGGACCCGGTGTGCCATTTGCATAGCTCACGAAGAACCTGGCCATCCCACCCTAATGTTTTATTATTTTAGATTTGCAGATGGGGTCTTTACCTGGTCAGAACCACGTTGCCTGCTTTTTTGTTTTGTTTTGTTTTGTTTTTTTGGAGACAGAGTTTCCCTCTGTCGCCCAGGCTACAGTGCAGTGGCGCGATCTCCACTCACTGCAAGCTCCGTCTTCTGGGTTCACGCCATTCTTCTGCCTCAGCCTCCCGAGTAGCTGGGACTACAGGCGCCCGCCACCACGCCCAGCTAATTTTTTGTATTTTTAGTAGAGACGGTGTTTCACCGTGTTAGCCAGGATGGTCTCGATCTCCTGACCTCGTGATCCGCCCGCCTCGGCCTCCCAAAGTGCTGGGATTACAGGCGTGAGCCACCGCGCCCAGCCAGTTACCTGCTTTTTCACTGCACATGTGGTGACAAAGAAAAGGGAAGAGGGAACCTCCATGTTGAATATTCCTGGCTTCCAGGTATCCCTATTCTATTAGCACAGCTGCCCGCATTTACCTATGCAAGCTTTTAGCTTGCTTGTCTGTGCTTGCAGCTTGGTTTTTCAGGCTGCTTTTTGTTAGAAAAGAAATGATTTTTGGGGCTGCTTTTTACTACAAGGAAACCTTACTGAGGACTCTTTTACCCTCACTATCTGCCTAAATAATTTCTTTCTAGCTCCTGTATCATTTGTATCCATTTTTTTGGGAAAATGTTAGCATGTTTTTGTTTGAATGAGGGATAGCTGCATTGTATTAGGCAGAGGCATGATTTTGTTACTTTCTCCACTTGGAAGCTAAGTATGATTAAAAGAGGTATGTAAGGCCAGGTGCAGTGGCTCACGCTTGTAATCCCAGCACTTTGGGAGGCCGAGGCAGGTAGATCACTTGAGGTCAGGAGTTTGAGACCAACCTGACCAACAATGGTGAAACCCTATCTCTACTAAAACTACAAAATTAGCTGGGCGTAGTGGCTCACGCCTATAATCCAAGCTACTTGGGAGGCTGAGGCAGGAGAATCGCTTGAACCTGGGAGGCGTTGTGAGGTTGCAGTGAGCTGAGACAACGCCATAGAACTCCAACCTGGGCAACAAGAGTGAAACACCTTCTCAAAAAAAAAAATTTTTTTTCTTTTTCTTTTTTTGAGCAGAGCCTTGCTCTGGCACCCAGAGTGGAATGCAATGGTGTGATCTTGGCTCACTACAATCTCCACCTCCCGGGTTCAAGTGATTCTCCTGCCTCATCCTCCTGAGTAGCTGGGACTACAGGTGCCTGCCACCACGCCCGGCTAATTTTTGTATTTTTAGTAGAGATGGGTTTTTGCCATGTTGACCAGGCTGGTGTTGAACTCCTGGCTCAAGTGATCCATCAGCCTCCCAAAGTGCTGGGATTACAGGTGTGAGCCACTGTGCCCGGCCACTAAACTGTATTTTATTAGCTGTATATTCCAGAAACCTCACCTGTGTATAGTTGTAAATTAGAGTTGGCCGTAAGGGATTTGGAAGCAGAAGTGAAGCAGCAGCCATTTTTATGCCTAGAAGTTTGGCATAATGTCAGGCACTGTTGCATTTTGTGTATGTCATCAGCAGGCAGCCTTGTTGGTGTGGGGTAGCAGCCAGACCAAAGTGCCTCCAGCTCCCTCCGGATGCCTTCTTCAGCTTCACCAAATCCTGGGCCAGAGGTATGTGCAAATCTGTCAAGAATTGCCCTAGCTTTTCTGCAGATCACCTGCATCTTTGAAGCTAGAGGCCTAAAGTTGGTGAGAGACCAGCATGGGCTCCAGGGACAGACAGACATGTGTTCCAGCTTGTTCCTGTTCTCTCCTGCTTCACATTAATTATCTCTTTGTGACTGTCAGCTGCCCCGACTTCAGGCCCAGCACTAGATACAGGTGACTTACACAGACAGATGAGCCAACTCCCTGAATTATGTCAGGTCAGAGCCCCATAATAAATTCCTTATATTGCCCAAAAGCGTTCTGCTTCCCTGATTGAACCCTAACTGATGACCCTCCTCCCTTTTTCTCCCCCAGCAATTAATTTATCCTGCACTTTTTTCACAGTCTAGATTTTGAATTTTGTTGATTGTGTCCATGTGGTGTTGCGGAACATGAGTTTTTTTGTTTGTTTTTTGTGTCTTTTTTGGTTTTTGTTTTGTTTTTTTCTTTTGAGACAGAGTCTCACTCTCCCAGGCTAGAGTGCAGTGGCACGATCTAGGTCCACTGCAACCTCCGCCTCCCAGGTTCAAGTGATTCTCCTGCCTCAGCCTCCCGAGTAGCTGGGACTACAGGCATGTGCCACCATGCCCGGCTAATTTTTGTATTTTTAGTAATGACGGGGGTTCGCTATTTTGGCCAGGCTGGTCTTGAACTCCTGACCTTGTGATCCACCCACCTCGGCCTCCCAAAGTTTCTTTCTTTTTTTTTGATATGGAGTCTCACTCTGTCTTGGGTTCAAGTGATTCTCCTGCCTCAGCCTCTGGAGTAACTGGGATTACAGGTGTGCTCCAACAGGCCCTGCTAATTTTTGTATTTTTAGTAGGGATGGGGTTTTGCCATGTTGGCCAGGCTAGTCTCAAACCCCAGACCTCAAGTGATCCACCTGCCCTAGCCTCCCAAAATGCTGGGATTACAGGCCACCGTGCCGGCCTCTGTTCTTTATTCTTCTAAATTAGTAGTTAAATCTGGAGACTTGATCAGATGGAGGTTTGATCTTTTAGGAAGACATATATAACAGTTGTATACATTTTTTTTTTCTTTCTTTTCTTTTTTTTTTTGAGATGGAGTTTCACTCTTGTTGCCCGGGCTGGAGTGCAATGGTACGATCTCAGCTCACCACAACCTCTGCCTCCCAGGTTCAAGCGATTCTCCTGCCTCAGTCTCCAGAGTAGCTGGGATTACAGGCATGCGGCACCTCGCCCGGCTAATTTTGAATTTTTAGTAGAGATGGGGTTTCTCCATGTTGGTCAGGCTGGTCTCGAACTCCCAACTCAGGTGATCCACCCACCTTGGCCTCCCAAAGTGCTGGGATTACAGGCTTGGGCCACTAGGCCTGCCCCAGTTGTATATTTCTATCAGAAAATACCTGATGTCTATTTGTCTCTCTTTATGTGATGTTAGCAATTGTTGATAAATGATACTGAGATCTATTATTTTATTATTGTTTGCAGGATAACAATATAATTATTTATTAGCTGAAATATTTCTATAAAGATAAACTTTTATTTTTTTGAGACAGAGTTTCATTCTTGTTGCCCAGGCTGGAATGCAATGGCGCATCTTGGCTCACTGCAACCTCCGCCTCCCAAGTTTAAGCGATTCTCCTGCCTCAGCCACCTAAGTAGCTGGGATTACAGGCGCCTGCCACCATGCCTGGCTAATTTTTTGGTATTTTTAGTAGAGACGGGTTTCACCATGTTGGCCAGGCTGGTCTCGAACTCCTGACCTCGGGTGATCCTCCCGCCTCGGCCTTCCAAAATGTATAAAGATAACTTATCCACTGTTTAATTGGAGTTGAAATTCATGTAGAAAAGGTAGGATAAATGTTTGCCATTTTCCCCCTTATCAGATTTCAAATTAATGATTTGATTCCCTTGAATCTCCCAAAGGTGACCAATATTTTTGAGTACCATCATGGAACTCATGAACATATTTGAGGAATTTCAAACAATTACTATTTTTATTCTCATGGACATTTTGGGGCATTTGGGCAATTGTCCCATTCTGGGGCAGTGGACACCTCTTCAAATATGCCCTTGGGTCATCTTAACATATTACCCTCAGTGGCCTTTAGAGGCTTTTTCTTATTTTCTTATTTTCTGACGTGTTTCAGGCTCAGTTTGTATATTTTCTGCCCCAGACCTGGAATCAATCATTTCTCTAGAGCTCTGGTTTCTTTTTTTTTCTTTTTCTTTTTTGTCTTTCTTTCTTTTTTTTATTTTTTTTTTGAGACGGAGTCTCACTCTTGTCACCCAGGCTGGAGTGCAATGGCGTGATCTCGGCTCACTGCAACCTCCGCCTCCTGGGTTCAAGTGATTCTCCTGCCTTAGCTTCCCAAGTAGCTGGGATTACAGGTGCCTGCCACCATGCCTGGCTAATGTTTGTATTTTTAGTAGAGATGGGGTTTCACCATGTTGGCCAGTCTGGTCTCGAACTCCTGACCTCTGGTGATCCGCCTGCCTTGGCCTCCCAGAGTGCTGAGATTAGAGGCATGAGCCACCGCGCCTGGCTCTGAGCTCTGGTTTCTTTAAGTGCAAAATGGATTTTGGTTATCACAATCTGAATAAAGTGTTCAATAATGCTTGATTGGGCCTTGTTTCTAGGCTTTTTCAATGAAGATAGATAGAAAAAAGCTCTTTTTAAAAAATCATAAAGTATATCATGAGTTTATGGTGATACTTATTTTTTTTTGGGACAGGGTCTCACTCTGTTGCCCAGATTGGAGTGCGGGGGTGCGATCTTGGCTCACAGCAACCTCCACCTCCCAGGCTCAAGCGATTCTCCTGCCTTAGCCTCCCAAATAGCTGGGATTACATGTGCGCACCATCATGCGTGGCTACTTTTTGCATTTTTAGCAGAGGCGGAGTTTCACCATGTTGGCCATGCTGGTCTTGAACTCCTGACCTCAAATGATCCACCCACCTCGGCCTCTCAAAGTGTTGGGATTACAGGAGTGAGCCACTGTGCCCGGCCATATAGTGATACTTCCAATTCAAACTCAGGAATACAGGATTCTTGTCTTTCTGTCTTGTCCTTCCTTCCTTCCCTCTTTCCCTCTCTCCCTCCCTCCTTCTCTCCCTCCCTCCCTCCCTCCCTCTCTCCTTCTCTCCCTCTCTCCCTCTCCCCCTCTCACACAGTCCCGTGTCTTCCAGGCTGGAGTGCAGTGGTGTGATTTCGGCTCACTGCAAGCTCCGCCTCCCAGGTTCACGCCATTCTCCTGCCTCAGCCTCCAGAGTAGCTGGGACTAAAGGTGGCCGCCATCACGCCCGGCTAATGTTTTGTATTTTCAGTAGAGACGGGGTTTCACCGTGTTAGCCAGGATGGTCTCGATCTCCTGACCTCGTGATCCGCCCGTCTTGGCCTCCCAAAGTGCTGGGATTACAGGCGTGAGCCACTGCACCCGGCCGTATAGGATTTTTTCTTAACCTCATCTATCTTAATCTACTTCTTTTCTTCCCCCACCAAAAAGTCAGTATAATCACGCTGTTGGTTTATCTCAAAATGCACACACAACAGTCTTAGAATAACAGTACTGACATTAACACAAACATGATTGTTAAAAACGAATTTGTTATTTTTTTCTTTAATTATTTTTGTCCTTAGGGTGTATCCCACTAAGAATATGCATTCAAATTAGAGCATCTTAAACTCACTTGAAATAATTCATATTTGTATGGTTATATCACCAACTCAACATATATAAATTAGTGTTGTTTATCTCATTTTGCTTTTGATATTTTGGCGGCTTTTTTTAAAATGCATATTTTGGCTGGCATAGTGGCTCACACCTGTAATCCCAGCACTTTGGGAGGCTGCGGCAGACAGATTGCTTTGAGCTCAGGAGTTCAAAATCAGCCTGGGCATCATGGTGAAACCCTGTCTCTATTTAAAAAAAAAAAAAAAAGCAAATAAAGAAATTAGCCAGGTGTAGTGGTGCACACCTGTAGCCCTAGCTACTTAGGAAGCTAAGGGAAGATTGCTTGCTTGAGCCCGGAGATTGAGGCTGCGGTAAGCTATGGTCATGCGACTGCCCTCTAGCCTGGGCAACAGACTGAGACCCTATCTCTGAAAAAAATAAAAAATGAAAACAAGATACATATTTTATGCTTATATAATATGTTTAATGATTCCATGGTCAAATGTCTAAAACAAGATGTATTCAGAAGGGGTTTTCGATCCCTGTCTCCTGTATCCTTTCCTTCCCTCTAGCATACCATGTGCAATTTTGGGGGTTGCTTTCTTCATTTGCTAATACGTCCAGGGCACCACTCTATAGTAGTATATATATAGGTATTCCTTATTGCTTTTTTTTTTTTTTTTTTTTGAGAGGGAGTCGTGCTCTTGTCACCCAGGCTGGAATGCAGTGGCGCAATCTCGGCTCACTGCAACCTTCGCCTCCCGGGTTCAAGTGATTCTCCTGCCTTAGCCTCCCTAGTAGCTAGGATTACAGGTGCTGCCACCATGCCCTGCTAATTTTTGTATTTTTAGTAGAGATGGGGTTTCTCCATGTTAGCTAGGCTGGTCTCAAACTCCTGACCTCAGGTGATCCACCTGCCTCGGCCTCCCAAAGTGCTGGAATTACAGGCATGAGCCACTGTGCCCAGCTCCTCATTGCTTTTTATATCTGCACAGTATTCCAGTATATACCATAATTAATTCCATCAGTTCCTTCTTAAAAGATACTTGGATTCTTTCTAGTCTTTTGTTATTATATATAATTAAGTACTGAAGTATTGATCTTTTCAGATATTTTGTTCAGATGTTGGAGCTACCCATACCCAAGTTTGTTGGTTGTCTTCAGAGAAAGTATTAAGCAAGTTGTATGAACCTAGAAACAAGACTCAACACTCACTTTTTGTTTTTGTTTTTTTTTTTCAATAGAGACGAAGTCTCACTGTGTTGCCCAAGCTCATCTTGAACTCCAGGCACCCAGGGTTTCACATGTGATCCTCCCACCTCGGCCTCCCAAAGTGCTAGGATTACAGGCGTGAGCCACTGTGCCCAGCCCACGTTTTTATAATCCCAGTGTTTTCCAATTTTTGTTTTTGTAGCGTTTATTAGAAATTTCTCTATATTGTATTTAAATGTTAATAAGCTTCATTTTTAAAAATTTATTTTATTTATTTATTTATTTATTTATTTATTTATTTTGAGACAGAGTCTAGATCTATCTCCCAGGCTAGAGTGCAATGGTGCCATCTCCGCTCATCCCAACCTCTGCCTCCCAGGTTCAAGCGATTCTCCTGCTTCAGCCTCCTGAGCAGCTGGGACTACAGGCGTGCATCACCATGCCCAGCTAATTTTTTTATTTTTAGTAGAGACGGGATTTCGCCATGTCGGCCAGGCTCGTCTTGAATTCCTGGCCTCAAGTGATCCGTCCGTGTTGGTCTCCCCAAGTGCTGGAACTATAGGCGTGAGCTACCGTACCCGGCACATTAATTTTTTGTTTGTTTGTTTGTTTTGAGATGGAATCTTACTCTTGTTTCCCTGGCTGGAGTGCAATAGCATGATCTTGGCTCACTGCAACCCCCTCCTCTCAGGTTCAAGTGATTCTCCTGCCTCAGCCTCCTGAGTAGCTGGATTACAGGTGCCCGTCACCACGCCTGGCTAATTTTTGTATTTTTAGTAGAGATAGGGTTTTACCACGTTGGGCAGGCTAGTCTCAAACTCCTGACCTCAGGCGATCTTCCCCGCCTCCCAAAGTGCTGGGATTACAGGGGGAGCCCCCGTGCCCAGCCAGTCTTTTTGTTGTTGTTGTTTTGAGATGGAGTCTTACTCTATTGTCCAGGCTGGAATGCAGTGGCACTCACCAAAGCCTCCACCTCCTGGGTTCAAGCAGTTCTCTTGCATCAGCCTCCTGAGTAGCTGGGATTACAGGCATGTAACACTGCGCCCGGCTACATTTTTTATTGTTAGTAGAGACAGGGTTTCACCATGTTGGTCAGGCTGGTCTTGAACTCCTGACCTCAGGTGATCTGCCCGCCTCAGCCTCCCAAAGTGCTGGATTATAGGCATGAGCCATTGCGCCTGGCCTCCATTAATCTTTAATACAAATTTTGATATATTTTTACTTTGTCACACATAACAACATACATTCTTTTTGAAAAATTTGTGTCTTATGTATTTTTGTATTATACCACAATGTAAAAATATATTTCCTGTAAGTCATAGTCAAATGATACAATCTAAAGAGGATGGAATATCCATAAGTATTGATAATTGAGGATTTTTGTTTTGTTTTGTTTTCAATTCCTTAACCCCAACCCCTCTGAAGCTAGAGGCACTGACCTTCACACTCCAAGAAACCTTGTTCTCTGGTCTGCTCCAGGCTTGGTGTCCTGATGCCTGCCCAGTCTCCTGTGGTGCCTGCACAGTCTTCTGCACTTCCACCTGCACTGTGTGTGGACAGACTGGCTGTTGCAGCCTCTTGTCCCCCATGTCATCTTGTCATTCCTGTGGCTGATGAGGTGGAGGAAGGACTTCTCCCACAAGGTTTATAATCTTTTAAAGGGACAGTAAGATACCACAGTCTCAGCCCCTTGTTTCTTTCAGCATGTCAACTATTACAACTCTGTTTGTTAAAACATTCATGTATCCAGGCCAGGTGCGGTGGCTGACACCTGTAATCCCAGCACTTTGGAAGAGTGAGGTGGGAGGAGCACTAGAGGTCAGGAGATCAAGACCAGCCTGGATAACATGGTGAAACCCTGTCTCAACTAAAGATACAAAAATTAGCCGGGCGTGGTAATGCGTGCCTGTAATCCCAGCTACTCAGGAGGCTGAGGCATGAGAATTGCTTGAACCTGGATGGCAGAGGTTGGAACCTCAGGCATGAGCTGAAATTTTGCCACTGCATTCCAGCCTGGATGGTAAGAGTGAAATGCCGTCTCAAAAAAACATAATAATAATAAAATAATTAAAACAAAAAAACCAGCCAGGCACTGTAGCTCATGCCTGTAATCCCAGCACTTTGGGAGGTTGAGGCAGGAAGATCAGGAGTTCAAGACCAGCCTGGCCAAGATGGTGAAACCCCAACCCCACCTCTACTAAAAATACAAATATTAGCTGAGAGTGGTGGTGCATGCCTGGTATCCCAGCTACTCAGGAGGCTGAGGCAGAGAATTGCTTGAACCCGGGAGGCAGAGGTTGCAGTGAGCCGAGATCGCGCCATTGCACTCCAGCCTGGGCGACAGAGCGAGACTCCATCTCGGAAAAAAAAAAAAAAAAAAAAATTAACCTGTATTCAAATTAGCCCTGATTCTGTGACAGAAATAAAAGTATGTCTACTTTACTGAGAAGGCAAAGGCAGAGAGATCACCCCTTAGGAGGTTGTTGCTGTGTGTCCAGATAAGAAGGGGTGGTGGTTTGTGCAGTGTATTGGCAGAGAGGGGGTACAATGGACCTACTCACTGCATATGTACAAGATGGACTCAACAGAATTGAATGACTGAGGGGACGAGAGGCCAGGGGAGAACAGAAGTTAATGATGCTTCCAGGCTTCCAGGTAAAGCATATGGGAGAGGGAGGTGGACAAACACGGAAATAGAGGATGGAGGAGGAGGAGCCAGTCTGAGGAAGAAGTTGGTGATTCAACTTGAGCACAGTGAGTTTTAGATGCTGGGAAGACATCCGTGCAGGGAAGCCCTGTGGCCACCTTCATAGATAGACCTGGAGCTGGGCATACAGAGAAGGGAGCTAGCTGCTTACTATGACAATGGAAGCCACAGTTAGAAATTAGCATGTGTCAGGAGAGGGTGAGAAGAGAAAATAGCCCCAGGCAGAACCCTGAGGGACGTCATATTTACAGGTGGATAAAAGGATAATCCAGCTAGAGCCATCCCTGGTCTCTCTCACCAGTGTTTGCTACTCCCTGGCCCACCTTTCTAGCTCTCGCTGTGTACAGTGTGCCAGGATGCACTGCGCTTGTGTGCTGAAGATATCAAGACAAATTAACTATATTTAAATATTTTGTCCAACAGACCTGCAGAGGAAGATGATGTATCAATAAACAAGTACATGTTTGAGTAGTGTTCTGAATCCTGGCATGTGGAATATACAGTAGTGCCACCTTATCTGCAGGGGATACATTCCAAGATCCTCAGTAGATGCCTAAAGCTGCAGATAGTACCGAACCCTATAGTAATGTTTTTGTGATTGATAACCAAGACAGCTACTAAGTGACTAATGGGCAGATAGTGTTTACAGCAGGTTATGCTGGACAAAGGGATGATTTGTATCCTAGGTGAGATGGAGCAGATGGGTGCAAGACTCTATCATGCTATTCAGAATGGTGCACAACTTAAAATTTATAAATAAGCCAGATGTGGTGGCTCACGCCTGTAATCCCAATGTTTTGGGAGGCCGAAGCAGGCAGATCACCTGAGGTTAGGAGTTCAAGACCAGTCTGGCCAACATGGCGAAACTCTGTCTCTGCAAAAATACAAAAAAATTAGCTGGGCGTGGTGGCATGCACCTGTAATCCCAGCTAATTGGGAGGCTAAGGCAGGAGCATCGCTTGAACGTGCGAGGCAGAAGTTGCAGTGAGCCAAGATTGTGCCACTGTACTCCAGCCTGGGCAACAGAGTGAGACTCCATCTCAAAAAATAAATAAAAACAAAATAACATTTATAAATAGTTAATTTCTGGGGTTGTCCATTCAATACACTTAATATTTTCAGACCGCAGTTGACTGTTGGTGACTTACACTGTAAAAAGTGAAACCGGGCCAGGCGCGGTGGCTCACACCTGTAATCCCAGCACTTTGGGAGGCCGAGGCGGGCGGATCACGAGGTAAGAAGATCGAGACCATGCTGGCAAGCATGGTGAAACCCCGTCTCTATTAAAAATACGAAAAAAAAAAAATTAGCCGGGCGTGGTGGCGGGTGCCTGTAGTCCCAGCTTCTAGGGAGGCTGAGGCAGGAGAATGGTATGAACCTGGGAGGCGGCAGAGCTTGCAGTGAGCGGAGATCGTGCCACTGCACTCCAGCCTGGGCAACAGAGCGAGACTCCGTCTCAAAAAAAAAAAAAAGGTGAAACCGAGGATGAGGAAGAACTGCTATATTAGTCATGCCTTTTTTTTGTTTGTTTGTTTCTGATGGTTTGACATCTGGGACCTGACCCTAGAGAGACTTCCCCTACCAAGGGGAGGCGATTCCTAGAGTTGGTAAAAGTGCTTGGGACAGTTGTCCAGTTCCTGCGTCTGTCCTCCAGCCTGTGCCCCTCACAAGTGACCAGGTGTTCGAGTAGGTACCCCAGAAATCTAGCACCTCACTCATATAATACTTAGAATCCCTGTTTCTGGTCAGTGGAATAGGTGTCTGCGCACAGACAGGAGGTATTGTCCTCAAGGGCTGAGCAGAACAGGAAGAGGGAGAAGACAGAGTAGATGGTCACGAAGGGCCAGAGGAATCCGAGGATTGATGTGATTATGGATCATGGGCTATGAGGGACTGGTATCCAAGGTGATGGCCCCTCAGGTAATCTAGTATATCTGACCTATTTGTAGTGTAGTCCCTGAGGTCCTCCAAGGACTGAGAACACACGGTTAGTGTTCTTTCTGTTCCAGCTTCCAGAAATAAGGAAACATTGAGTGCTATAGGGGGTCATGACTACCCACCAATACATGCAGCCTGCAGAGGCTGCCCAAGGGTCACTACACAGGTAGAGACCGAAGTGGTTCCTGGGCAGGGGTGGGCTGGGTTTGGGAGAAGAACCTCATTCATGATCCTCACCTCCCAGCCCTAGCCAGGAAACAAAAAATGTGATTTCTCAAATTTCTCCACAAACCTATCTTATGTTTCTGCAAATGGTGAAATCTTCAGAGAGAAACAAACCAAAAATCAGGCCGTCTAGAGGAACCTCCAGAGAATTGTCTGGCAGGGGAAAATGAACGTCTGTGAGAAGAGTATCTCTAGCTACGCTTCCACCTTCCCCTGCCGCACTCAGGGTGCCAAGAGTGGGGTGGGACTGCTTTCTCTCCTGACCCCCAACCAGTGCCTCCTTGGCCCGAGAAGTCCTGACTGGTCCCAATAACTGTGCCTGATTCTTCTCCCTGGCAGGCCCTCCTTCCATATGAGGGGATCCAAGGAGAGTTTTTGGGGTGGTATTCAGGAATACCAGAAAATCTGCTGATAGAGAAGTAGAGGTAAAGAGCCTGTAAAATGGAGCCCATATGAAAGCTGTTTATGTAAAAGAATTGCTTGAATTTAAAAAGGATGGGGCCGGGTGCAGGGGCTCAAACCTGGAATCCCAGCACTTTAGGAGGCTGAGGCGGGTGGATCATCTGAGGTCAGGAGTTCCAGACCAGCCTGACCAACATGGTGAAACCCTGTCTCTACTAAAAATACAAAATTAGCTGTGCGTGGTGGCTCATGCCTGTAATCTCAGCTACTCAGGAGGCTGAGGCAGGAGAATCGCTTGAACCTGGGAGGCGGAGATTGCAGTGAGCTGAGATCATGCCACTGCACTCCAGCCTGGGCGACAGAAGAAGACTCCGTCTCAAAAAAAAAAAAAAAAAAATGTATGGAAAGATAAGCCATTTTGTTTTTTGAAAGACTATCTGCAGAAGGAGACAGTAAAAACAGGAATAAAGGTAATTTTTTAATTTTTTGTTTGTTCATAAATTTGATTTAGGAATTATGTAAACATTTTACATAATTATAAAACAAAATTAAATTTTAGAAGCAATCTCTTAAAAATGGAAAGCAAAATGAACAAATGAACTGTAAATCAAGTTTGTGGTGCAGACACAGAGAGGACCTGTTTCAAGTGAGTTTAAAATGTAGTCATGATTCCTTATCCCAGTAGAATATACCCTGAGAACAAAAAGGACTGTTAAACATTTTGTAAACTGTTGACTGGGCGCGGTGGCTCATGCCTGCAATCCCAGCACTTTGGGAGGCCAAGGTGGGTGGATCACGAGGTCAGGATTTCAAGACCAGACTGGCCAACATGGTGAAACCCCATCTCTACTAAAAATACAAAAATTAGCCAGGCGTGGTGGCTCGTGCCTGTAATCCCAGCTACTTGGGAGGCTGAGGCAGGAGAATCGCTGGAACCTAGGAGGCGGAGATTACAGTGAGCTGAGACCGTGCCACTGCACTCCAGCCTGGCAACAGAGCAAGATTTCATCTCAGAAAAAAAAAAAAAACTTGTAAACTGTTTATGGCAATTGTCTGCTTGACAGTGTTGGAATCGTTACTATTATTATTTTTTCACTCTTGTCACGTAGGCTGGAGTGTAGAGGCACGATCTCGGCTCACTGCAACCTCTACCTCCCAGGTTCCAGAGATCCTCCTGCCTCAGCCTCCCAAGTAGCTGGGATTACAGGCACACACTACCATGCTAATTTTATATTTTTAGTAGAGACGGGGTTTCACCACTTGGCCAAACTGGTCTTGAACTCTTGACCTCAGGTGATCCTCCTGCCTTGGCCTCCCAAAGTGCTGGGATTACAGGTGTGAGCCACTGCACCCAGCTAATTTCACTTTTAAATAGCACAAATAACAAAATTAACAATAATTTGAGAAGGGATTTATTTTTATTTTTATTTTTATTTTTTTGAGACAGAGTTTTGCTCTTGTTGCTCAGGCTGGAGTGCAGTGGTGAGACCCTGGCTCACGACAATGAACTCCACCTCCTGGGTTGAAGCAATTCTCCTACCTCAGCCTCCCAGATAGCTGGGACTACCGGCATGAGCCACCAGGCTCATTTTATATTTTCAGTAGAGACGGGGTTTCACTGTGTTAGTCAGGCTGGTCTTGAACTCCTGACCTCAGGTGAGCCACCTACCTTGGTCTCCCAAAGTTCTGGGATTACAGGCGTGAGCCACTGCCCTGGGCTTCTTTTTGTTTTCTTTTCTTTTTTCTTTTTTTTTTTTTTGAGACAGGATCTCAATCTGTCATCCAGGCTGGAGTTCAGTGGCACTATCATGGCTCACTGCAGCCTGGACCTCCTGGGCGCAAGTGATCCTCCTGCCTCAGCCTCCCAAGTAAGTGGGACCGCAGACATGCTCCACCATGCCCAACTAGTTTCTTTTAATTTTTAAATTTTGTACAGGCAGGGTCTTACCATGTTTCCTAGGCTGGTCTCCAACTTGGCTCAAGCAGTTTTCCCACCTCAGTTTCCCAAAGTGCTGAGATTACAGGCATGAGCCACCATGCCCAGCTGGATTTCCTAAGATATAAAAAATACAATCTCAAAGAAAAGCTTATATATTTGTTAACATTCAAGATTTTTAAAATTTTGTTTAACAAAGATCATGAGAAATAAAGAAAAGCAGATGGAAAAAATATAAATGCATATAACAAAGATTGAAGAGTCACAACAAATCAATAAGAAAAAGACAATCTATTATGAAAATAGTCAAGGAATGACAGAAAACTTACAGATGGGAAATCTAAAGCAGCAACAAATACGTGAAATGTGCTCAACCTTCTTGTAATTAGGAAGAGGCAAATTAAAAACCACAGTGAGTTACCATTTTATACCTTTTTTTTTTTTTTGAGGCCTTCACTCTGTCAACTCAGGCTGGAATGCAGTGGCACAATCATGGCACACTACAACCTCAACCTCCCAGCCTCAAACAATCCTCCCACCTCAGCCTCTTGAGTAGCTGGGACTACAGGCATGTGCCACCATGCCTGGCTCATTTTTTGTAACTTTTGTAGAGACAGAGTCTCGCCATGTTGACCAGCCTGGTCTCGAACTCCCGGACTCAAGCGATCTGCCCACCTCGGCCTTCCAAAGTGCTGGGATTACAGGTGTAAGCCACCACACCCGGCCTACACCTTTAATGTAGGTAAAATGTAATAAAACCACATGTTGACAAAATGTGGGCAAATGAGAATTCTCAGGTCCTATTAGTATGCGTGTCAACTGGACAATTGAACAGAAATTTAGAACTGTCTATCAAATTTGAAAAACTGTATACCATATCACCCAGCATTTCCCCTCTGAGGTGTAGAGCCCATAAAAACCTTGCTTATTTGCATAAGGAAACAAGTACAAGAAAGTCATTGTAACATTGTTTACAAAAGAAGAAAATAGAACAACCTAAATGTCAAGCAATAGAATAGATAAATAAATCATGCTTTATTCATATAATGGAATACTCAATAGAAGTTAAAATATGTATCAGTCTCAAAAAACATGTTCAGGGCCGGACGCAGTGGTTCATGCCTATAATCCCAGCACTTTGGGAGCCGAGATGGGCAGATCATCTGAGGTCAGGAGTTAGAGACCAGCCTGGCCAACATGGTGAAACCCCATCTCTACTAAAAATAAAAAAAAAAGAAGAAAAAAATTACCTGGGAGTGGTGGCAGATGCCTGTAATCCCAGCTACCTGGAGGCCGAGGCAGGGGAATTGCTTGAACCTGGTACGCAAAGGTTTCAGGGAGCTGACATTGCACCACTGCACTCCAGCCTGGGTGACAGAGCAAGACTCTGTCTCAAAAATAGGCTGGATGTGGTGGCTCACACCTGTAATCCCAGCACTTTGGGAGGCCGAGGTGGGTGGGGTGGATCACGAGGTCAGGAGTTCAAGACCAGCCTGACCAATATAGTGAAACCCTGTCTCTACTGAAAATACAAAAATTAGCCGGGTGTGGTGGTGCACACTTATAATCCCAGCTACTCGGGAGGCTGTGGCAGGAGAATTGCTTGAACCCGGGAGGAAGAGGTTGCAGTGAGCTGAGATTGCGCCACTGACTCCAGCCTGGGCAACAGAGCACGACTCCATCTCAAATAAATAAATAAATAAATAAATAAATAAATAAACAAGCAAAAGACCTAAGATTAAGATCTAAAAAAGATCTAAAAGATTAACAGCTAACTGGGGTGTGGATGTTCATATTTTTTTTCGCTATACCTTCCTATATGCTTGAAATATGGCTAAAAAGAAAGAAAGAAAAAAAAAACCCAGAGGTGAGAAGTGGAAAAAGCAAGGATCTTGGCTCTGAAGTCTAAGACAGAGGGTAGGAGCTAGAAAAGGAAGAAGGGCCAAGACTGCTAAATGGAGCCACAAGTTTTGAAATGCTGACAAGTCAGAGGCCAGACCTTGCCTTTTCATTTTTTATTATCCCCTTCCAGTTTGACAAATAATACTTGGCAATTAAGTAAGCACTCTGTGACTTTTGTTGAATGGATAAATGGAGTTAATAGAAACAGTTGGCATCAATAGGACATATAGTTGAACATTCCTTTTTCACAAGGTCGCTCAGACTTTCCTGAATAGATTCCTCTGGGAACAATTGCTTCCCTTTGAAAAAAAAAAAAAAAGCCATCTCTTCTGACTAAATGGAGATTTCTGCCAGCTTCCTAGCACTGATTACAGTTTAGCATCCTTTCTTGATTAAAACCCTAACATAATTAGGTATCTATTTAAAAAAAAAAAAAAACCAGCTTTATTGAGGTATAATTTACACATTCAGCCATTGTAAGTGTATAATTCAATGACTGATAAGAAATGTGTGGCTGGGCGCGGTGGCTCACACCTGTAATCCCAGCACTTTGGGAGGCCGAGGCAGGCCGATAAACTGAGGTCAGGAGTTTGAGACCAGCCTGGTTGACATGGTGAAACCCTGTCTCTACTGAAAATACAAAAAAAGGCCAGGCGCAGTGGCTCACGCCTGTAATCCTAGCTCTTTGGGAGGCCAAGGCGGGTGGATCACCTGAGGTCAGGAGTTCAAGACCAGCCTGACCAATATGGAAAACCCCATCTCTACTAAAATTTAAAAAATTAGCCAGGCGTGGTAGCACGCGCCTGTAGTCCCAGCTACTCAGGAAGCTGAGGCAGGAGAATTGCTTGAACCCAGGAGGCAGAGGTTGCAGTGAGCCAAGATGGCACCACTGTACTCCAGCCTGGGCAACAAGAGTGAAACTCCGTCTCAAAAAAAAAAAAAAGAAAGAAAGAAAGAAAAAGAAATGTGTAAAGTTGTACAATTACCATCACAATCCAAACCAGTTATAGAACATTTTTATTACTCCAAAAAGTCACCTCATGCAGTTACTCTCTTCCCCCACACCAGCCCCAGGACTACCACGGATTTGCCATCGGTTTCTATACATTTCTCCTGGACGTTTCACATAAATGAAATCATATAAAATATAATGGTTGTGTCTGACTTCTGTCACTTGGCATAGTGTGTTACTTAGCATAATGTTTTTGAAGTTCATCCATGTCAAAGCATGTATTAGAATTACCTTCATTTTTATTGCCAAATCGTATTCCATTATATGGATATACCACTTTTTTTTTTTTTTTTTTTTTTTTTTAGACGGAGTCTTGCCCTGCCACCCAGGCTAGAGTGCAATGGTGCGATCTCGGCTCACTGCAATCTCTACCTCCTGGGTTCAATTGATTCTCTTGCCTCAGCCTCCTGAGTAACTGGGATTATAGGCGTGTGCCACCACGCCCACCTAATTTTTGTGTTTTTAGTATAGATGGAGTTTTGCCATGTTGGCCAGGCTGCTCTCGAACTCCTGACCTCAGGTGATCCACCCACTTCGGTCCACATTTTGTTTATTCATCAGGAGCTGAACATTTAGGTTGTTTCCAGTTTTGAGCTATTGTGAAGAATTCTGCTATGAACATTTGATTGCATTTTTTTGGTGTGGATTTATGTTTTTATTTTTGTTGGGTACATTCCTAGAAATGGAACGGCTGGGTTTTAGGACAAATCTATATTTTAAAAACACTACCTGGCCAGGCGTGATGGCTCACACCTGTAATCCCAGCACTTTGGGAGGCCAAGCTAGGTGGATCACAAGGTCAGGAAATTGAGACCATCCTGGCCAACATGACAAAACTCCGTCTATACTAAAAACACAAAAATTAGCTGGGTGTGGTGGCACACGCCTATAATCCCAGCTACTCGGGAGGCTGAGGCAGGAGAATCAATTGAACCCAGGAGATAAAGGTAGCAGTGAGCTGAGATCGCACCACTGCACTCCAGCCTGGGCGACAGAGTGAGACTCCCTCTCAAAAAAGAGAAAAGAAGCTGGGTGCAGTGGCTCATGCCCGTAATCCCAACACTTTGGGAGGCCAAGGCAGGCGGATTACGAGGTCAGGAGTTCAAGACCAGCCTGGCCAGCATGGTGAAACACCGTCTCTACTAAAAATACAAAAATTAGCCGGGTGTGGTGGCAGGTGCCTGTAATCCCAGCTACTCCGGAGGCTGAGGCAGGAGAATCACTTGACCCCAGGAGGTGGAGGTTGAAGTGAGCCAAGATCACACCACTGCACTCCAGCCTGGGCAACAGAGCGAGACTCTGTCTCAAAAAAAAAAAAAAAAAAAAACAACTTGTTTTCCAAAGTGGCTCTACCATTTTTGCGTTTCTGCCACAAGTGTGTGAGGGTTCCAGTTTCTCTACTTTCTCACCCACACTTGTTCTTTTCTGTCTTTGTAGTTATAGCCACTTTAGTGTGTGTGAAGTGATATCTCATTGTGGCTTAAAGTTGCATTTCCCTAGTGACTAATGATGTTGAACATATTTTCATGTGCTTATTAGCCATTTGCATGTCTTTTTTGGGGAAATGTTTATTCAAGTCTTTTGCCCATTTTTCAAATTGCACATTGTTTGTCTTATTATTGAATTGTAAGAGCTCTATATATTCTGGATACAAGTTCTTTATCAGATACGTGATTTGCAGATAACTTCTCTCAATTGATGGTGTGTGTTTTCATTTTCTTTCTTTTTTTTTTTTTTTTTTTTTTGAGACAGAGTCTCACTCTGTCACCCAGGCTGGAGTACAGTGGCGCGATCTTGGTTCACGGCAAGCTCCACTTCCCAGGTTCACGCCATTCTTCTGCCTCAGCCTCCCCAGCAGCTGGGAGTACAGGTGCCCACCACCACGCCCGGCTAATTTTTTGTATTTTTAGTAGAGACAGGATTTCACCGTGTTAGCCAGGATGGTCTCGATCTGCTGACCTCGTGATCTGCCTGCCTTGGCCTCCCAAAGTGCTGGGATTACAGGCGTGAGCCACCGTGCCTGGCGTGTTTTCATTTTCTTAATGTTGTCTTTTGATTCCATTATCACAGATGTCAGCCTAAAACTGGAAGTATTTAAAATTTAAATTGAAACAAGATTTTACAGTATATGATAAAAATTCATTATATTTTTCTGTTTTATTTTCATACAGCAAAAATGCAATATAAACAGCTTTTCACAATAGTAATAAAAATTTAATTGACTTGGTTTAAAAGCGAAGAGATTTATTCAAAGAAAACAATAAAACTACAATGCGATAAAGGAGTACATGAATATAGAAGAGATAATCCTTGCTTGACAAGGGTCAATATAGTAAAGATGACATTTTCACAGTGAATATATGAAGTTCCATTCAACAAGCATTAAAAAAATTTTTTTTAATTTTTACCTTTTTTTTTTTGAGACAGAGTCTCACTTTGTCTCCCAGGTTGGAATGTAGCCGCGCGATCTTGGCTCGCTGCAACCTCCGCCTCCTGGGCTCAAGCAATTCTCCTGCCTCAGCCTCCTGGGTAGCTGGGATTACAGGTGCCTGCAACCACCACAGGCAATTTTTTTTCTATTTTTAGTAGAGATGGAGTTTCACCATGTTGGCCAGGCTGGTCTTGAACTCCTGACCTCAAATGATCCACCCTCCTTGGCCTCCCAAAGTGTTGGGATTACAGGCGTGAGTCACTGCATCCAGCCTCAACAGGCTTTTTTTTTTTTTTTTTTTGACATAGGGTCTCTCTATGTCGTCCAGGCTGGAGTGCAGTGGTGCGATCTCCCCTCCCTGCAAGCTCCGCCTCCCGGGTTCACGCCATTCTCCTGCCTCAGCCTCCCCAGCATCTGGCACTACAGGCACCCGCCACCACGCCCGGCTAATTTTTTGTATTTTTAGTAGAGACGGGGTTTCACCGTGTTAGACAGGATGGTCTTGATCTCCTCACCTCGTGATCTGCCTGTCTTGGCCTCCCAAAGTGCTGGGATTACAGGCGTGAGCCTCTGCGCCCGGCTCAACAAGCATTTTTAAAACTTATTATATGGTAATCATTATATTCAATGCTGTAAAAAAAAAATATGAACAAGACATTCTGACATTTACAGGTACCAAGACACTGGAGTCACTATGTGGAAAAGAATTAGCTTGGATGTTTACTTTATCTCGTACAATGTAATGAGCCCCAGGTGGATCTTCCATTTATTCCCTCCGTTCTCTTTATGTATTACTGCATAACAAATCACTATCAAAACTTAGTGGTGTAGAACAACAGTAATTTATTTTGCTTAAGAATATGCAACTTGGCCGGGCGCGGTGGCTCAAGCCTGTAATCCCAGCACTTTTGGAGGCCGAGACAGGCGGATCACGAGGTCAGGAGATCGAGACCATCCTGGCTAACACGGTGAAACCCCGTCTCTACTAAAAAATACAAACAAACAAACAAACAAAACCCAAAAAACTAGCCGGGCGAGGTGGCGAGCGCCTGTAGTCCCGGCTACTCGGGAGGCTGAGGCAGGAGAATGGCGTAAACCCGGCAGGTGGAGCTTGCAGTGAGCTGAGATCCGGCCACTGCACTCCAGCCTGGGCGGCAGAGCGAGACTCTATCTCAAAAAAAAAAAAAAAAAAAAAAAAAGAAAATGCAACTTGAGGAGAGCTTGACAGGGATAACCCTTCTGTGTTCTGCAATGTCTAGGGTCTGAGTTTGGAAAACTCAAATGGATGACAGTGAATGAAATGGCTGGAGGCTGGAATCCTAAGAGTATCCTTGCTCACAAGCCTGGTCCCAAGACTAGGAAAGGCTTTAGAATAAATATCTCTGAAAGAACCAATGAAAGTGAGTAGGAGAAGAATGGAAATCTTCAGGAAGAGCTATAGAGCAGGCAACAGAAAATTAAGTCAGGGCTGGGCACAGTGGCTCACGCCTGTAATCCCAGCGCTTTGGGAGGCTGAGGCGGCCGAATCACGAGGTTAGGAGTTCGAAACAAGCCTGGCCAACATGGTAAAACCCCCTGTCTACTAAAAATCCAAAAAGTAGCTCGGCGTGGTGGCGGCACCTGTAATCCCACCTGCTCGGGAGGCTGAGGCAGGAGAATTGCTTGAACTCGGGAGGCAGAGGTTGCGGTGAGCTGAGAATGTGCCACTGCACTCCAGCCTGGGAGACAGAGTGAGACTCTTAAAAAAAAAAAAAAAGAAAGAAAGAAAAAAGAAGATATCCAAGTGGCCAATAATATTGTATAAACTCGGCCGGGTGCGGTGGCTCACACCTGTAATCCCAACACTTTGGGAGGCCAAGCTGGGTGGATCACCTGAGGTCAAGAGTTCAAGACCAGCCTGGCCAACATGGCGAAACCCCAGCTCTACTAAAAATACAAAAATTAGCTGGGCATGGTGGTGAGCACCTGTAATCCCAGCTACTCGGGAGGCTGAGGCAGGAGAATCACTTGAATCCAGAAGACAGAGGTTATAGTGAGTAGAGATCACACCACTGCACTCCAGCCTGGACACGAGAATGAGACTGTCTCAAAAAAAAAAAAAAAAAAAAAGAATTGGAGAAACTCAAATTCAATGATCAATAAACATTGGAGAAATACAAATTAAAACCACAATGGTATACCACCATATACCCACACTAATACCAATTATTGGTGAAATTATGGAGCAACTAGAACTCTTGTACATTGCTGGTGGGAGTGTATATTGGTTCAGCTACTTTGGAAAAGTGTCTTACAAGATTTACCAAAACTGAACACATGTACGTAGTACCCTGGTAATTCCGCTCGTAGTTATACACCCATGTGAAGTGAATATGTCCACCCAACAATATGTTCAAGAGTATTCATAGCAATCTTATTCATGGCAACTTCAAGTGGGTGACAACCCAAATATCCATCAAAAGGAGAATGGACAGGCCCGGCACTATGTCTCACACCTGTAATCCCAGCACTCTGGGAGGCCGAGGCAGGTGGATCACCTGAGGTCAGGAGTTTGAGACCAGCCTGGCCAACATGGCAAAACCCCATCTCCACTGAAATACAAAAATTATCCAGGCGTGGTGGTATGTGCATGTAATCTCAGCCACCTGGGAGGCCGAGGCAGGAGAATCACTGGAACCTGGGAGGCAGAGGCTGCAGTGAGCCAAGATCATACCACTGCATTCCAGCCTGAGCGACAGAGTGAGACTCCATCTCAAAAAAAAAAAAAAAAAAGAGAATGGACAAATAAGTTGTGATGTACATAGAAAATGGAATGCTGCACAGTAATGGAAAAGAACAAACTACTGTACATGTAACAACATAGCTAAATCTCTCAGATAAATTGAGCAAAATGAGCCAGACCAAGAGTACAAAAAGAAAACTGGCTAGGCATGGTGGCTTATGATTGTAATTCCAGCACTGGGAGGCCAAGGTGGGCAGATCACCTCAAGTTGGAAGTTCGATGACCAGCCTGACCAACATGGTGAAACCCCCTCTCTACTAAATACAAAAAATTAGCTGGGCATGGTGGTATACACCTGTAATCCCACCTACTTGGGAGGCTGAGGCAGGAGAATCACTTGAACCTGGGAGGTAGAGGTTGCAGTGAGCTGAGATTGTACCACAGCACTCCATCCTGGGCAACAGAGCAAGACTCCTACTCAAAAAAAAAAAATAAAGAAGAAGAAGAAGAAGAAAAGAAAAGAAGCCTGGAGTGGTGACTCATGCCCGTAATCCCAGCACTTTGGGAGACCAAGGCAGGCAGATTACGAGGTCAAGAGTTCAAGACCAGCCTGGCCAGCATGGTGAAACCCCGTCTGTACTAAAAATACAAAAATCGGCTGAGTGTGGTGGCAGGCGCCTGTAATTCCAGCTACTTGGGAGGGTGAGGCAGGGGAATCACTTGACCCTGGGAGGCAGAGGTTGGAATGAGCCGAGATCATGCCACTGCACTCCAACCTGGGTGACACAGCAAGACTCCATCTCAAAAAAAAAGAAAAGAAAAGAAAACTCTAGTAATAAGAGTCAGAATAGTGGTAACCTCTGTATTGAGTACAGAGAATAGAACAGAGGAGCCTTCTGGAGTATGAAAATGTTTTATACTGATCTGCAGAATAGTCACATGGGTGTATACATATGCATGAATTCACTGAACTGTACACACTTAGGTACACTTTACATACTCTACTGTATGTATTTTATATGCCAATAAAATTAAAATGGTGTATTTCTCAGTAGAATATTCTAGGCAACAAATACTGTGGAAACTGCTACTCTGGCCTAAGTTAGGAGTGGTTACAAGAGGAAGATGGACTCATGATGGAGTCCATCATGATTTTGTATTAGGAAGGTATGTAGGGTTGAAGCAGGTAGAGTAAGTTAACTTTCAGGTGCTGACAAGTGCTGCAATGATTATTGTTTAGAGGGAATTGTGTTAAATATGGGTCCAGTGGTTGTCACTATGTCCACAATCAGGGTTTGGATGGTCTGAAGTGTCTACTTGAGCAATGCCATTGCGGAACCCAACATAAGGGTGGACTTACCTTGCTAAGACCATAGCCATTTTTTCTGGTGGAACAGACCACCCTACTTTTGTCACCTTTAGGAACAGGTGCTAGTAGTCCCAGACCTTAGCAGGTGCACCTATATCTAGATGTCTGCTTGTTGAGCTTTCTCAGTAGCCCCCAAAGGCTACAGCAGAAGGAGGATGGCTGCAAAATTCCTGGGCAGGAGGATCCTTGAGGTAAGGTAGCATGTGCCGCCCAACACTCTAACATAGATAGACCTTTTCTGAAGATGGCAGCCCAGATTGCGCCACTGCACTCCAGCCTGGGCGACAGAGCAAGACTCCATCTCAGAAAAAACCTGGAAAACAAATTACTTAATATATCTTGTTTACATAGATAACTGTGCCAGTACCATTTATTGAACAGACTTGATTTCCCTGTTAAATTCCTTTGATACTTTGGTAAAAAACCAATCGATCACATAAGAGTAGGTCCATTTCGGCTAGGTGCAGTGGCTCATTCCTGTAATCCAAGCACTTTGGAAGTTTGAGGCAGGCAGATCACCTGAGGTCAGGGCTTTGAGACCAGCCTGACCAACATGGTGAAACCCTGTCTCTACTAAAACTACAAAATTAGCTGGGTGTGGTGGTGCATGCCTGTAATCCCAGCTACTCAGGAGGCTGAGGCAGGAGAATCGCTGGAACCCGGGAGAGAGAGGTTGCAGTGAGCCAAGATCACTCCACTGCACTCCAGCCTGGGTGACAAAGCAAGACTCCATCTCAAAAATAAATAAATAAATAATAAATTAAATTAAAAAAGAGTTTTACGGCCGGGCGCGGTGGCTCAAGTCTATAATCCCAGCACTTTGGGAGGCCAAGGTGGGCTTATTACCTGAGGTCAGGAGTTTGAGACCAGTCTGGCCAACATGGTGAAACCCAGTCTCTACTAAAAATACAAAAATTGGCTGGGCATGGTGGCATGTGCCTGTAATCTCAGCTACTCGGGAGGCTGAGGCAAGAGAATTGCTTGAGCCCGGGAGGCAGAGGTTGCAGTG
Source organism: Macaca fascicularis (assembly GCF_037993035.2). NCBI lineage: Eukaryota > Metazoa > Chordata > Mammalia > Primates > Cercopithecidae > Macaca > Macaca fascicularis. Next base: position 97,841,404 of record NC_088376.1, read on the forward strand.
AGCTGAGATCGTGCCACTGCACTGCAGCCTGGCCGACAGAGAGAGACTCTGTCTCCAAAAAAAAAAAAAAAAAAAAAAGAGTTTTACTCTTTCTTTCTCTTTCTTTCTTTCTTTCTTTCTTTCTTTCTTTCTTTCTTTCTTTCTTTCTTTCTTTCTTTCTTGTATGATTTTTCTTTTTTTTTCTTTTCTCATTGTATTGATGATATTCAGTAGAAATAGTGAATGGACTGCCTTGACTTCATCTTAATATAATGGAAAAAAGCATTAGTCTTTCATCATTAAGTATGGTGTTAAGTTTTAAGTTTTTCATAGATGCCCTTTATCGGGTTGAATATTTTTTTCCTCTATACTTAGTTTACTGAGGGTTTTTTTTTTTTAAATCATGAATGGGTTTTGAATTTTGTTAAATACTTTTTCTGCATCTATTGAAATGGTTATCTAGCTTTACTCCTTTTTTTTTTCTGTTAATGTGCTAAATAGCATCAGTTGATTTTTGAGTGTTAATCCAAACTTGCATGCCTCAGAAAAGGTCATTTATTTGTGATGTGTTATCTTTTTTAATATCTAGGTTAATTCAATTTGTTATTATCTTGGTATTGATTTTGCACTTATTTTCATCAGGAATATTTCCTCCGCAATTTTCTTTTCTCATAATGCCTTTGTCTAGTTTTGACATCAAAGTAATGCTCTGAGTTGAGAAGTGTGTCTTTCTCTATTTTACAAAAAAGGTTTATATGAAATTGATATTATTTCTTTCCTAAATGTTTGATAGAATTCACTAGTGAAGTTATCTTAGTCTGGAGGGGTTTTTTTTGTTTTATTTTTGGAGGTTTATTTATTTATTTATTTATTTGTTTATTTATTTATTTATTTTTTGAGACAGAATTTTGCTCTTGTTGCCTAGGCTGGAGTGCAATGGCTCGTTCTCGCCTCACCACAACCTCCGCCTCCCGGGTTCAAGCGATTCTCCTGCCTCAGTCTCCCGAGTAGCGGGGATTACAAGCATGGGCCACCATGCCCGGCTAATTTTTTTTGTATTTTTAGTAGAGACAGGGTTTCTCCATGTTGGTCCGACTGGTCTCAAACTCATGACCTCAGGTGATCTGCCCGCTTCGGCCTCCCAAAGTGCTGGGATTACAGGCGTGAGCCACCATGCCCAGCCTGGAGGTTTATTTTTAAAGGAAAATTTTTATTTTATTTATTTATTTATTTATTTTATTATTATTATTTTGTTTTTGCAACAAAGTCTCACTCTGTCACCCAGGCTACAGTGTAGTGGCGTGATCTTGGCTCACTGTAACCTCTACCTCCCGGGTTTAAGTGATTCTCTCATGCCTCAGCCTCCTGTGTAGATGGGACTACAGGCGCATGCCACCATACCTGGCTAATTTTTGTATTTTTAATAGATACGGAGTTTCACCATGTTGGCCAGGCTGGTCTTGAATTCCTGACCTCAAGTGATGTTCCTGCCTCAGCCTCCCGAAATGCGGGGATTACAGGCATGAGCCACCATGCCCAGCCAAGTGGAAAAATTTTAAATTCCATTTTTTAAATAATGTATTTTAAGGAATTGGTCTGTTTCATCTAGGTATTCAAATGTTTTGGTATAAAGTTGTTGAAAACATTTCTTTCTTTTGAGACAGGATATTACTCTCTTGCCCAGGCTGAAGCCCAGTGCATGATCTCAACTCACTGCAGCCTGACCACCTGGGCTCAAGCAACCCTCCTGCCTTAGCCTCCCAAATAGCTGTGACTACAGGTTCATGCCACCACGCCTGGCTAATTCTGCATTTTTTTTATAGAGAAGAGGTTTCACCATGTTGCCCAGGCTGGTCTTGAACTCCTGAGCTCAAGCGACCCTCCTGCCTCAGCCTCCCAAAGTGCTGGGATTACAGGCATGAGCCACCATGCCTGGCGACATTTTTTCTTGATATAGATTCTAGTTTGATGGGTTTTACTTTTCTTTCATCACTTTAAATGGTTGTTACATTGTGTTCTGAGCTACATTATTTATGATGAGACATCAGAGGCTATTCTTATCATTGTTCCTCTATGTAATGCATATTTTTCCTCTGGTTACCTTTTTTTTTCATCTTCTTCATTTTTTTTTTTTTTAGACAAGGTCTTGCTCTGTCACCCAGGCTGGAGTGCAGTGGCACTCACTGCAACCTCCACTTCCTGGGCTGAAGTAATCCTCCTACCCCAGCCTCCCGAGTAGCTGGGACTACAGGCACAAATCACCACGCCCAGCTCTTTTTTTTTTTTTTTTTTTTTTCCTGTATTTTTAGTAGACATGGGGTTTTGCCGTGTTGCCCAGGCTGGTCTCAAACTCCTGACCTCAAGTGATCTGCCTGCCTTGGCCTCCCACAGTGCTGTGATTACAGACCGGACTCCTCTGGTTGGTGTTAAGTTTTTGTTGTTGTTTGTTTTTTGGTTAGTTTGGTTTTGAGACATTTAATTCTGATGTCCCTTGGCATGTTTCTTTGATTTTTATCATTCCTGGGGTTCTTGGAGCTTCTTGGATCTGTGGGCTTATATTTTCAAAATTCTGAAACAATTTTGACAATTATTCACATGCTATATTTTAACTATTATTCAGATTTTTTTTCTGCTTGAATATCTCTCACCTCTCCTCCTGGTACTTAAACTTCACACATAGTAGATGGCCTGATATAGTCCATTAGATTGCTGAGAATTTGACAACAGTTTTCTGGACTTTTTTTTTTTCTCGATGTGCTTCAGTTGGGATAGTTTCTATTGTCATGTGTTTAAATTCACTTATCTTTCTTCTGTGTGTCTAGTCTGCTGTTAAGCCCATCAAGGCCAGGCACAGTGGCTCACACCTGTCATACCAGCACTTTGGGATGCTGAGGGATGAGAATCACTTGAGGCCAGAAGTTCAAGACCAGCCTAGGCAACACAGCAAGACTCTATCTCCATAAAAAGCAAAACAACAACAACAAAACATTAGCTGGGTGTGGTGGCACATGCCTATAGTCCTACTACTGGGGAGGCTGAGGTGGGAGGATCACTTGAGTCAAGGAGTTCAGGGCTATAGTGAGTCATGATCATGCCACTGCACTGCAGTCTGGGTGATAGAGTGAGATCTTGTCTCTAATTAAATAATGATAATTTAAAAAAAAAAAACCTATCCAGGCCGGCCATAGTGGCTCACACCTGTAATCCCAGTAGTTTGGAAGGGCAAGGTGGGTGCATCACTTGAGGCCAGGAGTTCGAGACCAGCCTGGCCATCATGGCAAAACCCTGTCCTTACCAAAAATACTAAAAATTAGCTGGGTGTGGTGGCACACACCTGTAGTCCCAGCTATTTGGGAGGCTGAGGCACGAGAATCGCTTGAACCTGGGAGGTGGAGGTTGCAGTGAGCCAAGATCATGCCACTACACTCCAGCCTGGGCAACAGAGCAAGACTCCATCTCAAACTAACAAACAACAACAACAACAAAAAACCTATCCACTTAAATTTTTAATTAATATATTTTATTTTTAGATTCTAAAATTTTTGTTTGATTCTTTTTTGCATTTTCCATTTTTCTATTGACATTTCCCAATTGTTCTGTCATTGTGTTCATCTTTTCCTTAAAATAGTTTAATGTATTTATAATGCTGGTTTAAAGTCCTTGTTGACAATAACATCATTTCCATCATTTTGGGGTGTATTTCTATTTACTAATTTTTTTCCTCATTATAGATCATACTTTCCTGCTTCTCTCTGTATCTAGTAATTTTTAAATTATGTGCTAGACATTATGGATGCTAAATTGTCGAGTGTCCAATTTTTTTTTTAACTTCATTGATAGATTTTTGGATTTTTTTCTGTCAGGGACTTAATTTACTTAGGAATTAGCTTAATACTTTTGAAACTTATTTTTAGCTTTGTTAGGGTGGGTCTAGAGAAACCTTTAACTCTAGGGCTAGATTAGTCTTTCTCCTAAGATGGGGTCTTTCCAAGATGTCTGCTGTGGCCTCATTTTTTGTAAAGTATTTCCACTCTGGCAGGTTGAAACTTGAACATCTTTCAGACCTGTATGAGATTTGGTAGTTATTTAGCTCTCAGCAAAATGATAGTTGTTCTTTCTCTAGTAATTTTTCATTGCCCGGCCTCTTGGAGGCTTGTTCTGTGCGTGCATAGTTTAGTATTTAGCTGAAGACTCAGAGGGTCCCGACGCAGATTTTTTTAGATCCTCCTTGGCATTGATTCTTCCTCTTTGGTAATCTGCCCTACACATTCCAGATACAAGGTAGCCCTGAACTCTGATTCCCGTGTTCTTAAGTCAGGGAGACTTTTGTCCTCTGGTTGGGCTACCCCTCAGACACCACAGTCCAGAAACTGGCTCCAGATAGAAAACCGTGGAATGTGGGCTTGTTTTGTTCATTCCATTTGCTGAAGGATCACAGTGCTGTGTTGCCTGAGGTTCAACCGTTATTTCATGTATTTTGTCCAGCTTTATAGCTGTTTATGGAGGGAGAGCTGGTTGAGTATCGTTTCTGTCATGGCTCAAAGTGTAAATACTTGCCTCTCAGCTTTTATATTTTTAATTTTGGAGAGTGACAAAAATATTCTAAATCATGAGTTTCAGAGGTAGTTATGTGACTATACACCTGTCAGAACTCATTGAATTGTGTGATAAGGGTACTTTTTTTGCATGGAGATGTTTATTTTATTTTATTTATTTATTTTTGAGATGGAGTCTCGCTCTGTCACCCAGGCTAGAGTGCAGAGGTGCAATCTTGGCTCACTGTAACCTCCACCTCCCAGATTCAAGCGATTCTCATGCCTCAGCCTCTTGAGTAGCTGGGATTACAGGTGTGCACCACCACATCTGGCTAATTTAACATCTGGCTAATTTTTGTATTTTTAGTAGAGACGGGGTTTCAACATGTTGGCCAGGCTGGTCTCAAACTCCTGACCTCAGGTGATCCACCTGCCTCAGCCTGCCAAAATGTTGGGATTACAGGTGTGAGCCACCACGCCCAGCCATACATGTAAATTATACTCCAATAAAGCTCAGAAAAAGGTAAAATACTTTTTGAAACAAAAACATTATTAAATGTTTAAATATTATTAAATATTAAATATAAGCACACGCAAGAGTATACAGAATAATGGGAAACACCCTTATCATTATCACTCAGACTACGAAATAAAGCAATACAAATACAAGCAGAAGCTCCGTATGTATGCCTCTCTTTGCATTTATTATCCTCATGCTTGTTTCTATCACCTTACTTCATATGTAGGTGTCTCCAGAAATACGGTATTGTTTTCCCTGTCTTTAAACTTCACATAAATGTTTCATCCATGTAGCTGTTTTTCAGTGATGTGATAATAAATAGACAAACCCATACACGCGATTATATTTGTACAACTTCTAGCCTTGGACCTGTACAGAAATGCAAAGTTTACCTGACTCTACATTTTGAACTCACTGTACTTCTCTCAGGAGAGAATGCCAAGAAAGTTACTGTCATTTATTCCTCTGCCCCGGGGGAGAAAAATTAGTGAACACTCACTCTTGGTAAGTGGCATGAAAGGCCATTTGCAAGCCTGGCCCTGCTCCAATGGCTGCTGTGAAGATTCATGCACTGAGGGTGATGAGGGCTTGGCGCTCCCCTTGGCCTGAGTCAGCAACCTGCTGGTGCCTGGTGTCAGCAGTTTCCGGTCAGAGAGTGACTCGCTGGACATCCTCCTACTTTCTGCTGGATGGAAGTGAGTGTCTCAGGGAAACTGATTCCAGCCCTCAGATCCAGACTGCACCATTAACTCTGTAAATCTTATTAATCCCTTAACGAGGGTCAGAAACATCTGTAGTTCCTTTCCAGCGGGCCTCATTTTTTATTTTATTATTATTATTATTTTGAGACGGAGTTTGGCTCTTGTTGCCCAGGCTGGAGTGCAATGGCGCGATCTTGGCTCACTGCAACCTCCACCTCCCGGGCTCAAGTGGTTCTCTTGCCTCAGCCTCCTGAGTAGCTGGGATTACAGGCATGCACCACCACGCCCGGCTAATTTTTGTACTTTTAGTAGAGACGGGGTTTCTCCATGTTGGTCAGGCTGGTATCCAACTTCCGACTTCAGGTGATCTGCCCGCCTCGGCCTCCCAGGGTGCTGGGATTACAGGCATGAGCCACCGTGCCTGGTCTTACCAAATTTAAAACGATAGAAACACTGTTCAGAGCAGGCGCAGTGGCTCACGCCTGTAATCCCAGCACCCTGGGAGGCCAAGGCGGGCGGATCACTTGAGGTCAGGTGTTTGGGACCGGCCTGGCCAACATGGCAAAACCCCGACTCTACCAAAAATACAAAAATTAGCCAGGCGACACGGCGAATGCCTGTAATCCCAGCTACTTGAGAGGCTGAGGCAGGAGAATTGCTTGAACCCGGGAGGCGGAGGTTGCAGTGATCCGAGATCCCGCCACTGCACTCCAGCCTGGGCGACAGAGCGAGAATCCGTCTCAAAAACAAACAAAAGCAAAAAACAACAACAACAAAACCCCACTTTGTTCATAGAACTACTCTGTATACAGCATGAAATTTGTATTTTCTTTTTAAATCTACAATCCTACACTTTAGGTTTGCAACTTTTGTTAATGTAAATCCTCCAGAACAAGCCTATCTCTTAAATCACTAGCAAGACTGCAGCTCATAAACACAGCTGGATCCTTCAGAATGAGTTTTATTTTCTCATATCGTTTGCTTATGCTAAGTAGAGTTTCATTTTCTTTTCCGTGCTCTTTTCAGCTACAACAAACCCCTCCTCTGTCCATTTCTTGATTTCCTGACAGGTCAGTTTTGATCAGCAGTAGTGTAGTTAAATTTCCTGAAAGGCCACACAGCTGAGCCATGTAAAGTTCTCAGTAGAAATAAGAGGGACACCGGCTGGGCACAGTGGCTCATGCCTGTAATTCCAGCACTTTGGGAGGCTGAAGCCGGTGGATCACCAGAGGTCAGGAGTTCAAGACCAGCCTGACAAACATGTTGAAACCCTGTCTCTGCTAAAAATACAAAAATTAGCCGGGCGTGGTGGCAGGCTCCTGTAATCCCAGCTACTCTGGAGGCTGAAGCAGGAGAATCACTTGAACCCAGGAGGTGGAGGTTGCAGTGAGCCAAGACGGTGCCATTGTATTCCAGCCTGGGCGACAAGAGCAAAATTCTGTCAAAAAAAAAAAAAAAAAAAAAAAAAAAAAAAAGAAGAAAAGAAAGCAGTAAGAGGGACATCAAACAGAGGAGCCTGTTTTCAGAGTTCCCAGACCACATGAAATTCAGAAGCATTAACTAAGCCCTTTGAAAGCAGAAATTTAATGCAGAAAAAGTATGAAAAGCATGCCAGTATTAGGAGACACACACACACAACTACATACACACATTTTTTGCACATTTATTTTTTATTCTACTTCAAGTATAATCAGTTTCTATATCTCAGTGAAATCAGTTCCTTGAGGACTGAACATGCTTTTCTCATACACCCACTGTTTTCCTCCTCCCAGATTCACCATTTAGGGATATGACACTTTTCAGAGTTGATAGGAAGTATTTGCCTTATTTTGACCATCTCAATATTGTTCACTTTTGAGACAACTACTATAATATAGCATGAATGGCTTTTCTTTTTCCTTTTTTTTTTGAGAATGAGTCTTGCTCTGTCACCCAGGCTGGAGTGCAATGGCACGATCTTGGCTCACTGCAACCTCCTTCTCCTGGGTTCAAGTGATTCTCCCCCCTCAGTCTCCCGAGTAGCTGGGATTACAGGCACCTGCCACAACACCCACAAATTTTTGTGTTTTTAATAGAGACGGGGTTTCACCATGTTGGCCAGGCTGGTCTCAAACTCCTGACCGCAAGTGATCTCCCTGCCTTGACCTCCCAAAGTGCTGGGATTACAGGTGTGAGCTATGGCACCCAGCCATGAATGGCTTTCTTATTCCCTACAAATATTGTTTTATATCCTAGAATTCAAAAATTTTTTTTCATGTTTTAAATTTTTATGTGCATATATCTAATTTTCTTTGACTACTTCAAACCTGTAAAAACCTCTCAATATTGTCTCTGAATAAAAAAACAGTTCCATTTTCCTTATTGGCCAAAGCACATCATCTAGGAGATTCCTCAAAAGTTGCATAGGGTTTTTTTTTTTTTTTTTTTTTTTTTTTTAGATGCAGTCTTGCTCTGTCCCCAGGCTGGAGTGCAGTGGTGCAATCTCGGCTCACTGCAACCTCCATCTCCTGGGTTCAAGTAGTTCTCCTGCCTCAGCCCCCGAATACCTGGGACTACAGGTGTGTGCCACCACGCCCGGCTAATTTTTTTGTATTTTTTTTTTTTTTAGTAGAGACGGGGTTTCACCGTGTTAGCCAGGATGGTCTCGAGCTCCTGACCTCATGATCCGCCCACCTCAGCCTCCCAAAGTTCTGGGATTACAGGCGTGAGCCACTGCGCCTGGTCTCTCTCTCTCTTTTTTTTTTTTTTTTAAGAAGGGAAGTCTTTGTATGCCTTAAGATGTCCTTATTCAACTCTCATACTTGACTCAAATTTAGAATTTTAGGTTGAAAATAATTTTTCTTGGCCTGTCTCAGTAGCTCATGCCTGTAATACCAGCACTTTGGGAGGCCGAAGCAGGTGGATCCCTTGAGTTCAGGAGTCAGGAGTTCGAAATCAGCCTGGGCAATATAGCAAAATCCCATCTCTACAAAAAATACAAAAAAATTAGCCAGGCATGGTGGTACGTCCCTGTGGTCCCAGCTACTTGGGAGGCTGAGGTGGGAGAATCCCTTGAGCCCAGGAGGTCGAGGTTGCAGTGAGTGAACCGAGATAGAGCCACTGCACTCCAGCTGGGTGACAAAGCAAAACCCTCTTTCAAATAATAATAATAATAACAATACTTTTTCTTCAGAATTTTGTACTCATTTCTCCACTGTTTTTTAGCGTCCTGTGTTGCTTTTGAAAAGTTTCAATGCCACTCTGATTCTGTTTTCTATTTCTTTGAATGAGAACTATGTTCTATCTCTCTCTCTCTCTTTCTCTCTCTCTCTCTCTTTCCTTCCCTCTCTTCCTTACCTACCTGTATTCTTAAATTTCACAGCATGGCTTTGTGTGCCTACACAGTAGGCCTTTTCAATATGATGACTTCCAATGAGGTGACATTCATGAGGTTGGGGGAAATCTACTTGTACCATATCTGAAATAATTTTCTTGCCTCCATACTCTCTCTTTCTGCAATTTCTGTTATTTCCAATCTCATGGAATAAATTTCTAATTATTTTATTACCCATATTTTCCATCTCTTTGGTTTCTGTGTTTTATTATACTTTCTGGGAGTTTCCTCAACTTTACCTTTCAACCTTTGATTGAACTAAAATTCCATCTATAATGTTTTTAATTTCTTCTTTTTTTTTTTTTTTTTTTGAGACAGGGTCTTGCTCTGTTGCCCAGGCTGGAGTGCAGTGGCACAATCTCAGCTTACCGCAGCCTCGACCTCCTGTGCTCAGGTGATCCTCCCACCTCAGCCTCTAAGGTAGCTGGGACTACAGGCATGCACCACCAAACCTGGCTAATTTTTGTGTTTTTTGTAGAGGTGGAGTTTTTCCATGTTGCCCAAATCTCAAACTCCTGGACTCAAGTGATTCACCTGACTTGGCCTCCCAAAGTGCTGGGATTACAGGCATAAGCCATCGTGCCTGACCTATGGTGTTTTTATTTTGTTGTTCTGAGAGAAGGTCTCACTGTGTCATCCAGGCTGGAGTGCAATGGCATAATCACAGCTCACTGCAGCCTTGACCTCCCAGGCTCAAGCGGTCCTCTCACCTCAGCCTCCCAAGTAGCTGACATCACAGGTGAGCACCACCACCTGCAGCTAATTTTCATAATTTTTTGTGTAGACAGGGTTTTGCCATGTTGCCCAGGGTAGTCTCAAACTCCTGAGCTCAAGCGATCCACCTGCCTCAGACTCTCAAAGTGCTGGGATTACAGGTATGAGCCACGCAGGCCTGGCTGTTTTTAATTTTAAGAGCTCTATGTTGTTCTCTGATTGTTCCTGGTTTTATTTTTATTTTATTTTATTTTTTTTGTTTTTGAGACGGAGTCTTGCTGTGTCACCCAGGCTGGAGTGCAGTGGTGCCATCTCGGCTCACTGTGACCTCCATCTCCTGGGCTCAAGCAATTCTCCTGCCTCAGCCTCCCGAGCACCTGGGATTACCTGTGTGCCACAACACCTAGCTAATTTTTGTATTTTTAGTAGAGATGGGGGTTTCACCATGCTGGCCAGGCTGGTCTTGAACTCTTGACCTCAGGTTATCGCCTGCCTTGGCCTCCCAAAGTGCTGGGATTACAGACCTGAGCCACCTTGCCCAGCCCTGTTTTTAATTTTTAAGAGCTCTATCTTGTTCTCTGATTGTTCCTGGTTTTATTTTATTTTATTTTATTTTTTTGAGATGGATTCTCAAATTGGTTGTATCAATTTGTACTTCTGCCAGCAATATATACAAGTTTTAGTTGCCCTACATTCTTGTCAACACTTACTATTGTAAATTTTTAAATTTTAGTCATTCTGGGCTGGGCTCAGTGGCCATACCTGTAATTCTAGCACTTTGGGAGGCGGAGGAGTGCAAATCGCTTGAGCCCAGGGGTTCAAGACCAGCCTGAGCAACATAGGGACACCCTGTCTCTACAAAATATTTAAAAATTAGCTGGGTGTGATGGCATGTGCCTGTGGTCCTAGCTACCCAGGAGACTGAGATTGGAGGATTGCTTGAGCCTGGGACGTTGAGGATACAGTGAGCCATGATCACACAATTGCACTCCAGCTTAAGCAACAGAGTAAGACCCTGCCTCAAAAAAACCTCAAAATTTTGAGTCATTCTAGTGAGAATACAGCAGTTTTTCATTGGAGCTTTCATTTGCACTTCCTTGCTAAGCTTATTAGCTATTTGCATATCCTTTTTATTTATATGAAATGCCTGTTCAAGATGTTGTGCATTTTAAAAAATAGGGTTCTGTATTTAACTATTCTATGCAACAAATTCCTTTAAGACATACTGATTTAAAACATCAATAAACACTTATTCTCAGTTTCTGTAGGTTAGGAATTCTGGAGTGGCTTAGCTGGATGGTTTAGCTTGGGGTCTTTAATGAAGTTGCAGTAAAGAGGTTACTTGGGGCTATGGCCACTTACAGGCTTTCGTAGGCTGAACAATCCACTTCCAAGATAATATATGGCTTACTCCCATGGCTGCAAGATGGGGCAGAGTGTTGGCAAGATGCCACAGTTCCTTTCCACATGGATTCTCCACAGGATGGCTGGTCTTTCCTAAAGCAAGTGACTGAAGAGGGAGGAGGGCAAAAACTGCAATGCCTTTTTTTTTTCTTTTTTTTTTTTTGAGATGGAGTCTTGCTCTGTTGCCAGGATGGAGTGCAGTGGCACGATCTCAGCTCACTGCAACCTCCACCTGCCGGGTTCAAGTTGTTCTCCTGCCTCAGCCTCCTGAGTAGCTGGGACTACAGGTGCACACCACCACACCTGGCTAATTTTTGTATTTTTAGTAGAGACAGGGTTTCACCATGCTGGCCAGGCTGTTCTTGAACTCCTGATCTCAGGTGATCCGCCCACCTTGGCCTCCCAAAGTGCTGAGATTACAGGCATGAGCCACCACACCCAGCCTATTTCTTTCTTTTAAAAGACAGAGTCTTCTTATATTGCCCAGGCTGGTCTTGAACTACTGGGCTCAAGGGATCCTCCTGCCTCAGCCTTCCAAAGTGCTAGGATTACAGGTGTCAGCCACCACTCCCGGCCCCACTCTCTTAATAGTGTCTTTAGGTGACTGGAAGTGCTTAACAGCTTTATTAAGATGAAATCCATCTGCTTAAAGTGCAAAATTCCATAGCTTTTAGTATAGTATATTTACAAAGTTAAGTGACCATCACCACAATCAGTTTCAGAATATTTTTCCTCAGGCCCAAAGTGACTGCCATACCTATTAGCAGTCACTTCCCATTCCTCCTGCAAACTGCCATCCCTAGGAAACTACTAATCTACTTTCTCTCCACAGAACTCTCTTTCTGCATATTTCATACATATTAAATCATGTAATATATGGTCTTTTGGGACTGGCTTCTTTCCCTTAGAATGTTCTGAAGGTTCATTCATGTCAGCACGTATCATTACTTCAGTCCTTTTCATTGTCAAATAATATTCCATTGTATGGATATGTCACATTTTATTAATCAACTCATCAGCTGAAGGAACATTTGGGTTGTTTCTGGTTTTTGGCTATCACTAATAATGCTGCTATGAACATTCATGTACAATTTTTTGTGTGAACCTATGTTTACAATTTTTTGGGTATAAACCCAGGAGGAGTAGAATTGCTGAGTTGTATGGTAATTCTATGTTTAATTTTTTTTTTTTTTTTTTTTTTTTGAGACAGAATCTTGCTCTGTTGCCCAGGCTGGGGTGCAGTGGCATGATCTGGCTCACTGCAAACCCCGCCTCAGCCTTCCGAGTAGCTGAGTTCAAGTGATTCTCCTGCCTCAGCCTCCCAAGTAGCTGGGACTACAGGCACACACCACCATGCCCAGCTAGGTTTTTTTTTTTGTACTTTAGTAGAGATGGGGTTTGGCCATGTTGGCCAGGCTGGTCTTGAACTCCTGGCCTCAAGTGATTTGCCTGCCTCAGCCTCCCAAAGTGCTGGGATTAGAGGCATGACTATCACCAGTAACTTCTATAAAGTTCAACAAGGGTAAAGTCAAGGGCAAATCTTCTCCCTAGAACTGACTTCTCCTTTATTTCTTCTCATTTTTATTTTTAATTTTTTATTTCATTTTATTTTGTTTTATTTTGTTTTGTTTTGTTTTTGAGACAGAGTCTTGCTCTGTCGCCCAGGCTGGAGTGCAGTGGCGCAATCTCAGCTCACTGTGAGCTCCGCCTCCCGGGTTCACACCATTCTCCTGCCTCAGCCTCCCAAGTAGCTGGGACTACAGGCGCCCGCCACCTCGCCCGGCTAATTTTTGTATTTCTTAGTAGAAACGGGGTTTCACCGTGTTAGCCAGGATGGTCTCGATCTCCTGACCTCGTGATCCACCCGCCTCAGCCTCCCAAAGCGCTGGGATTACAGGCGTGAGCCACCGCGCCCGGCCTAAGATTCTTCTTTATATTGACTCATGAGAAATAATCATTTTGGTGGGTAGAGAGAAAAATATAGTATTTGTTTTATGAATCTGATACCTTTTTTCCCCCAGATCTTTCAGGGATGAAGAAGCTGATAACCTTTTAGCTTTGACAAAAATGTATTTATTGTATTGAGAAAATCTCTACACACAAAGAAACTGTAAGGGCATTTACAGCTTTGGAACATCACACAAAAAAATTAGGTTACCTACTTTTAAATAATGTTTTTAAACAGATTGTATCAAAATCACAAACATCAAGGATGCCGTAGCAAAATAATGAAAGGATTAGGGAACTTGTCCCAAGCCTAAGAAATACCCAGGAACCCATTTCCAAGATTTAGCTCTATCTTGCCTCTATGTTTTCTCTTCCCCAAGTGGCTTCTTGCTGTAAATTTTTTTTTTTTTTTTTAGACAGTCTTGCTGTGTCGGCTAGGCTGGAGTGCAGCGGCGAGATCCTGGCTCACTGCAACCTCCATCTCCTGGGCTCAAGCAATTCTCCTGCCTCAGCCTCCCAAGTAGCTGGGATTACAGGCGTGTGCCACCACGCCTGGCTAATTTTTGTATTTTTAGTGGAGACGGGGTTTCACTATGTTGGCCAGGCTGGTCTTGAACTGATCTCAGGTGATCCACCTGCCTCAGCCTCCCAAAGTGCTGGGACTACAGGCGTGAGTCACCCTGCCCGGCCCTTGCTGGGACTTTTCTACTCTAGGTTACTAAAGCTGAGGAAGCACTGCTTCCAGTGGTCAAAGGAAAAGAAAGTTGCAAGATGAGGCTGGAGGGAGGTTGTGAGGTGGGCTGGATAATTGAGGTCCCGGTAGACTACTAAGATTTATATCTAAGTGCAAGATGCAACTGAAAACAAAAGATCACGTGATCTGATGTACCTTCTAAGACATTCACTTCTACCACTCGGTGGAGAATGGAGGGGACATGATAATTAGAGGGATGGCTACCAATTAGGCATAATAATAGGGAAGGAATATTGTATCGGGATTACTGGTTACAAGTGATAAGAAACAATGCCAGCTGATTTGAGCAGAATTTTTTTTTTTTTTTTAAGAACACTGGGTAGTTGAAAGACTGCAGGGAGAGGGGAGAACCAGGCTTGGAAAACAAGCATAGAAGGAAGCTTAATAGCTAGAGTCACACCACAAAGCTCAGTGAAGTCACAGCCACTGCCAAACCCTGGACACCACAGGATGTCACACAGCTGCCACTGGTAGCAGACAAGAAACTTGACCATTCGAGCTAGAACTACCCTTCTTCATCGCTCCCCCCAATGTTGCTGCCATTTCTGAGACATCCTTATCATCCACTTAAACACATTTTCCATTGTTCCTACTTCTTGAGTCACTAATTACTGATTTAGTTTAGATACACCTGATTGACCAAGCCTAGGTCCTATACACATGCATATGCTGTAGATGCAAGAGCCTGGGTGCACAAGCATTTGGGATTTTCAGCATTTGTGGTGTTAAAGTGGGCTCTGCCTCCCATCAAGACTCATTCAATGGATAACTTTCTAAAGGCAGTCTTAATGCCAGGGAGCTGAGCAGCAGAAAAAATGACACATGTTCAGTATCAGCATGGAAAGCTTGGTGTGGGGGATTATCGATTCCTTTCTATGCCCTTTGCCACTAATTTTGCTATCTCCCCAAGTAAAATTAGGGATTTCCTCATTCCTTTTTTTTTTTTTTTTGATGGGAGTCTTTAAACTTTCTACTTTAAAGTAAGAACTTTAAAAACGTTCATACACCTTACGATTCAGTTTAGGATTTAAAAACAGAGAACCTGGCCAGATGCAGTGGCTCACGCCTATAATCCCAACACTTTACAGAGGCCAAGGTGGGAGGATTGAGATCAGCCTGGGCAACATAATGCGACCCCTCTCTCTTAAAATTAGCTGAACTTGGGCCAGGAGACGGTGGCTTACGCCTGTAATCCTGGCACTTTGGGAGGCCAAGGCAGGCGGATCACGAGGTCAGTAGTTTGAGATGAGCCTGGCAACACTGTGAAACCCCGTCTCTACTAAAAATACAAAAATTAGCGTGGTGGCAGGCACCTGTAATCCCAGCTACTTCGGTGGCTGAGGCAGGAGAATCACTTGAACCCGAGACAGGTTGCAGTGAGCTGAGATCATATCACTGCACTCGAGCCTGGGTAACAGAGCACAATTCCCTCTCAAAAAAAACAAACACAAAAAATAACTGGACCTGTAGTTCCCTACTTTGGAGACTGAAATGGGAGGATCACTTGAGCCCAGTTCAAGCCTGCAGTTCAGCTGCGATCACACTACTGTACTCCAGCCTGGGGTAGACAGTGAGACCCTCTCTCAAAATAAATACAAACAGTATGTATAGTTGGTATCAACTATATAGGAATTGTTTTCTCCAGTGAACTCTGGTACAGAAGCCAAGTCACATAGTACAATACAGGTATGGATATAAGGTCCCATAAAGGAATGACAAGAAACCAAATCCAGAATGTTATTTTCAGTGAAAATTACTGTCCCCCCTTCACAGGCAAACTTAATATTGCAGTTATTTCCATCAAAGTGTTTCACATTATTGCTAGTGCTGGCAATAATGTTTAAACTTGAGCGGATATCCATGTTGATATGTTCATTGCCTTTGCTTTGTTACCAATCTATTCTGCTGCTCAAACCCTTTAACCACAAAGACGGTTAAGATATTGATCTGTTCAGAAGATACCTGTAAACTCATGCCTATTTCTCCAGATGAAGACAATGAGCAAGGTTTTTTCTCGAGGTCCTAGTCTTTGTTCTCATGTAATCCTCTGTACCTAGCTGCGCACAACCTTTGATTCCCCCTGAACAGTCTGTTGGTCAGAAGTTTTACCAATAACCTATGTAACACAAAACTTGTGTATATATTGTGTATCTGTTCTTATAATCCTTATTTTCTACATCAAAGTGGATCAGAAGTCTTCATCCTCCATCATCTTCAAATTGAGTAGGCTGAGGGAGTGGGGGTGCCGGTCTTGCTGCCTCAAGGGTGGCAGAGGCAGAAGAAAATTCCTGTAAGGAGACCCACACAGTTCAAACCCATGATGTTGGTCAACTATCATTTCTGGTTAAGTTTGAGTATCTTTCTACAACACAATTCAATAGTTGCAGGTGTCTTTGGCAAAAGACTAGTGTGTTTTTATTTCTGTGAATGCAATACCTAGTTTTTTTGGGATGGAGTATCACTCTTGTTGCCCAGGCTGGAGAGCAATGACACAATCTCAGCTCACCGCAATCTCTGCCTCCCAGGTTCAAGCGATTCTCCTGCCTCACCCTCCCAAGTAGCTGAGATTACAGGCATCTGCCACCACACCAGGCTAATTTTTGTATTTCTAGTAGAGACGGGGTTTCGCCATGTTGGCCAGGCTGGTCTCGAACTCCTGACCTCAGGTGATCCACCCGCCTTGGCCTCCCGAAGTATTGGGATTACAGGCGTGAGCCACTGCGCCCAGCCTGAACCTAGTATCTAGTTAACTACAGCTTGAAATTCCCACCAGATCCTTTCACACACTAATTGTATCTTGCTCCTTTTAATTATTAACCCTGCCAACTTCAGTTTCTAGGGGTTAACAGTGATTACCTGGTCTTGGCTGGGTGTGGGTAGCTCATGCCTGTAACCTCAGCACTTTGGGAGGCCGAGGTGGGTGGATCACCCTAGGTCAGGAGTTTGAGACCAGCCTGACCAATGTGGTGAAATCGTCTCTACTAAAAATACAAAAATTAGCTGGGCGTGGTGGTGCGTGTCTGTAATCCCAGCTACTTGGGAGGCTGAGGCAGGAGAATCACTTGAACCTGGGAGGTAGAGGTTGCAGTGAGCTGAAATCCTGCCATTGTACTCCAACCTGGGCAAGAGTGAAACTATGTCTCAAAACACACACACACACACACAAACCAACCAACCAAACCAAACCCCCCCCACACCAAAAAACAGTGATTACCTGGTCTCTACAAACGTGGAATCCCATTTCAGTTCATCTCCTCTTGCCAGGGCA
The DNA here is from genome assembly GCF_037993035.2 of Macaca fascicularis. Classification (NCBI taxonomy): domain Eukaryota; kingdom Metazoa; phylum Chordata; class Mammalia; order Primates; family Cercopithecidae; genus Macaca; species Macaca fascicularis. The sequence continues at coordinate 97,858,599 of NC_088376.1, forward strand.
GTATAACTCTTGAAACAGTTTTCTTAACTTCATCAACTGATTACTCATGGGGAAAAAGGATTATTTTGGGTCTTGTCTTGTAAGGGGCAGAATGAGTGGAATAGAACCAATCCAATATTCTTGTCAAGTCTTTACATTATATATAAAAGATTATATATAATCCTTTATACTATATACAATAACCCCTTACATAGCATTAAGTCCAATCCTACAAGAGTCAATCACATAAAAACCACTGAGATGGCATGCTGAATACCGGTGGTGTGTCCACTGCTAATAACAAACCCAGCCTAATCCATCTTCAAAATTTCCGTCGAATTTACAGAAATTTTGATAATAATGCAAACCAAATCCTTTTATTTCTTCTGGGTGAAACTTCTAATTCTCAATTTCTCTTCCTGGGCCTTGCAGAATTGGAATCCTAGTCAATGGAGTAAGAGGGCTAAGAGCTATTAGTTTCATCCTAAGGCATATATTCCTTACGTAGGGGCAACAGTGTAAACATTGTAGAGCTTGAGCATTCTCTAACATGTAGTTAGATTTCCATAAGGAAATGCGCAACCTAGATCCCTCACATGAGCACTTCACAATAGGGTTCTTGCTATGAAAATCTACTGCTGTTGCTGATCTGACAGGAGGCGGAGCTCAGGCAATTCACGGCCAGGAGGTTGGAAATCCCTGCTCCCAGGTCTACAAATCTTTTGACACAGCCTTGTTTACACTTGTTGAGACTCTGTTTATTTCCTGAGAAGTTTCACAAGGGCCTTACAGTATGAAACTATTTAACTGAGCAATCTTCCAAATGAACTTTGCATTTGGTTTTAGTAGTCTCAGCCCTACAGCTATAAGCAATGGATTGTTTGTACTGGCATATAAAAGCCTCCAAGTCCCTTTGCCTTGAGGCAAGAACTTTAAGACTCAAATTTATCCTTTCCCATAGTTTTTTTTTTTGGTCTGATTCAACTGCTGCCTTTCATGAAACTGGTGACTAGCATTACAGCACATCAAAAGACTACCACTTTGTGTAGTGTACCACTACTACTACTTTTCAGTCTGTCCCAACCTGGTAAAATTCCAAGTTTTCCTCAAGGTCTTTTGCCTGTTAACACTCTTCATGGCCATGTCAAATAGTTAAAAATTCTTCCAAATCTAAAACCCAGAAAAAAAACTCAGACTAGCCTAAAAAAGGAAACTTTTAACCAGCAGGATAAAGGACAGCTACACGACGAAAGGGCTAAAACTCAGGCTTTAAGACAGAAACTGAGGGTTATGTTGGAGATTATCAACACCCTGGACAGTAAGTTTTACAAATTAAGACCTGCCAATACCACCTATGCTCCATTACTGGTATTTTCCATCACCCAGCTACCCAGATTTGAGGCTGAATGACATCACAATTAACAGAACTATGGACTAACATCACCTAGGTTCAGATCGTGGCATTGCCACCTAAACAGCTATTTGAACTAAGTTACATCATTTCATTGCTAAAGATTGTATATAAAGTGCTTCTCAAAGTACCTGAAATGTACTAGTATCTAAATGCGATAAAGGTTAGCAAGGTAACAAAAGAATCTACATATAGCAACATCTCTGCAATGGTCATGAAAATTACTTAAATACAAAAGAAAACTAAGAACATGTATTTCAAGTACCCTCAGTCTAGTTATTTACTATAACTCCATCCCCAAATGGATATCCCTCTGAATTTTTCAGGAACAGAAACAGAAATTCATCTCCCCCTCCCCAAAATAGCAAAGATACATCTCAGTCCAAAGAACACATTGCCCTAACAATTAACTACAAAAGAACTCTAACAGAACAAGAACACTTCTTTGTAAACAGCTGCACCAGCATTTTTCTTTCCATTTGCGTTTATTTAAACACAGTTCTCAAAACATTTGAGTGAAATTGGGCCTCCTTTGGTAAGCAAAGGACCTGAAAATAATATTTAAAAAATGAACAGGCAAAGTCTTCAGTTCATCCATGACACAGGTGTAGTGTTCCCTTCTCTTATCATGTACTCTGAAGCACCCAGTTTTTTCATATAGTCTAAAAGCTAGAAGAACAAGAGTATATTTGTGGTGGAATGTATTGTCACTTGCTGATAACTAGTTGAAATACCATTATCCCCTTGTAACAGCTTTTTAAGAAACAGCCTTTTAAGGCATACACTGTGTAACTCTTCGTTTCTTATTTCCTGCTATACATATTACAGATTACATAAAAGCTGACAAATCCACATTTATATAAGCATTAAGCACTGGCTGTATTTTAAGGTTTTTAGTTCTAATACTAGCAGTACAGAGTTACAGAGCAGAATTTTTAACATTTAGTTGCACTTATATAAGTATGGTATGTTTCATGGACTGGAGGAAAATGGGCATTTGTCTTTAAATTTACTACTGACAACTTAATCTGAATAGTTCTGCTAAGCATTGATATGTTAGAAAGAAAAGTAAAAATCAAACTGTTTATTGTTGCTTTTTGCCATTTGGTAGCATTTTACACAGGCTTTGATCTTCAGAATACCCTGGATTCAGTAGAAAAACCTTTTAAATGAAGTTTTGTACAATAGAAACTTCTCAGCAGTCAAAATTTAGACTGTAAAAAAATACATGCAAAACATACTTTTCTGAAAACACTTAACTTTGAACAAAGCACCGAACTACACAAATGCAGAATGAAAACAGCATTTCAACTCCACCAAAAGTAGTCATCATAAAAGGTGTAAAAGTCACCTAACTTCACTAGGCACTGTTCACTTTTTAAACAAGAGACAATAAAAAATATTGTCCACAAACAATATCCCAGCTCTAGGGCAGGTTTCAGAAAGTCTTCATGCTTTAATAGCGACCTAGGAAGAAAAGAATGAACATGCTTTAATATTAAGTGAACTAATTATCAAATATACTTTAATGCTGAGAATTTCAGAATATTCTGCCATTAAGAAATTCCTATGTACCAGACAGACCCCTCCACCCCCAAACAGAGAAAGACTTCCATGTAAGGATTACACTAGAAATGAGATAGCAATGTTGCATAACACAAATTGCTGGGAAGTATAACTCAATCTGAGAGCTAAAAGTAATCCATGTTTCTGTGCTGTCCAAAAATTTTTAAGGACTCTTGAAAAGCTACTAAAGTTACTATTTCAGTTAGAAACAACAGGAGTCTCTGAGCCTACTCTGGCTCAGGAGGCTCTCCAATTTTTCCTTCTTAAAAAATAATAGGATTCTAAGGGTTGTTTCCATAAACTTTCTTGAACCAAAAAACCATTCAGGGTGTGTGCAGAATCACAGGTATAGATAAAACTACCTGAAAGCAATCCATTATCTGCAAAAGGGAATAGTTACTTGGTGTATTTTGTCACCAGAGCAAGCCATACTACAACGATATAAACAATCATTAAGATAAAAACTTACGAGGTGAATATGATCGAGATCTGGAACGTGATCTGTATCCTCCACGACTATAGTAAGGAGAAGGTGACCGCCTTCTATAAACAAATGTCAAGATTGTCTAAGTCTCAATAATTAGACCAAACATATAAATTTATGACTATAAATACTGCCCTTTTATCAGTTCCCAAAAAAGGAAATGCTGCATGAACCTTTGATGTCTGTTTAAGTCTTGAGAATGAAGTACATTATCAGGCCCAAGTACCAAATAACTTTCAGGTCAAATAATCCTTGCTATATTTTAATCTGCTTATCTCTTAAATTTTGTGAAGTATGATTAAGAGAGGTAAAAGAAAATTCCTGGCTGGGTGTGTGGCTCACGCCTGTAATCCCAGCACTTTGGAGGCCAAGGCAGGAGTATCACTTGAGGCCAGGAGTTTGACCAGCCTGGCCAACATGGTGAAAACCTGTCTCTACTACAATACAAAAAAATTAGCTATGTGTGTGTGGTGGTGCACGCTTGTAATCCCAGCTACTTGGGAGGCAGAGACTGCAGTGAGCTGAAATTGCTCCACTGTACTCCAGCCTAGGCAACAGTGTTGTTCTGTCTCCAAAAATTAAAAATAAAAATGAGAGAAAATTCCCATACCATTCAATAATTCCAACAGCACCCTCATGAATACCCAAAACTAATTCCACAAGTACTTCAGGATTTAGCTTTGTGTAAAAAAAGCTGTTCATGTGTTATTAGATGCTTACAAAAAGCAAATAAAATGTAATACAAGAACATAATGACAAAAAAATGAGTTATTATCAGTGACTTTAACTTCACTTTAAAGTTAAAGTCACTTTAACATCACTGTACCTCATCAAGGTATAAAATGGTACCACTAAATAATAACCCATTGTAAACCCAATTAATTTTTATAAATATACAAAGATTTTACGTAGTCATTTAGTTTCCGTTAGAATATTTTCATGAACTTCAAACAGTATGATTTTGGGTATTCCACTTATAATTTACCAAAACATCAGTAGGCAAACATCTTTATGTGAAACTTTCTACTGTTGTACAGATGCTAAGTCCTCTCCTGGCGTACCTATAAATCTGATCCCTGTCTTGAGCAGCTCTCCATCCTCCTCCTCCGCCACCTCCTCCTCTGTGAAGACAGAAAGGCAACAGGCATTCCGTTTGTAAGTTTTAAAAAATGATGTCATTCATTTAGTAAAATAAAAACTTTCATACAGCATGAATGAGATGTTTCTTGCAGGTCAAGTGATTTGCCACTCTTTTTAGAAACCTGCATAGGGTTCTCTCTGGTGGCTGAAACAAGCAGTATTAGAACACAGAACATTCCTAAGTAAATGCTCTTCAAAAAAAAAAAAAAAAACACCAAACAAACAGCTTAATCTCAGTCTCAACAAATCAGTACCTTCAGTACCATTCAACAGTGATGCTTTAAATAAAAAAGGGTTTTCATGGGTGATAAAATGCTGAACAAGAATACACTTACAGACTCACTTTCAGACAATGATTAACAACTGTTAACTTCTTAAACATTACCAAATAATCCACAAAAAAGACATCCATACCTCAATACCATTATCAATGACAACAGTGGTCAATACTAACTGTATTATTTGACTTGTCAAATTACACATTTTGACAAAGCAAGGGAGGACCAAAATGTCACGATTTTACTTCATTCTTATCTTTGGAAGTATTCTCAAACGTATCTTTATTTTTAAAATATGATTGACATTTCCCTACCCAAACCCCGAAATACCAAATTTTTGGCAACAATAAAAAGCGACTTACCCTTGTCATACTAAATTAATGTCGTAAAATTATTCTCTGGACTCTTTCAAGGCATCAGTTTTACCTGCCCTCTAAGTGTACGATGCATGCATTAGATTCCAAGAAACTGCCTGAAAAGTGGTGGCTTTCCAAAATGGCTTATGAAATTTGCTTTTACAAGACTAAGACAGAGGCTATAATTTTTTTTTTTTTAAATTTTTAAGGTGGGGTCTTGCTCTGGTGGGAGGAGACTCAGATGGGAGTGTACCTGGCTCACTGCAGCTTCAATCTCCCCAGATTCCTGCCTCAATTTTTTTACAGATGGGGTCTCCCCATGCTGCCCAGGTCAGTCTCAAATTCCGGGGCTCAAGCAATCCCCCCGTCTCAGCCTATAATTCTGCTTTCATTATCTTTTTTTTTTTTTTTTTTTTAGGAGAGAGTCTCGCTCTGTTGCCCAGAGTGGAGTGCAGTGGTGCAATCTCAATTCACTGCAACCTGTCTCCCGGGTTCTAGCAATTCATCTGCCTCAGCCTTCCGAGTAGCTGGGACTACAGGCATGCACCACCATGCCCAGCTAATTTTTGTATTTTTAGTAGAGACGGGGTTCACCATGTTGGCCAGGCTGGACCTCAGGTTATCTGCCTGCCTTGGCCTCCCAAAGTATTGGGATTACAGATGTGAGCCACTGTGCCCAGCCTCATTCAATGTTTAAAAAGAATACAACATTTTATTATTAACATTATAAGTTATCATCTAAATCCCATTTATATTCTAGAATATTTGAACAGAAATCCAATTACACATTAAATTGATTAAAAGACACAGAACCTTAAAATCTGATTTACGCTTCTGCTCTGCATTTCTAGAGTAAAAGTACTAAAGCAAAGCTTTTACCAAGGGTTAAAACTTAAGCATAGTGCTGCTCTGTACACTGAGATTCAGACGTTGACCTTTCTACCTCATAACTTACCTGTATGATCTGCTATAGTAGTCCCGATCATCATAGCCCCGATCATATCCTCTGTCATAATAATCCCGACGGCGAGAGCTGCCACTATAAAGAAAAAAAGACATGACTTTTTATATCTGCTAGTAGGTCTTTTCTGACACATTAACTGGAAAATAAACATTATTCCTGTTAAAATTCTCACCTATATTGAACAAACATTGCCCTTTCCCCTGTTTCTACATAAACCTATTTTTAAAAATCTTTGGTTAAGGAGGCACACAGATCCTGCCAGATGTCAATTTGCATATCCCACATATTTCTAAGAGGAAAGAAAAACAGTATCACTTTGCTCTATTTAAGAAAATTTAGGCTGGGCGCAGTGACTCACACCTATAATCCCAGCACTTTGGGAGGCCGAGAAGGGCAGATCACAAGGTCAGGAGATTGAGAACATCCTGGCTAACATGGTGAAAACCTGTCTCTACTAAAAATACAAAAAATTAGCAGGGCATGGTGACAGGTGCCTGTAGTCCCAGCTACTCGGGAGGCTGAGGCAGGAGAACCACTTGGATCCGGGAGGCGAAGGCTACAGTGAACCGAGATTGTGCCACTGCACTCCAGCCTGGGCAACAGAGCGAGACTCCGTCTCAAAACGAAACAAAAACAAAATCAAACAACAACAAAAACAAAAAAGAAAATTTAAAAGTGCACTTGACTAAGGTTTACAGTTTTACCTGTAATAGTTAAACTTAAATCAATCAACAGTCACGTTTATGGCACAAATCTAAGTGCTGAAGACTTTCCACTAATGTGTTTCTTTGATAAGTGAACAATTACCAATTATATTTATTTTGAAAATAAACTTACTAAGTAGGTCTCCCCATGTAAATTCCTGGTGTTGGTGTATGGGGTCTTTTTGTTATAGAGAAATCAACTCTGATCCTACGCCCATCAAGTTCCATTCCATTGGCACGTTCTTTAGCCTTCAAAAGATAAATAAATTGTTATATACATCCTGAACAAAGCCACTAATTATCCCATGGCTGAGTAAGGTCCCACTGCACACCTCAGTTAGGTGCATTAAGTTATCTTCATGTTAGCCAGAACATAAGGTCTACAACTTACAATGTGTTGTTCCCTCCACTAAATGTTCATTTGTAAAAGCTACTCATAAAAACGTGAAGCAATTATTTTACCTAACTATAATCCTGACAGTATTTCCAGCTCCAAAGCAGCACACAATTGGCAAATTACAGCCTGTAGGTCAAATCTGGCCAGCTGGCTGTCTCTGTATAACCCATAAGCTAAGAATTTAAATAACTAGGGGGAAAAAATAGTATTTCATGACAAGTGAAGAAACACACGGATTCCAAATTCCAGTGCCCCAAAATAATCTTTTATTGGAATAGGGCCCCACTCATTTATCTGGCTGCTGTTGGGTTAAAACAGCAGAGTTAAATAGTTGTGACTGAGATCCTATGATTCATGAAACCTGAACATATTATTTAACCCTTGAAGTTTTCTTAGCCCTTCTCTGGAAGCCAAAAGCTAAGACTGAAGCAAAGTCTTAAGTACATATAGTTCCTTTTCCCAGAGTCCGTATTAACAGCATACATTTAAAAAATAAAAATAACCCATTTCGAACACATTAAAGTTTATTCATAATTTGAGGAAACATCCTTTTACCTAAATAGAATTAAAATTTCTAATTCCAATACTATGCTATCTTCCAGTTCAGATGTTCAAGCTAGTGTTTATGCCCCAGAGAGTTTCTGGCACTAGAGATTAAGATAAAATTTATGCTATTTTCTGAGAGCTGTGACCCTACTGCAAAAATTTAATTAGGAAATGGGTGAACTCAAGCGAATCCTACTTACACCTTTGGCATCTCAATTTTTCCTAAAATGAAGCTGTGTATTTTAAGAGGTCTCTCCAAATCTTACAATTCCACAAAGTCACTCATTGTAACCAGCTGCATTCAGCTTTTAATTGTTCCATTAGTAGGTTACCCCTTTAAAAATTTGTTTAAAAAATTTTTAATTTCCATAAAGACCTACTTAAAGTGATTTTACCTGGAGCTCAATTCCTAATCTCAACATTGACTATCAGAGAGCTTGTCATTAAGTGTTTCTCAGTTTTTCCTCTTCTCTATACTTGGAGACGACTTTAGCTACCATCCTTTCTGTACCTGAAGTCTGAATTTCTTAAATGGGATCTAGCCTCACATATCTTGACTCCTATATTCTGCCTCAAGTCAAAATCCAAATATGACATCATTCACTTGCCAAAAAAGGAACATAACTTTGCTTTTGGTTATTTTCGACTCTAGAATGTAAACTCAATGTAAACAATGACTACATATCCTGGTGGAATTGGGGTATAGTTGACCCCAGTAGGTGGCAACTAATAAAGTAGGTGGTAGGACCAACTTCCCCAAGTTATACAAAATTTTCTGTTATTGTGCAGGTATCTCAGTCTCCACAAGAGGCTGGAGAAAAAGTTCGAAGTATTATTGACTTGTCCTTGTCCCTATCCTAGCAACTGGTCACTGGTACTTGGTGTTAACAACAGAACTGGTGGTTTACAAAGGAACAGGTCGACTTTTACTTACTTCCTTGGCATCATCTACATTTTCAAAATATACAAAGGCAAATCCTCTTGAACGCCTAGACTGCTGGTCATACACAATAGACACATCGGCAATGGGACCATATTTAGAGAACACTTCTCTTAGATCTCTTTCTGTGGTGTACAAGCTCAGCCCAAATACTCCAAGACAACAGTTAGGATCAGGATTTGCCTAGGGAAAAAAAAATTTTTTAAACTTTGGAAAGTTGTCATAAAATCAAAGTTTTTAAAAAAGGGAGCTATATACTAGCCAAAATGTCACTAACAAGAAAATTACGTAATAATTAGACCAAATACCACTTGGAAATTACAAAATTACAGCAAGTACTATAAGCATTTTTGGGAATGGGTAGGAAAAATGCAAAAGAAAAAATTTCAACCTTAGAATTAAATGGGGAAACAATCCCTCGTGCTGGTGACAAGCAACCTGCATCTTTCCTTCTATGAATGTACTCTGAGAAAAATCCACATATTCATAACATGACACACAAGGATAACTGGAACCACAGAGTCCATCAGCTAGAAAAAATTTTAATGTTGACACACTTTCCATTCAATAAAATGCTCTGAATTGATGAGCATGTATGGGTTGATTTTTCAAGAAACACAATGCACAAGTGTATGTACATAAATGAAGCCCAAGGGGATGTGTACCAAACCATTTTACAGGTCATAAACAGCTTGCAATCATAAGAAACAAGAGTTGGCCAGGTGCAGTGGCTCATGCTTGTAATCCAAACACTCTGGGAGGCCAAGGCTGGTGGACTGCTTGATGCTCAGGAGAGTTTTGAGACTAGCCTGGGCAACACAGAGACCCCACGTCTATAAAAATACAAGAAGTAACTGGGTGTGATGGTGCATGCCTGTAGTCCTAGCTACCCAGGAGGCTGAGGTGAGCGGATCGCTTAAGCCTGGAAGGTAGGATGCAGTAAGCTGAAATTGCACCACTGCGCTCCAGACTGGGTGACAGAGTGAGGTCCTGTCTCAAAAAAAGATGACAGAGGAAAGAATAAAGAGTGAACCATATGTTGATAACATTCCAGATGCTGTGATGAATTTACCTAAAGATTCCATTTATTTCATAAACTAACAATTTACTAGGGAAAAATTCTACTCTACTGTAAAAACATTAAGTCCCCCCGCATCCTCCTCCTAAACCACTTGGATTATACAATGAAATCACAATAAATATCTCATTTGAAGTCTTTCATGAAATGTAAAAAACACCTTAACAACACCAAAAAGAAATTAGCTTCAAATTAAATGAGAAAGTTAGGAGAGCATCTAATTGGGTTTATGCAGCCTGGAAAAAAAGAGTAACGTTAGCATACAACTATATTTTGAACTAATGTGCTAATACTATAGTACAGTATAGTAATGCACAGTGGGAAGTTTCTTTTGATGGGCTAAGGAGTTACATCATCACTGTGTCAGTATTATGCTTAAATGACAGGTAGCCCAAACGCAGACCCCTTCATGAAGATTAACTTAAAAGACAGTCTCAAAACACTAAAAAGTTCACTCAGGCACCCACTGCTAAAGCTCTATTGTCAAAATCAGCTCTAACTTTAAGAAAAAGTAAATTTAGGCAATTCACTGCTTCAAAACCAGTTTTTCGCCTTACCCGATTCCCAACATGACGCCTGCGAGTAGACATGGGAGAATGGCTGTGGCTGTGCCGTCTACGATAATCTCGACTGTAAGACCTGCTACGTGATCTTCTATGGGAGCGGGAGCGAGACCGTGACCGGGTATAATGCCTTCGGGAGCTTCTTCTGGATCTAGACCTGCAAGACAAAGACACCTCCCTAAGGTTACGATTGACAACAGATACTATCTTCTTTAAGTTTATTAATCTATTCTAAAGTTAAACTGCAAAAGAGGGAACAATCCAGGTATATGCTAACATGGTTACCAACTTAATAGGATCAATACTTTTCTTCTCTAATTATTAAGTCATTTCAACTTTGCTAGGAAGCGTTCTAAAAACCACAAGCTCTCCTCCAGTATTTCTTCCAATTAAAGACACATTACTTATCTTTTGCAAATCAAGGCATGCAGTATTTTACTAAGTTGGCTTGTGCCTATCTTTCCCCCTCAGAAAACCATTTCTCTACTTTTCTGTCTCCCATTATGCCCATCATTAACTTAATACAGTAACAAAATCACAAGTATTCCCCAGCAGTTAAAAACAAAAACAAAAAAATCGAGTGGCTCTTGACTAACTAGAGTGACTCTAAGTTGTCATCGAAACCAGGACACATTTAAGAAAAGGGGTGCTGTTAATTATGCCTGACCACAGGCATAAACTGGTATTGTCCCAGGCAAACCAGGATGTGTATATATATAGCCTACTCTTCACCAACATTTAAAAAAAAAAAAAAAGCGCACCACGTATATACTTATTTATCAAGAATTGCAATTACTGAAAGCCAGTGTTCTGCAGTCTATTTGCCATACTAATAAGCAATTTACTTACATTCAGTAAATCCTCACAACCACCCTGAAGAACTGGTACTGTATTTCTAATTTGCCTTTTATAAAGAAGCTAATGCTGAAAGGTTATATAATCTGCCCAAACCAACAAAAATAGAGAACCCTGACTCCAAAAGCCCAGGCTCTTAACCGCTTTTAGTCTTGCCTCCCAGAACTTAAGTTCACTTCTAGTGCCAATATTTAATAGGCCAACAAATAATCTAACCGTCTCTAACTTCCTGGTTTACAAAACACGCACCAATTTCAGAGCTAAGAGTAACGAGGAAATCTCAAGACAGTCTTTCTTACCTAGATTCAGATCTGGACCTGGACTTTGATCTGGAACGCCTGGAATCTTCCTTGGAGCGAGACCTTGCAGGGGTATGCCTTGCAGATTTCCCCGATCCGTGAGCACTTCCACTTCTGGAAGCAGAACGGGATTCCTACACGTAGATGTTAAAAGTTTAATTTGCACACTTTCTGGGCAACTTTAAAAACAAATAAGCTGCTGTGAGATAAATGGCGAGGGACAGCAATCCCCTTCCAAGATAAGAAAATATAGGTAAGGGCAGGAACTGAGTATACCTGGTGTTTATAGTTTCATTGCTCCAAATGACATAAGTCAATTAACTTGTCCTTTCTTCCACCTTTTTGGAGCAGGGATAAGAATTATTTGACCCCACTTCCTTCAGAAAGGGGTGCCAAAGTCAAGCAGTTAAGGGAACTGTCCAAGGACTGTGTTTCAGAATGTTACTCCATAAAGACTAGGGTGAGACGGAACCTTATTAACTATGACACCTATACTTTATACCTATTTCAATCAAGTTGCAATCAATAAAACAAACCCTATAAAATTTATATAATTTACTTAAAAAAATAGACCTTGACCTTTCAAGTTATTATTTGTAATTCAGTGATAAAAGAGATAAAGATGATGATCTCAGTTTCAAATCCTAGAGAAAGGTAGAAACCTAGTGGAAAGCAAAGGCTAGCGTGAAAGACACTAAACCCTGTAAAACCCTATTGCATCTAACCATGGTGGGAGGCTCCCTAAAAAACTGAAAGCAACCAGATGGAGCTACAACAGAACAGCGAACTACACACAAATAAGAGTAGAGAAGATATCAGAGATCCTTCACAGTTTCTCCAGCTAAATGGAGATAAGCCAGGGCAAACTTATGGGAAACCAGGAATTAACCTAACTTACCTAGTTAACTTAAGCACACATTAAAACCAGGGCAGCTAAATCAGGAGCTCCTAATCTAGGGCCCAGGAAGTGAAAGAGGATAGAAACTACATACAAAAGCCAAAGCTTTCCCAGTCAAAATTGGGATTGGCTGGCATGTTAAGGGGTGGGGGGGATCTGTAATGAAAATAGCAAAGGAATGGCTAACCAGGACAACTAGGTCATCAACGAGTTAAAGACACATAGTCAGAATTAATCAACAAAAGGTATATTAAGTAATGAAATGAAGGAAAAGTTCTGCCAAGGCACCAAAACAGCAGATGAGGAAGGGACAGAACCTACTTACTCCTCATCAGTCTGATAGGTAAAATTACCAAATAAGGCAACCTTTATTTTAGGTTATCCAACTTAGACAAAGTAAAGCCTGGTGAGCCTTTCTACTCAAGAGAGCAGAAATAGCAAGACTCAAAAGGAAGCAGTATTACGATAAGTCACTATATGGCATGAATCAAAGGTGAAGCTTCCACATAAAATTTAATCACAGGAGATTTCCTTGTGTGATACATCTTCAGAGTATTCTGGACATTCTTGAAAGGATAGAAGATAGAGGATTATTTTAAATTACACCTCAAAACACTTTAGAAGATAGTTTTGTGGTTTACAGCATAATGGAGAAAATTTGGATGATCCTTTGATGCTCAGGGAAAAAATGTATAATGTAACACAGAAGAGACAAATTAAGGTTTCAGGTTTAACAGAGAAGGAAAGGCTAACTCATCCAGTAAAATGAGTTCAGGTCTTTAGGCCCAGACGACTCTAGAAACGTTCAAATGACTTCAAGGCCATTATAAAACATTGGTGAGGTGACATGAAACGTGACAGCCTTTCCTCTCTACCTCCCTCCATGAGTGACTGTAAAGAGATTAAAAGAAAAATGATACCCTTCTTTATTAGTGAGGACAGCTGCCTTTAACATCAAGAAATGGTTAAAGGATGTAGTGATGCTCTGGGGATTCCAATAAATAATCCCTTGGAGTTCCCTATCAAGTATTCTGAAGACTCAAAAATGAGGGTGTAGTTTTTGCTACTTTTACCACAGGCAAAAATTAATACAGGTGAGAAAATAGAAATGGGGAACCCAAAAGTTGCTAAACGCCTATTTACTCCAACACTAGAAAGATTACCTCAATGGAAGTGAAAGCAGAATATGGATGTTTCACATTAAGTTAAAAGACTACCAATAAAGTAACTGTAGTTAACAGAAATCAGTCGGCCCAGGAATCTGAGTATAAAGGAAGAATGGGTCAAGTCAAGGTCCTCTTTAATAAGCTCCTGGCTTTATTTAACAGAAAAGCTTTTATTCTAAGCTAAGATGCTTCAGCAGCCTGTCCACTGAGGGAAGAGATACTACTCCTAACCTAGAAAATAAGACTTAATGAAGTTTTCTCCTTAAATTCCAGCAGATCACAGATATAATATTTGGGAAACCACAGTTTTCACTCAGCCTCCAAAACTAACGGACTACACAGATACATTTTGTAAGCAATCATTTCTTAGGCCAGGAATAACGGAAATACCAGAATGCAAAGGCTTCCTTTTCTATACTGACACGTGTTTGGGACAGCACCTAAACGTCTCCACCTTTATCAGGGATATTTTCTTAAAAAAGTTAAAGCCTTCTGAAGTTATTTTGGCCATTTAACTGGCTGGGAAATACATATGCAAGGGAATAAAGCAAGCTTGTCTACAAAAAATAAGACCTAAAATTAGCACCCAAATCGAAAGCATAATGTTAACTTTAAATATTAATGCAGACAGGCAAATCTGTAAAACCAGTTGAGGAAGCCCCTAAATCTAAGGATACTTCAAATTCCACTGTTAGGGCTGACACGGTCAACACATTAAAACCACACCAAGAGACAGAACTGGACACCACTGCCTCACAAAAAGGGACCATGAACCGAAAATTAGCATGAATAAAGCCAAAATTTCCCTGAAAAATGCTCAGGGAATCAATCAAGCTCTCACAGACTGGATCTCAGCCACATCCTAACACAAAACCTGCAGGGAATACATCAAGTAAAAATACAGCACACTTAGCCTTCCAACAAAATAATCTACATCTCCCTATTCTGAGAACAGCAACCACCTTACAAAAACGTATTTGAAAGAAGGAATCACCATCCAATCCCTGTATTATTTTAAAAACTGAATATAGTTTATTAGATTTAAAACAGTGGCTCATAAACACAGGTATGCACTAAACGTCTATAGCATTTTCAAATACAAGAACTCTGAACTGGAGTCTGTTTTTAGGTGGCCTGGAATTGGGCATCTGCATCTCTTAAAACACTGTGTTTATCATACTAGTTAAGTCTGGCTTACTTGACTTAGTCAACTTCAGAAGTTACATGCTTCCTACTGATTTTTTTCTCTTGGCAAAGGTTACCTTCCTGAAACGCTGTCATCCCGACTTCCTTGCTTTGACTCCCCCTAGCATTAATCAGACCTCTGATTTAAGGTGGTCTTTCACACACTGCCTGTTCTTAGGAACAGAAGCCGGCCTTCTCTTCATCTTCCCTATGGTCCGAGGAGGAGACATACTAGGACCCACAGATGCTTTGGTCAAGGGGGAAAACAAAAACAAATGGACACAATGGTCCACTAGCAATGTTTTCTCACCTTAAGTCTATCCAGCTTGGGTCATAACCGGATTCCAAATTGCTTTCTTTCCTTTAGTGGGCTGGGGGTTAAGAGGTATTTTCCTCTTTTGCACCCCAAGGACCTGTCAGGTTTCTTCATAAAAGAATCCATGGGCTTGGAATTAAAATGTAATATTCGTTCACATCACTTTTACCTCAGCTTCCTGCCTGCTCTTTGAGTAATTTGGAACATAAAAGTAACATTTATGTTATCATTAGTTTATCTATGGCAAGAAATTTGACAAAGGAACGCAAAACTTCTTATGAGAAAATTTTCTTCTGCTTGCAAGATACAGAAATAAACAGGCCTGAAAGCATCAGAAAATGGATTCTCTAAGAAATGCCATTTAAGTCACTTTCTCCAAGAGCATGAAGACCTGACAACTCTCAGAGAAAGTTTATTTTCAGGAAGAACTGTATGAGATGATACCCTTGGCATTCTCAATTGGGTAGAAAACTGTTGGCTGGCTACTACTGGATATTATTTTGATATGTGTACTTGTCTCATCCAACTGAGAGTAACAACATTACAACAATCACTTGACCCTTCTACTCAGCTAAAATAAAACACACAGAAAAGGAAGAGACAGCTTTTTGGTTGAATTTCTCAGTAAGTGGTAGGGATGGGTAACCAGAATAAAGCTACTTTGTAACCTGTACCTCTAATATCACAGTAACTAAATGTTGATAGCAGAAAAGGAGAAATAGGAATGAAAGCATCTGCCACTACTGCAATTTGCATTAGCTATTCTGTTCACTCATGTGACCCACCTCTTCTAAGGGGAAGCTACTGTATTTTATCAGTAACCCTAGTCAATCAGCTGGAATAGGCATTAAACAGAAACAGAATTTGAAAAACCATCCCTGTGTATTTAGCAAATATGCATCTTAAATTTAGGGCCCAAATGCTCATAGATTTCCACTACTGCCATATAAAAAACTAACACACTAATGCCAAAGAGAACTATTTTATTCAATGCTTTGTTTGGATTTTGGGGGTTTGGTTCCATAACCATCTTGGTGACATTCTTTTGAAAATCGTTTAACAGAAAATATTCTACTACACATTGCTCAGTACTGAAGGAAAGAGATCAGTGCAATCTAAGAGTCCAGGGAGGTGGCAAAGACCACTAGTTCCAACCCTGGAGGTATTCACTCATGCCCCAGGACCAGCAACATTAGATAGGTAAAATGTTTATCTAGAGAGGACAACATGAAGCCCACTGTTACCCATGCTGGAGAGCTCATTGCTGCCTGGTGCTTGACTACTAAATATTGTTTTTTAAAAATTGCATTTCAATCATTTGACTAAGCAGTTAAAATCAGAATTACCTAATTTAAACGTTTCCCCTGGAAGGCACTTCTTTACCCTGTATATATTTTCTTCTATTAAACAAATAATGCATGCATGTTTAGCAAAATATACAGGGACACATAAACAGACTAGTAATTACTTAGCGTAGTGCTTTCTGATTCCAGATTACTTCTTATCTTAACTTCATTTTTATTTCTTTTCTTCATTCTTCCGTTTCAAATTCTGACTTCTTTCATCTTCCCCACTTCACACAAATTGCTCAATATTCTACAAGTGGGACTTCTGGTCTGATAATTAGCATGCATTCTTTCTTTTATTTTTTCAAATTTCAGCTTCACTTATTCCTGAGCTTCAAATACTCATTTATAAAACTTGTCAAATGACGACTTCCGCATTTTCCTTCTTCAACATTAACCTTAATAGAAAAAGAACAGGATGAAGAATATTTTAAAACTCCAGGATAAAATCCAGTGCCAAAACTGAAACTAGAAAAAAAAAATCCCTTTGTTGATTTGGATTAAAAAAGAAACTAGAATATGCAGCTCAAAAAACTGAAACTACATAGTTTTCTGCTGGTTCTAGAATATATGGTAATCAATCTCATTTCTCTACTCCAAATAGATTTATCATGCTTAAATTGAATGTGAAGTGCGCCACTGAACATTTACTGTTCATTTAACATTTTAAGAACTATTACATTTCACACTTCTTATTATATTCAATAGAAAATAGGTTAAGTGTCAAAAGCACACCTCTAGTCAAAAAGTGACACATTAATACATAAGTGCAAGAAAGGAAAGCACGGACAATTCATTTGTACGATGACAAAGGCTCAGGGTTGAAGAGGTTTACAGTATTGTGACTTGTCTAGGTAGGATAAAGAAACGTATTTAGCGTCACACACTTTTGTTCTGTATTTGAGTTCTGTAGAAAGACGGTGTCAAGGAACCTGACAATTTGGAACTGAAGTGTAACCCACCCCCTGGAAAAGCTGCTCTAGTGATATTTTATAGTATGAATCACAAAAAGACAAAATCAAGTCAACCACCTACAATATGCCAGTAGCTATGAAGGAAAGCAGAACAAACTTGAATCCAACACTGGTATTTTCAGAGTTTTGTTGTACATTTTCCCCCTCAATGAAGAAAATATTAAGTCTTCTGGGTGTCCAAAGGAGAAATACTACTTTAAAAGGTGGCACTATTAAAATTATAGCTCACCTCAAATAATTAAAAAGATTGAATTTAGATGATGTCTAAATGTCTGAACACGATAAACAAAATAAAATAAATACTGCCTCCATATTTATTTTGAAATCATACATTTCACCTTGATGATCTTTCATTTGTCAATTATTTCCTCTCCTAGTTTTTCCTCCTGAAAAAAATGTAAGGCTTTGTTAAAAAAATTGCAAGTCTTTATACCTATCTGGGCATAAAGACAACCATTGTTAACCTGGCAAGTGCTGGGATGTCTTTCCTAACAAAAGGATAATTTCCAGTCTAGTTTTAAAGTCAATTATTGTTTAATCCAAAAATTTTAAAATACATTTTTATTTAAGGGAGTTACAGTAATTGGTTTTCTTTAAATATCCATCACTAAAATGCAATGGGAAATGTTTTCTGGCAGCACAAATGTAATCGTGGAATCAGAATGCCCAAGCAGGTTTCCTTAGGGCCTCCTAAAAGTTCGATACAAATAGGGCACTTAGATGCAGAAGATACAGGAATAGAGGCCATAGCTGTAGCTATCACAACTGTTTCCAATATGGATACCTTCCCGCTGTTATTTCATTGCCCCTTCCTAACCTGATTCCTTCTCTTATAGTCTAAAAACAAAACCATTACTAAATTAATATAAATATTAGATTTATTTCAACTCAGCTAAGTTCGAGTGGCTACTTTATAAAACCAGAAGACCAACTATTGGGCTAATGTTATATACATTTAGTTAAGAGATCCTAGTTAGAAATAAACAGAAACTTGTCCTATCAACACATTTTTGTTAAAATGTTTCTAGGGGATACAACTGGAATCCATTTAACATTAAACATGCACAAACTCATTAAGTTAAGCGACAAGGCAGTATTTTAAAAATTGGGAGGGATGGGGCAAAGAAAAACTAATTAATCCTGTTATGGAAAGGTCAATGCTCATATCAATATATTAAGGACAAAATGTCTACCAGAAGGGTGAATGGATAGATAAAATCCTCAAAAACTGGAGAATAGTGTCTGGAAAAAACCATCACCTGAAATTAGTTGTAGGCCCGTGCTTACAAAAACTCTCTTGCAAATATAGCACAGACTCTTAAATTTACATTCATAAAACATTCAGTACTCCCCAACAAAAGTATTAAGTATCTTTTGACTTTTCAGAAGACTGCCTTTTAACCTAATTTCTAACCACAAAAATTAAAGAGAAAAAGGGGCCCCTCATCCAAACTGTCACATAACAATCTACGTTGATAACATCAATCTCAGTGTAACCTCCAAAACCCAATTCAAAGCAGAGATTTTGGGGGAATTTCAAGACTGTAATTTGCTATGGTGAAGAACTTGCTTTGGCTTGCAGTTTAAAAACAATACTAAGTGATTTCAATATCTAATTCTACATATCCCACACCCCCAAATACTAACATGGGTCAAAACACTTAAAATTCCAAACATCAGTCACCATGCCTTGTTAACAGTCGCATATGTAAAAACACTAATCAACATAAAACATAACGCTAAGGCTCAATAAATATACACAACTGTAGCTCTGTCCTAGTCCTGGGCAAAATAACTATGAAAGCATTAATGTTTACCACCTAGATTTGAGTTTCGTTGTAGAGAAAGAAGGAAAAAAGGCTGTGCAAGGCAAATCCCATTAACACTTCCCCCACCACCTAAATTCCTCTTCAACCTTTTGGCAAAACCAGTGGTACTTACCTTATAAAATCACTTGTAATGTCAGCTTGAAAATGTCACGTTCTAGTTCCAGACAATATCCACAATATTAAAGCATTCTTGTTTAAAACCAAGAAAAAAAAATATTTCAACCTGGTTTCAAGAGACTGATAAACCTAACCAGACTCACAACAATACAATTTCCTATTTGACAGTTCAATCCTTTAAAGGAATTTGGTGAGATGGCTACAATTCTTTAGAAAGAAGTAGATTCAGAGATGTTTTGAAAATTAGAATTTAGAGTTCAGGAGCTAAAACCAAGGAATACAAAAAGACATCCCAAGATTAAGCAGAAGAAGAGAAAAACTGCAGAATTTGAAAGGCAGTTTGATGGGCTGGTGTCCAGATGCTGCTATTCATCTCTAATGATAAAGATAATGTGCCTATGTTGCAAACACATCGGTTCTACAAAAATTAATAGCCAGTATTCTATCAGAGTATCTGCTGGGTCAAAACATTTTCTTTAACATCTAGTGCATACATCAGTATCTCCTTAGTTTTTGGATTCCTTTAGTAAACACTCACAGAAACTCGTTACAATGTTGAGGGGGTCAGAACATTACACCGAGTGCCAGACCAACATACAAATCTCACACACCCTACACGCTGTGACCACTATTGGGCTCTAAAGATTACCCTGCACTTCTAAACTTGCTATCAACTTTTTATTTAAGTTCTTGTAATTGTGACTTAACGGCTAGGAGTGCCTCTCTTTGCAAAGAAAGGGTGCTAGTCAACCCCTTTACAAAATGCAAGCAATTTGGGGGGAAGAGGCTTGAATCTGGAGATGAAAATGAGATCTTACTTTTGAAAGTGGTTTGGCTAGATCAGGTTAAGTCTGCTAATTAGACCCCTATAGACAGATTTTAGTGTAAATCTATTACCTTTGAGATGGGGGAATAAATCCCACAGACCAACAAGGGATGAGGGACACACCAGTTCTTTAAATGTTATTATATCCACCCAAATATATTCTACTGAGTAACCAAACTGAGAATAATTTATCCTACACACCCAACCTTATAGGGGAGGGACACAACAACAAACTCCTAGTCACTGGAAAAGGTGGGGCACAGAGGGGTGGTACTGTCTTGGATTAGAGACAGATAAATAAGGGAGAATCTCACTGATTTGAAGAGATTAGTGATTTACATTAAGACCCAGTCCAGAAGCCTGGAGTTGAATGACACTCATTTTTCTGGCTCCAGAGAAGCATCATACAGGCATGTCTAAGATTAAACTGTTCCACTGAGCTTTATGGTTTTCCCAAGCTTGCTTTGGAAGCTTGGACACGTGTTTGATTCAGGTGTATTCCAACCCTTAAAGGTTCCAATTGGAACACAAACACACAAACACCAAACACAACAATATGGAAGTACTTCACAACTTTTAAGTTTAGAGATCTCGGCCAGAAAGCGAAGACTCACGTAATAAAATAATTTCAATTTTTATCACATTAAGTTAACCTCCCTCTCACAATTCAAAGACTGTGAAAAACACAATGTACTTTTACTAGTAAAAAGATAACCAATCAGAAAATTTCAAATTTTCTCGACCCGAGTCTCAAACTGGAACCCAGTTTCAATTGTTTCCTTTCTCATGTAAAATATACTAATGAACTCTTTGGGCAATTTTCCATTCTCAAGCTTTCTTCACGTGTATTCAACCGAGAGCTCCTTTAGTCAGAAGCCAGTCATTTTGTATTTCCGAAGGAGTACAAAAGTACTCAGTAATTGTTCTGTTTAATAACAAAAGACTTTATGACTAGTTTTAACAGATTCAACTGCCAAAGAACAGAAGTCACGACTTTTTAACAACTTTTGAGCTCAATCCCAACTTTGTTACCCAAGAAAGCAAGAACTTAAAAAAAAAAATCTGTAACACTCGTGACGTTGCAGTCAGTCAGCTCAGGGAAAAACATAAAAAACTAAAAACTCTATGCTCTTCCGAATATGTAAACGCAAGGCTTGATTAGCTCAAACCAAATTAAGCAGTTTGGGCTCCAAAATTACACAGGAAACTCACGCTTCATCACTGAAAGTTTCTTCCTAAAATACTCTAACGAATCATCTAAAATCTTAATCAAAAGTTTGCTAAGACATTTAATAATCTTATTTACCTGATAAATCATATTCAGATCTTAAGGTAGCTCTACCAACAAGGGGAAACTTAGGTAACAATTTTTTTTTAAAGCACAAATTATTCCCGTAACAGCCTCAAAAATCAATTTCTATGGTGCTTTGCTATTACCCTTCTAACAGATTTCTCTTAATTCTAGCAAGCCTCGTATCTTCGCACCATTCAATGCTTTCCGAATCTAATACCCAGAGCCTCACAGACCAGCTACGTATGCTTCTTAAATCCTAGAACTGTCTTGTTCCTGCAATTCAGTTTAACCCTCACTAAACACCTTTAAAAGGTGGAAACTTAAGGGAAGGAAAAGTGTACCCAACACACGCTGTGGTTCTAAGTATTAGAACGCCTCAAAACAAAGGAAATAACGGCGCCGTAAATTGTTGCCCGCCAATTTCTCCTTCACAATCCCGTGGAAAAGCGATGTCCACAAAATCATCTTAGCGATTTTGTGGTCTGTCCTAACAGAATACTGATACAGACTTTTGCCTGGGAAGCCCTTTATCAGAGAAAAGCGCTTCATTTAGGCCAAACACAAAGCCCTCACGCAATCCCCTCCACCTAACGGGCCCAAACTTAGTCGGCCTCAGATTAGCTTTCATCTTAAGAGGCCCCAAGGACATCCCAGACTCCGTCCTTTCCGTGGAGGCAAAGACGGTCCTTCGTTAACTTAAACACCTGCCCAAAGACCCCAAAGAACGTCGTCTGTCTCATTCCACCCCACCACGCGACCTTATGAAGCGCGGCCCGCGGCGGGTCGAGCCCGCGTTGCCGCGCGGCTCCTCCGCCATTTTGTGCCTCTGGCAGCGCGCCCAGCCCGCCAGCCCAAGATGGCTGCGGCGGACCTTCGCAGGAGAGCAACGCCGAAATAAGATATCGTTCCCCTCCCCCAACACCGCGGGGACGCAGCGGCCATTTTCGTCTTCCCCCGCTTATAACGGGAAAAACGGCCGTCTCAGGCAGAAGCCACATAAACCCGCCGGTGGCCTCCCTCCTTCACGACCAACGGCACTAAGCCACTATCCACAAGGGCTTTTTTTGGTTAAAAGCTGTCTCCCTTGCCTGCCCTCCCGGCTTCAGACTTCGGAGCCTAAAACGCCTCTGCCTCCTGGCCCGAGGCTGATGGGCCTAGAAAAAGATGCAAGGAGCTAGGACCACACAGCCGCCCCCTACAGCAGCTCTACGTACCCGCTCGCCGTAGTTCTGCTCGCCGCTGTCGCTCATGACTCCTGGCTGCTGTCGCCGGTCGATGTGCTTCAATCGAAGCTGCCAACCTCTTGCACCTTCTTTAAGGAGGCTCCGCCGCAGCCCCGCACGACGCGCCGGTCGCCCAGCAGCTCAGAGCCGAACCGCTCCGCACCGCCTCCGCACGGGCTCTAACTCTACCGGATGTGACGCGGCCCTCCTTAGCCAGGCTCCTCCCCTCCCAGAAACGCGCGCTTTCTTGGCCTCGCCCCTCCTCCCTCTGCCTTTCCTCTCCAGCAGTAGCGCGTCCCGCACAGGAAGTGACGTGACCCCGCCCCTCGCAGGGCCCCACCCCCGTTCCCGGGCCTCTATGAGGCGGGAAAGCTGCCGTGTCAGTTGGCCGCTGTGGTGGGCGCCACGGGGCCACGGTGATGTCACCAGTCACTTCTGAATCCCTTCTAGAACTTTCCAGGGAACCTGTCGACATTGCAGGGAGGGAGGAGATGCTGTTTTCCCCAATCTCAATACCTTTCTCCGCCTTATTAGTTTCTCGTTTTGTGTCTTTTCTTTGTTAGAGAAGTGAATGTTCGTACACTGGGTTCTTCATTTTGTCTTACTTGTAGATATTTCCTTCCTGCATACGTCTTCGTTTAAAAAAGGTCAGATCGGCCGGGCGTGGTGGCTCACGCCTGTAATCCCAGCACTTTGAGAGGCCTAGGTGGGCGGATCACAAGGTCAGGAGTGCCAGACCAGCCTGGCCAATATGGTGAAACCCCGTCTCTACTAAAGATACAAAAAAAATTAGCCAGGAGTGGCGGCGCATGCCTGTAATCCCAGCCACTCAGGAGGCTGAGGCAGGAGAATCGCTTGAACCCGGGAGGCGGAGGTTGCAGTGAGCCAAAATCGCGCCACTGCACTGCAGCCTGGGCGACAGAGCGAGACTCCCGTTAAAAAAAAAAAAAAATTAAAAAAGGTAAGATCGTGATACACAGGAATCAGACACAATATCTATTCTGAAGTTAAGAAATAATATGCTAGAACCGTTAAACACAATTACAAACTGTAAGTGCTAGAGGCATGTACAACTACAGGGGTGTCACAAGGAGGGAACATTAATTCTGCCATTATGTAAGAGAATATGTTGGATTATAGTGAGAAGAGCCAAAGCCCAAGTTGGATACTTTTTTTTTTGAGACGGAGTCTCGCTTTGTCGCTCAGACTGGAGTGCAACGGCACGATCTCGGCTCACCGCAACATCCGCCTCCTGGGTTCAAGTGATTCTCCTGCCTCAACCTCTGGAGCAGCTGGAATAACAGGCACCCGCCACCACACCAGGCTAATTTTTTGTATTTTTTATAGAGACGGAGTTTCACCATATTGGCCAGGCTGGTCTGGAACTCCTGGACTCAAGCCATCCTCCCAC
The DNA here is from genome assembly GCF_037993035.2 of Macaca fascicularis. NCBI lineage: Eukaryota > Metazoa > Chordata > Mammalia > Primates > Cercopithecidae > Macaca > Macaca fascicularis. The sequence continues at coordinate 97,882,744 of NC_088376.1, forward strand.
CTCGGCCTCGCAAAGTGTTGGGATTTACAGGCGTGAGCCACTGCCCCCAACCCCCAAGTCGGATACTTAATTCCTCTACACTTCAGTCTCCTCATCCATTGAAAAGGTGGTACCTGGCTGATGAGGCACTTTGATACTGGTAAAGGGCCATTTTATTTTATTATTTATTTATTTATTTATTTATTTTGAGACAGTCTCGCTCTATCGCCCAGGCTAGAGTGCCCTGGCTCATTGCAATCTCCGCCTGCCTCCCAATCTCAAGTGATCCTCCTGCCTCAACCCCATATCCCCAACTCCTGTTTTTTTTTTTTTTTAAAACAGCTTTATTGAGCTATAACTCACCTAGTATGCAATTCCCTTATTTAAAGTGTACAATTCAAATGGCTTTTATTCACAGAATTGTGCAACCATCACCACAATTTTAGAACAGTCTCGTCACATTAAGAAAAGAAACACTCATTAATAATCATTTTGCATCCCTCCTCCTCTCCACTCCTCACAACCCTCCCAGTCTTAGGCAATCACAAATCTTTCTTTCTCAATAGATTAACCTATTCAGGATATTTTATATGAGTGGAATCATATAATACATATCTTTTGTAACTGGCTTCCTTAGCATACCTTTTCACGGTTCAACCATGTTGTAAAATGTACTACTATTTCATTCTTTTTCATTGTCAAGTTATATTCAATTGTATGGATATATCACATTTTATTTATCCATCATTTAATAGACATTTGGATGGTTTCCATTTTTTAACTTATGAATAATCCTGCTGTAAACATTCATGTGCAAATTTTTGTACGAGCACATGTTTTTAGTTCTCTTAGGTATATACCTAGGAATGGAATTGCTGGATTGTATAGTAACCCTACGGTTAATCTAGGGGGAAACTGCCAAACTGTTTTCCACGGTGGCTGCATTCATTTTACATTTCACGCTGCCACCAGCAGTGTATGTGGCTTCTAATTTCTCCACATCCTCACCAATACTTGTTATATTGCATTAAAAAAAATATAACCACTCTAGTGGGTGTAAAGTGGTATCTCAGTGTGGTTTTGATTTGCATTTCCCTAGCGATAATGATAATGCTTTCATGTGTTTATTGGTGATTTGTAGATCTTTGGAGAAACTAATATTCTGATGATTTGCCCATTTTTAATTGAGTTATTTATCTTTTTATTATTGAGTTATAAGGGCTTGCAATTTGGCTCTTGGTTGGTGTAAAATAGTCATCGGGAACAGAATTAGTATTTGAGGTACCTGAGACCCAGAGATTTGGTGATGACTCAAGTGTTAAGTGACTAAATAACTTTTTTTTTTGTTGAGACGGAGTCTCGCTCTGTGGCCCAGGCTGGAGTGCGGCGGCGCCATCTCGGCTCACTGCAAGCTCCGCCTCCCGGATTCACGCCATTCTCCTGCCTCAGCCTCCCGAGTAGCTGGAACTACAGGCGCCCGCCACCGCACACGGCTAATTTTTTGTATTTTTAGTAGAGACGGGGTTTCACGGTGGTCTCGATCTCCTGACCTCGTGATCCGCCCGCCTCTGCCTCCCAAAGTGCTGGGATTACAGGCGCGAACCGCCGCTCCGCTAACTAAATAACTTTTGAATGAGCTGTGCCCTTTTCCTGAGTGAGAACACCTGTAATCCCAACACACACCTAAACCTGGACTTCTACTCATATCTCTGGCCTTATCTTACTTTTTGGTTTAGATTAGATCTCTTGTTTATACATTCTTGTGGCACCCCTTGACATTCATATTACGACTATCATTAAAGAATAATAATTATATAATTATTCTATTTTCATTATTATTTCTTTGCGTGGTTTTTTTTTTTTTTTTTTTTTTTTGAGATGGATTCTCTCTCTGGTGCCCAGGCTGGAGTGCAGTGATGCTATCTTGGCTCACTGCAAACTCTGCCTCCTGGGTTCAAGTAATTCTCCTGCCTCAGCCTCCGGAGTAGCTGGGACTACAGGCGCGTGCCACCACGCCCAGCTAATTTTTGTGTTTTTAGTAGAGACAGGGTTTCACCGTGTTAGCCAGGATGGTCTCGATCTCCTGACCTCATGATCCATCCGCCTCAGCCTCTGCACTCCAGCCTGGGCCACAGAGCGAGACTCCGTCTCAACAAAAAAAAAAGTTATTTAGTCACTTAACACTTGAGTCATCACCAAATCTCTGGGTCTCAGGTACCTCAAATACTAATTCTGTTCCGGACGACTATTTTACACCAACCAAGAGCCAAATTGCAAGCCCTTATAACTCAATAATAAAATCCCAAAGTGTTAGGATTACAGGCGTGAGCCACTGCGCTCAGCCCTATTTTCATTATTTCTGTGATTATGGCTTTTATGTCTGTCTTCCCCACTAGATAGTAAGTTCCTTAAGGGTAGGGCCGGTGCCTGTTTTGACCACTGCCTTATATGTGGTTGGCTGGCACACAGTAAGCCTTTAGTAGTACTTGTTGAGTGATTAAAATAAAGCAACGTATGAATTTAGAATTGATTGGGTAGGCATCAGGGTGCCTTTAGAAGTCCCTGAGCAGGAGACTAACTTGCTAAAAGTAGGCAAGATTGTCCCCGCAAAGGTAGGGAGGTCAGGCTGGAGGTCTTGTGTCATTCATATCTGTGTCTCCAGCATCTAGCACAGGGCCATGCTGTTGAATGAGTGGCCATGTAGGATATGCATCCAGTATTGTAAATATGAGGCAGTGAGGATTAGATTCCCAAGGCAGCAAGAATGAGGACTAAGGAGGGAGTAAAGAGACTGTGAAAGGGTGGGCTTGACTGGCCAATGTGATAGGAATATGGGGAAAGGGATAGTCAGAAATGACTGTAAAATCTTTGAGCCCTAGGCTGGGCGAGGTGGCTCACATCTGTAATCCCAGCACTTTGGGAGGCTGAGGCAGGTGGATCACCTGAGGTCAGGAGTTCGAGACCAGCCTGGCCAACATGGTGAAACCCCGTCTCTACTAAAAATACAAAAATTAGCTGGGCGTGGTGGCGGGCACCTGTAATCCCAGCTACTCAGGAGGCTGAGGCAGGATAATCGCTTGAACTTGGGTGGTGGAGGTTGCAGTGAGCCAAGATCACACCACTGCACTCCAGCCTAGGTGACAGAGTGAGACTCCATCTCAAAGAACAAAAACAACAACAAAAATTTCTAGTCCTGGTAGGGGAGATATATACAGGAGAAAATAATGCACGCAATTGGGAATGCTATCTAACAGACTTACTCCTGTAGCTCAGAGCCAAGCCAGAGGCTGCACTCAAATTTGTTGTTGTCTCCCTCCAGAGTCATAGTCTCTCTCCTCCAACATCTCTTGTTTAATTTTCAGCTTCTGCCCTGGAATTCACTAGTGCATTCTGTCTTTAGTGGGGTTTTGTTGTCGTTGTTTTGTTTTGCCTTCTCTCCTTTAGTCATTCAACATACTGGATAACAGGCAAGGAGCAAGATGACCATGTATGCCTAGCTAAGGAGTTCAGATTTTATTTAATGGCCAGTAGAGAAGTATTGAGGGGTGTTGAAAAGGTGAATTATACTTTCAATTTCAAGTTCAAGAAAAGTGGTAGCAGTGTGGTGCATGGGCTTGAGGAGGATTTGGGCAGGGAAGATTGGAGACTGGGAGCAGGTGAGGAGCCAGGCTTCTGTTCTGAGCTGTGCCGGGTGTACCTAGCAAGGGTCAATAAGAGCTGAGAGCCAGGCATTGTGCTCTGTACACCCAAAGGAAGGGCCTCCTTTTTCACATTCGCATATCATTCTTTGGGCCAGTGGCAGCCAGGCCAGGAGCCCAGTTCCTGGACTTTTTCAACAGTCCAGACAAGGAATAAAAAGAGCAAGCAAGTGAGTGAACCTGACCTAAGGCAGTGGCCAATGAGGTTAGAGAGGATGGAGATGATTTGCTACGCGAGTTGCTCCCAATTCATACTTTTTGCCTGCTCTGTGAAAACAGATCCGGAATCTTTCAATATTTTTCTTTGCCAGATGGCACAGAAACTTTGTCAGAATTGGACAGGCATTGCAGGAGGAAAGATTTTACTTTCTGATTCCTGTGTGTGTGCCACAGGCTCCTGCAGCACATGAGGCTTCCCCAGGGACCAGCTCCTGCAGGGCATAGCTCTCTCCAGCACTGAGCTTCTGTAGTATGCTGACAGTGTCTCTAGTTTCCTGGCTCCTGAAGTGGCTGGCAGCCAGTAGCACCTAGTAGCCAGCAGCTGCCTCTAGAGCACCCGTTCTCACTCCTGGCCAGGTTTCGTAACAGCATTTGCAGCTTCTTCAGTGTCTGGCTCTTGCAGTGTGTAGCTCCCAGAAGCAACCAGCAGAGGGAAGCCTCTCCTGGAGCCACATCAGGTAGTTGTAGGTGAGATGCCCCCATAAACAACTGTCCCTGGCACCTTAAAGGTTTTTGGAAAATCCCAGAGGTGGGTTTTCATCAAGTTCTGCCAATGTGGTGTCACAGAAACTTTTCTGTGTTCCAGAGAGCCATTACTGTGCCCTCTCCAAAGTCTGAATCTCAGCTCTTGAGGGAAAAGGAGGTTCTTCTTGGGCACTCTATCTCAGACCTAGAGCTAGGGCTCCTCCTTATATCTGCTATTCCCGTATTCTTAACAGCTCTGTTTACTTCTTACTAGTTAATCCCTCATTACCCCTATCTTCACTCACCTTAGTAATTACATATATGTAGCTTCTCCTATTCAAATTACTGTGTATTTGATCTCTCCTGATTGGAGATATCAGAATTCAGAATGGACAGACTCAGAATTTTTGCCAGGAGTGGTCTCTCAAAATACTACTGAGATGTGGAGGTGAAGGAGAGAGGGAAGCTAGAGTAACTTCTCATCATTTTTCTTCCTAGTTAATTGTATCAATGGCACCATCTCCAAATGGAGACATCAAGTGAGTACTGGTTACAGCAGCCTGGGGCTCAGGGGATAGCTGGGTGGAACATAAAGAATTGAAATTACTAGTATGGAGATAGTCAAAGAAACCTTACTTTGAGTAAGTGAGATCTTCAAGGGAGTGGTGTAGGAGTGCTCTCAGAGAACTAATGGCACTGCATCTCTGTATATAAAGTGACTGAACACCCACTCACTACATGGAAAGTCTCAAATAACTTTGAGACTTAATTAAGGCAGGTCTTCATGAACCAGCTTAGGACTGAGTGGAGATTAAGAACAACATTGAGTTACTATGCTGACTATGGCTACATATTGTAGATAATTGAGTTGAAACAACCAATCACTTTCAATGTTCTGAACACTAAAAAGGTGGATCACCTAAGGTCAGGAGTTCGAGACCAGCCTGGCTAACATTGTGAAATCCTGCCTTTACTAAAAAATACAAAAATTAGCTGGACGTGGTGATGGATGTCTGTAATCCCAGCTACTCGGGAGGCCGAGGCATGAGAATCGCTTGAACCCAGGAGGCAGAGGTTGCAGTGAGCAGAGATGGCAGAGATGGCGCCATTGTACTTCACCCTCAGTGACAAGAACGAAACTGTCTCAAAAAAAAAAAAAAAAAAAAAAAAAAGAGAGAAGAATTAAATAAAAGACTTTCTCCAGATACTTAAGAGAAATCTGGGAAAGAGAGGAAGAGAATAAAAACTAGAATATCCAAATAACAAAATTTAGAGCTCAAACGTTAAACATGTGAAGAAAATGTTTTGTCTTAGAATTACTATTATGTTACTAATATAGGGTAGGGATAAAAATTCAGACAACAAGAAATGTGCAAACTGAAAAATGCAAATCCTATTTTCTATCTTCTCTTTCCCAGTCTCGTTCCTCAGAGGTCACCCTAGTTAAAAAATGTAGTGTGTAACCTTCTAGACCTTAAATAGATAAATTTGAAAATTTTCTTTTTATAAACAAATTGAATCATGCTATACATATTTTTAATTTTTTTATTTTTATTTATTTAGTTTTGAGTCAGAGTCTCACTCTGTTGCTCAGGCTGTTGTCTCAAACTCCCGACTTCAGGTGACCCACCCGCCTCAGCCTCCCAAAGTGCTGGGAATGCAGGCATGAGCCACCATGCCTGGCTCATATTTTTAAATTTTAACATGGTATTCTGTAACTTGCTTTTTTCACGTAGCAATCTAAAATATGCTAAATATTGTTCCACGTCAGTACACATAGATTTATCTCATATTTTAAAACAGCTGTACAGTATTCCGTTGCAAATATATGCCATAACCTATCTTACCATTCCCTATTTATGGAGACCTGGAGGGTGAGAAGCCAGCCATTTAAAGAGCAGAGAAAACTGTGTTCCTGGGAAGGGATTAGCAAAGTCACAAAGGCACTGGGGTGAGGATGTTTGTCGGGTTCCAGGAACAGAGAGACCAAACCATGGGATCCCAGTGGGTCCATCTGAGGACCAGAGAGAGACTGTGGTGCAGAGAGCAGGGCTTGGACTTCCTGGGGTTGTTTCCCGCCTCCACAGTAGCTATCTGAGAGACCCTGGGCAAGTGTAACCTCTATGCCTCTGTGGCTTCATCTGTAAAATAGGAATGATAATAATACCTACTTCCTAGGCTTGTTGTCAGGATCCAAAGAATTACTATACATAAAGCCCTTAGAACAATGTCTAACCCATAATAAGTCAGCAGTGATTATGCAGCATGGAAAGGATGTCAGATGTTATTTAAGTGCAGTGGGGGCTGGGCACGGTGGTTCCAGCACTTTGGGAGGCCAAGGCAGGTAGATGGATCACTTGAGGTCAGGAGTTCGAGACCAGCCTGGCCAACATGGTGAAACCCCATCTCCACTAAAAAAATACAAAAATTAGCCAGGCGTGGTGGCAGGCACCTGTAATCCCAGCTACTTGGAGAGCTGAGGCAGGAGAATCTCTTGAACCCGGGAGGCAGGGGTTGCAGTTAGCCAAGATCATGCCACTGTACTCCAGCATGAGCAATGGAGTGTGACACTTTGCCTCAAAAATAAATAAATAAATAAATAAATAAATAAATAAATAAAATGCAACGGGAATCTATTGAAATGTTTTAATCAGGGGACTGCCTTGACTCAGTTTTTTATTTTTATAAGATTACATTCCCCATTGGATGGAAAATGGGTTGGAAGGAGTTAAAAGCTAGGAGACCAGTTGTGAAGCTATTGCATTTGTCCAGGTAAGAGACCATTGCAACACAGTAATAGCAAAGGAGATAGAGACAAAAGGGCAGTGGTAAATCTATTTTGGGGCCAGAATTGAGTGGACTTGTAATAGGGTAAGGGGATGGAGATGTCAAGAACTCAAGAGGGGCTATGGTGCCCCAGACAGAGATGGGGAAGCTCTGGGGAAGCTTGAGGAAGAAGGAGTTTGGGCAGGGCTAAAGGGAAAAGAGTTTCGTTTTGAATTAAGTTTGAGATGCTTTGAAACATCAGAGTGGAAGTTGTCAAGTAGGCAGTTGAATATACAAATATAAAATTGGATATTATTATACATTTGGAAGTTATAAATCATATTTGCTTTCATCCATGAATTTTTATTTAACATGGAGTAATTAAGTGACTAATTATATACTGAACACTGAATTTTTTTTGTTGGCAATGGAATGTTGTAATTGGCTTTTTTGTCCTGATTATGAAAGTGATGTTATATCTTGCATGTATAATACTGGCTGCATAATATTCTACCATATGGCTGTACATAATTTATTTAATCATTTTCTTTGTTTTTTCTAGTTTTTCAACGTTTTAAATAACAAAATTGAATATTTTTATATATACATTTATATCTGAGTTTTAAACTTTTTTGCTTAAGATAGATTCCTAAAAGAAGAATACTTAGAGAAAATACTTTGTCAACAAGTATGATCTTTTTTAGGACTTTTGAAACATATTGCCAACTTACTTTCTAAAAAAGTTGCATTAATTTACACTCCTAGTAGCAATGACTGTTCACTACACCATTGCCATGATAACTAAAAACTTTTTTAATAGGTGAAAAATGGCATCTTGTAGTTTTAATTTGCATTTCTTTTACAAGTGACATGGATTATCACTGCTAATCTCTTACTGCTTTTACCATGAAATGATGGCTGTGGTTCTCCCTGCCTGCTGTGCTCTCTCCACCCACACTATCTCCTTCATCTGGTTATTTCCTACCCATTCTTCATCTTTCATCTCCAGTGACACCCCTCAGTATTGACTGCCCTCCTCTTGCCTCCAATAATATGTCTGATTTTTTTGACAGATGTTCTCATAGACTCGTGTTCTTCTCCTGAGCCACTTATTTCTACTTGAAATTACGTTTACTAATGGAATTGTTCAATTAATGCTTATTCCCCCAAAACTGTAAGCTTCAGGAAGGTAAGAATCTTTTGCTCATCGTTGAATTTCCATTCAATAAATGGTTGTGGAATGAATGAATGCATGAAAAAAATAAATAGGAAGTAGGAAGGGAAAGGTACTATGATTGGCTAACCTGGGTCGTGTGTCTACCCCTCTTCCTTGGAGGCAGGTCTATTATTGGAAGAAAGAGTGACATAAATATAGTTAGTAGGAAATCATTGTGAGCTGAGCAGCTATTTCAATTTGTGTCAGTCACAAGAAGTTTTACATTTTTCTGTACTCAGACCTACAAATATTCTTTGTTAAAAGTTTATTACATTTAAGCTTAGAATGTCTTTTCTCACTCTGAGATGACATGTATCCTTACATTTTCCTCTAGGTTTTAAAAAGTGATTTCTTTTAAACGTTTGACAGCAGTTGTGAAGTTCTCACTTTGAAAACACTGGAGAAATGACAGAAAACAAGGTTCAGTGAAGGAACGAATTTTCTGAACTGAACAGAAGAGAAAGAGGATGACAAATTTGATATGAGAGATTGTCTTTTACTGATTTTCTATGGGCAAATGGCATGTCTTAATGTTAATATTGTCCTCACCAGAACTTTTTTGCTTAAGATATATTCCTTAAGCGACTTTTTTTCTAAGATAGAATATTTATGGGGCCAACACCATTAAAAGAAGACCCAAAGAGTGGACTGAGTTTTTAAAAAAATGTAACAAAGGCCGGGCACAGTGGTTCATGCCTGTAATCCCAGCACTTTGAGTGACCAGAGATGGAGGATCACTTGAGCCCAGGAGTTCAAGACCAGCCTGGACAACAGAGGGAAACCCCATCTCTACATTAAAAAAAAAGAAAGGCCAGGCGCAGCGGCTGTAATCCCAGCACTTTGGGAGGCCAAGGCAGGCAGACTGCCTGAGGTCAGGAGTTTGAGACCAGCCTGACCAACATGGTGAAACCCTATCTCTACTAAAATTACAAAAATTAGCTGGGCGTGGTGGCACCCGCCTGTAATCCCAGTTACACGGGAGGCTGAGGCAGGAGAATTGCTTAAACTCGGGAGACGGAGGTTACAGTGAGCCAAGATCGTGTCACTGCACTCTAGCCTGGCTGACAGAGTGAGACTCTGTCTCAAAAAAAAAAAAAAAAAAAAAAAGTAACACAAATATTCACAGACAACAGCAGTATGACAAGGTGAAAGGTCACATGACCAGTTATAAAAAAGTTTCGATGCTGACTAGTTAAAACCCTGCCTCCCATACCCAGTCAGCCTCAACCCTTCCTGATTAGTCTAGGGAGTCCCTCGGGAGGTGCTTGCTTTCTCCTTTTGGCATTTCTCTACTACTCCCTGCCAGGACCCTGGGAATTGGGGACTCTAATTCAGACTGCGTGGCTTACTTCTAAGTGTCTTAACGGAGACTCTGCTGATATAGTTCTTTTTTTTTTTTTTTTTTTTTTTTTTTTTTTTTTTTTTGAGACGGAGTCTCGCTCTGTCACCCAGGCTGGAGTGCAGTGGCCGGATCTCAGCTCACTGCAAGCTCCGCCTCCCGGGTTTACGCCATTCTCCTGCCTCAGCCTCCCGAGTAGCTGGGACTACAGGCGCCCGCCACCTCGCCCAGCTATTTTTTTGTATTTTTTAGTAGAGACGGGGTTTCACCGTGTTAGCCGGGATCGTCTCTCGATCTCCTGACCTCGTGATCCGCCCATCTCGGCCTCCCAAAGTGCTGGGATTACAGGCTTGAGCCACCGCGCCCGGCCTGATATAGTTCTTCTATGTGATACCTTCTCTATTAAGCCTTTTTTGTTGTTGTTGTTTTTAAGGTACTTTTGTTGTAGCACCTCTCTATTAAGTCTTAAACTGTTTACCAGTGTACTAGGAACTTTGGTATAAGATGTAGATCGTATTATTTTTCTCCATATAGATATCACCAGTTTTCCCAACATTGGGTATGAAATAACTTGTCCTTGTCTCCTCTGTGATGCTACTTTTATTGCATATTTCCATATATGCACATGTCTATTTCTAAGCTATCTACTCTGTTCCATTTGTCTACTTGACTGTGCCTGCAACAATATTGCTTAAAACATTTTATTACTAAGGCTTTATGGGTGTGTCATTAAAACTGGTAAGACAAGACTCCCTTTGCAATCATCTTTTTGATGTGTCAGCTTGGTTAGTTGTTCAGTGAAAATGAATCTAGGTGTTGCCAGGAAGGTATTTTGTAGATGTGATTAAAATCCATTACTCTGTTAACTTGTGAGAGAAATTATCCCAGATAAACTGGGTGTGCCTAATTCCATCAGTTTAAAGGTCTAAAGAGCAGAGGTGGGGCTTCCCTAAGAAAGAAAAAATTAGTCCTATGGAATACAGAGTCCTGTCCCTGAGAATCCCAGCCTGCCTTTCCTGACATCCTGCTGTATGGATTTCAGACTTGTTGGGGGCAACACACATAAATCCTGTGAGCCAATTTCTTGAAACAATTCTCTTAATATATATCTCCCATATAGGGAGGATTCTGTTTTTCTGTCTTAACCCTGATACACTTTCTTTATAATTTTTTTTAAAAAAGATTGACTTAGTTATTTATGAAACTTTATTCTTTTAAATAAATTGTAGAGATGTTTATTGAGTTCCTCAAAAAAATGTAAAATTTTGATTTTCTTTCTTTTTTATTGATATATAATAGTTGTACATATTTTTGGGATCATATGATATTTTGATAACTTCATACAATGTATAATGATCAAATTAGCGCAATTGGGATAGCCATCACCTCAAGCACTTATCTTTTATTTGTGCTGGGAACATTTCACATCTCTTCTAACTATTTTGAAATATATAATAAATTATTATCAACTATAATTTTCCTACTGTACTATATTGAATGCTAGAACTTACTCCTTTTATCTAACTATATATATTTTTATCCCTTAACCAACTTGTCTTCAGCCTGCTCATCTCTACCTCACCTGTAATAACCAGCACTCTCTCTCTACCTTCATGAGAATAACTTTTTTTTTTTTCTTGAACATGGTCTCACTCTTTCACCTAGACTGGAGTTCAGTGGCGTGATCTCAGCTCACTGCAACCCCTGTCTCCCAGGCGCAAGCGATTTTCCTGCCTCAGCCTCCTGAATAGCTGGGATTACAGGCATGCACCACTACCACCCAGCTAATTTTTGTATTTTTAGTGGAGATGAGGTTTCACCATGTTGACCAGGCTGGTCTCAAACTTCTGACCTCAAATGATCCACCTGCTTCAGCCTTCAAAGTGCTGGGATTACAGACGTGAGCCACTGTGCCCACCTGTGATCAACTTTTTTAGCTACTGTATATGAGTAAGAACATGCAATATTTGTCTTTCTATGCCTGGCTTATTTCACTTAATATAAGGACTGGATCTCCAGTTCCATTCATGTTGCTGCAAATGACATGATTTTATTATTCTTTATGACTGAATAGTATTCCATTGTGTATATATACCACATTAAAAAAAAGTCTATTCATCCACTGATGGATGCATATAGGTTGTGGCCCTCTTGGATCTTGTCTTCACTTAGAATTGTGATTTTTTTTTTTTTTTTTTTGAGACAAGGTCTTGCACTGTTGCCCAGGCTGAGTACAGTGTATGATCATGGCTCATTGCAACCTCAACCTCCCAGGCTCAAGCGTTTCTCCCACCTAGCCTCCCCAAGTAGCTGGTGACACAGGCAGGAGACAAGGAAATACTGGGTAGAAGAGGGCGGCTCCCTGGCAAAGGCTCTACTCTCAAGCCTGGATACCTGCAGCCCTAAATGAGCACAGGCATTTCTGTTTTCGTGCCCCAAAATTTGCCTTTTAGCCTGCCAGGCCCCCTATCCTGCCCCAACAGAAACCCCAAACCTCAGGCTCCAGAGGAGACCAGCAGACCAGCAGACCAGCAACGGTGGAACAACACGGCAGAGAAAGGGAGAAGAGGAGGGACATCTGGATGCCGAGGGGAGTTTGGCCAGGGGCAGTTGGAGAAGAGGCCAGCTGCTGGGCAGCCCAACTCCAGGGAAGATCACTTTCCCACTCCATCCCCGCTTTCAGCTCCCCACTCAACTCGATGAGAGCCACCTCCACCACTCAATTAAACCTTGCACTCAGCTGGTGCAGTGACTCATGCCTGTAATCTCAGCACTTTGGGAGGCCGAGGTGGGCAGATCACCTGAGATCAGGAGTTTGAGACCAGCCTGGCCAACATGGTGAAACCCCGTCTCTACTAAAAATAGAAAAATCAGCCAGGCTTGGTGGCAGGCACCTGTAATCTCAGCTACTTGGGAGGCTGAGGCAGGAGAATCACTTGAACCCGGGTAGCAGAGGTTGCAGTGAGCGGAGATCACGCCACTGCACTCCAGCCTGAGTGACAGAGTGAGGTGGACCTCAAACAAACACACAAACAAACAAAACCTTGCACTCATCCTTGGAGCCTGTGTGTGATTCGATTCTTCTGGAGCACTGGGCAAGAGCTCGGGATATGGAAGGCTGTTACACTGGCCCTCTGCCCTTGTGATAAGACCTGATTAACATTCAAGCCGTCTGCAGATAGCAAAGCTGAAAGAACTTGGTAACTTGGGAGTTGCAGGCACCCACCCCTAGACACTACTGCAGGGCTGAGAGCCCAAAGCACTTGCCCTGGCCTCCGTACCTGTCTGTTTGCATGCTCCCTCTAGGGATTTGAGCATGCTGGAACAGGCGAGTTGCACCCCTGTCGCACGTCCTTCAAGGGGAAATCAGGGAACTATCCCTCTTCCCTGGGACTATAGGTGCATGCCACCACACCTGGCTAATTTTTCTGTATTTTTTTTTGTAGAGATAGGATTTCATCATATTTCCCAGGCTGGTCTCGAACTCCTGGGCTCAAGCAGTCTGCCTGCCTCAGCCTCCCAAAGTGCTGGGGTTACAGGTGAGAGCCGCCACACCTGGCCTTATTTCTCTTTATAAGTGAATTGTTGTTTTTTGAGCACTACCATTTTAGGCAGGAGGTGGGAGAAGATAAAGTGTGAGAGGCTGGCTGGGGCAGGAAACTGGGCTGAGAGTGAAAAAAATGTGTTGAGAAATAACAATAGTTAATTTCTTTTGAATGTGCCACATAGATTAAGTGGTTTAATTTTATTTAATCCTCACTACAACTATATGAGATAAATACCATTATTACACCCATTTTATATAGATGAGGACATTGAAGCTGGGAGGAATAGTAAAACTTGCCTAAGGTCACAGTCTGTAGGTGGCAGAACTTGGTGTTAAACATTAAACCCAGGACTGTCATGCTCAGAAGCTTTAATCTTTATGATATAGAGCCTTCCAGTTCAGAGTAGGCTGGGCTGAGCTAATTATACTTGGAAGTAAGAGATAACGTAGGCAAAATATTATACAGCTGAATGTTAGGAGTCGAGAATCCTGCTCATTTTCTTCATTGGATAGACCCCAAAGCAGACTTCTTTCATCAAAGGGACCCTAAATAAACACCTTGACCTCAGTTCAACAAACTGGAAAAAAAAAAAAGGGCATCATTGATGATGCTCTGTGAGCACAGTGCTTTTTAATGGTTTGTAAGTTTAGTGGGTTTGTCCTGGTAGAGATTAGCCTAGGTAAAAAGCCGCAGCTTCTTGCTCCCAGTGTAAATGTTTATAGACTGGTGCTTGTTCATTTTAGCTTTTCTTGTTGAGTCACTTGTACTTCTCATTTTTCCTTAAAGATTATTTCAGAAATAAACTTTTTACTGAAGTTGAAGATACATATAGAAAATTACATACATCTTAACTGTAAAGCTGGATAAGTTTTTACAAAATGAATGCACACATGCAGTCAATACCCAGATTAAGAAATCTGAATTTCCCATTAAGTGTCTTTTAGTCACTTTCCATCAAAGTATCCATTATTCTGATGTCTACAGCATGGATTAGTTTTTCCTGTGGTTGAGTTTTATAGAAATTGAATCATGTGCTAGATACTCCTTTACTTTTTTTTTGCTCAACATTATATTTGTGAGATTCTTCCAGGTTGTTGCTGTTGCTAAAGTTAATTTATTCTTCTTGCTGTATAGTATGTCATTGTATGACTATGCCACACTTTACCCTTCTACTCCTTAGAATTGGCCATTTGGGTTGCTTCCAACTTTTGGCTACCATAAGTAGTGTGGTTATGTCCTTGTAGACTTTTGATTTTTTTTTCACTCAACTTTTAAGATGTGCATCTCATCATATCATGCTGTAATCAAGGTGTGACAACAATAATATCATGTCATGCCACCCAGTTCTTTGGCTCCACCACCAATGTATTGCATAAAACCACTCAGTTAGTCTTAGGTAATATGTGTGCATGTACATGTGTGTGTGTGTGTGTGCATGTATAGATTTTTTTTCCTTTTACATCCTTGACTCACATTATATATGAAGTTCCCTATACTGCTCATGAAGCAGCTTCATTGTCTGGGGTAAATATCCAGGGTTTGTTGTCTCGCACCAAGAAGATTAAAGACATGGACACACGCAAGGAGTGAGTATAGGAGCAGAGGTTTAATAGGCAAAAGAAAGAGAAAGGAGAGCAGTTTTCTCTCTCTTACAAGACAGAGGGGCATCTGAAAGGGAAAAGCTGGCCTGTGGTGGACCACAGCAGATTTTACAGATAGGCTTGAAGAGGCAATGTCTGATTTATGTAGGGCCCATGGATTGGTTTGACCAGGTGTGACATTTACATAGTGTGTATTGAGAAATAATAATAGTTAATTTCTTTTGAATGTGCCATATAGATTAAGTGGCTTAATTTTATTTAATCCTCACTGCAACTATCTAATTGGATGTGGAGAAAGGGAAAGTAAGGAAGAGGAAGGGCTAAAAAAATGACTCTGACAACTGGATGGGGAATGGTGAGCAGGAGCAGGGGTCACAGGGAGTGACTTCAGAGTTGGACCGGTTGGAATTGAAACGACAGCTTCGGAGGTGTAAGGTGACGGAACAGGTGAGTTACACCCTAATCTTATTATGCAAATGGGCTTTCCATTTGGCCAGTGCCATCTTGTCTGCTCCTTACTGTACGCATGGCTGGCAAAGAGAAGGGAAGTGGAGCCGCCATTGTGATCATGCCTAGTCCCAGGTAGCCTTTTCCTATTGGCACGACTGGTGGCATTCACCTGTGCAAGCTTCCAGCTTGCTTGTCTATGTCTGCAGCTTGATTTTACAGGCTGCTCTTTGTTAGAGAAGAGAATGATATTGGGGCTGCTTTTCATTAAAAGGAAAACATTACTGAGGACTTCCTTCCCCTCACTATCTGCCTAAATAATTTCTTTTTAACTCCTATATCATTGATTCCATATGACTTTGCATTGTGAGCATTTCTCACATTATAATGGTTGATATTTAGCTTATCTGCAGTTCTTGTCAATACAAATAATGCTGTGGATAAACTACCTTGGATGTCAATCTTTGTCTCTTTTGCGCCTCTACTTTGAATGGGACTGAAAATTCCCCATATGGTTAGTGTAGGATTGTGTGTAGTTTAGGGTAGCAGAGGCACTATATATCTTGTGACATATCTCACTCTATTCCATTAGTATCTTCATCTTGGAAATGAGAGCATACAGTTTCCCACTTACCTGGGTCCTCTGGATGTAGCTTGTCCAGGCCAGCGACTACATCTTTGCCCTCAAGAAATGAACACTTGCGTACGACCAACTCTTTTAATCTCGACAACTCCAGAATTTTCCTCTCAGTTTCGTTGTGGTTTACAATTGTGTAGGAGGGAAGTTAGAATTGCTTCCTCTTGGGAGAATAATCAGGCAGGAGCAGGAGATGTAAATGAAAGAGTAGAGGGACAGGCAAAGGGCAGAGTGGCTGCGGATCCATGATTTGCCCCTGTTTGGGTCTGTATTCATTTCTGTTTGGCAGCAAGGCCCAGGTATCACTTAGGTAACCACTATTTTCAGTGTCCATCCATATGGTATTATATTCCATTCATATGCCATTCTATTTCAACTGCTATTTTCAATTCCATTCATATGCTATTATGAATGTATAATTGGTGGAGTTAGGTTCCTGAGAAAGCTGAAGGGCATGGAGGCAGAGTTCATAAACATGTTCATATCTTTCCTATTGAAATAATTCCAAGGCCAGGCCTGGTGGCTCAAATTTGTAATCCCAGCACTTTGGGAGGCTGAGGCAGGAGGATCACTTGAGCTCAGAAGTTCGAGACCAGCCTGGGCAACATGGCAAAACCCTGTCTCTACAAAAAATACAAAAATTAGCCGGGCATGGTGGTGCATGCCTGTAGTCCTAGCTACTCGGGAGGTTGAGGTGGGAGAATCACGTGAACCCAGGGGGCAGGGTTGCAGTGAGCCGAGATCACGCCACTGCACTCCAACCTGGGCAATAGAGCAAGATGCTGTCTCAAAAAAAAAAAAAAAAAATTCACGTCATCTTGTAACCACAGTTCACTTGTCCTTCCTTCATGGCAGGGCTCTTCAAAGGAGGCAGCTGTACTTGTGTTCTTCACTTCCTCACCTCCCAAGATGTAGTTTCAATTCCAGCCAGTCCAACTCTGAAGTCATTCCCCGTGACCCCTGCTGCTCCTCACCTTTCCCCATTCAGTTGGCAGAGAGTCATTATTTTAGCTGTTCCTCTTCCTTACTTCCCCTTTCTCCACATCCAGTCAATCATGAAGACCTTCTCAGTTTACCTCTTAAATTTCTTTCACTTTACTCTCATTGTCACCACCTATAATGGTTTGCTATGGCTGCCATAACAAAGTATCACCAAGTGAGTGGATTAAATAACAGAAGCGTATTGTTCCATTGTCTCTTCTTGGCTGGAAGTGGAGGTGTTGGTGGGGTTGGTTCCTTCTGGGGGCTATGAAGGAAGGCTCTGCTCCAGCCCTCTCTCCTTGGCTGGTAGACAGCTAGCTTCATGATCATAGGTGTTCTCCTTGTATCTTTACATTGCCTTTCCCCTGTACCTGTCTGTGTCTCAATTTCCCCTTTTACCAAGGATACCAGTCATATTGGACTGGGACCCACCCTAATTATCTCATTTTACCTTGATTACCTTTGTAAAGATCCTGTCTCCAGGCTGGGCATGGTGGCTCACATCAGTAATCCCAGCACTTTGGGAGGCCCAGGCGGGCGGATCACTTGAGGTCAGGAGTTCAAGACCAGCCTGGCCAACATGGTGAAACCTTGTCTCTATTAAAAATGCAAAAAATTAGCCAGGTTTGGTGTCACACGTCTGTAGTTCCAGCTACTCAGGAGCCTGAAGCAGGAGAATCACTTGAACCTGGGAGGCAGAGGTTGCAGTGAGCCGAGATCGCGCCACTGCACTCCAGCCTGGGCAACAGAGCAAGACCCCGTCTCCAAAATAAATACATAAATAAATAAATAAACCCTATCTCCAAATGAGGTCACATTCTGAGGTGCTGGGGATGAGGACTTCAACATGGATTTTGGTGGTGGAGGGAGGACACAATACAACTCGTAACACTGCCTCTGTTTAACCCTTTAGTACTTCTCACCTATGTCATTTCTTCAGGATAAGCTTAGGACTGTCCCTGCTTCCAGCGTTGTCTTATTTCAACCCAGCCACTACTCTGCTACCAGAAGTTCTCATAATACTGCTGTGGCTGTTGGGATAAGCCAAGCTCTTAACCATGCCTAGCATGCTGTTTGTGTTCTGGGCCTTTGCTCTCCTTCCGTCTTACTTCCTGCTGCTCACATAGCATTGCTGCAGCCATCATGACCCTGTGGGATCATTGCCCTGCCTTTGGGCTTGGCTATGTAAAGTTTTTCGTGCCTGCGATGGTTTCTCTCCCTACACTCCCTGATTGAATGACTCATGTTGGGTCTTCAGGCCAATTGCAGCATTATCTCCTCTGAGAAAACCTTCCCTAATTCTGGGTTTTGTGCTTTTCCTCCATGACCTAGGTCCCTTTGCCATTCCCCTGTACTACAGTTTTATTTATTTATGAGCTTAGCCACCTTACAAGATCCACATCACCAGGACATCTAGTTCAATGCCTTGTATACCAAAGGCACTCAAGACACATTTGTTGAACAAATAAATACATGAGTGAATAAGTCTTCATTTAGAAAATTGCAGTGTCAGGCCGGATGCAGTGGCTCATGTCTATAATCCCAGCACTCTGGGAGGCCAAGGCAGGCGGATTACCTGAGGTCAGGAGTTTGAGACCAGCCTGACCAACATGGTGAAACCCTGCTTCTACTGAAAATACCAAATTAGCTGGGCGTGATGGTACATGCCTGTAATCCCAGTTCCTTGGGAGGCTGAGGCAGGAGAATTGCTTGAACCTGGGAGGCAGAGGTTGCGGTGAGCTGAGATTGTGCCATTGCACTCCAGCCTGGGCAACAGGAGTGAAACTCCATTTCAAAAAAGAAAGAAAGGAAGGAAGGAAGGAAAGAAGGAAGGAAGGAAGGAAGGAAAAAAGGAAAACAGCAGTGTTGGCTGAGTGCCGTGGTTCATGCCTGTAATCCCAGCACTTTGGGAGGCCAAGGTGGGCGGACCACCTGAGGTTGGGAGTTTGAGACCAGCCTGGCCAACATGGTGAAACCCTGTCTCTACTAAAAATACAAAAAAAAAAAAAAAAATTAGCCAGGCATGGTGGTACGTGCCTGTGATCCCAGCTACTTGGAAGGCTAAGGCAGGAGAATCCTTTGAACCCAGGGGGTGGAGATTGCGGTGAGCTGCGACTGTGACATTGCACTCCAGCCTGGGCAACAAGAACAAAACTCCATCTCAAAAGAAAAAAAAAAAAGAAAATTGAAAATTGCAGTGTCACAGTGAGTAAGCAGGCTAGTGGTAACAGGAACAAGGAGAGGCACAATAAAAGGTGTGGTAATTGGAGTGGGTTTATAATTCTCACCTGAGGAGAAACACAGCATTTCGGCTGGTGTTGCTGCTCCATGGAAAGTTCTTCTACTCCACCGACTCTCTCTTTTCCTGGTAACATGGCCAGCAAGAAAGTAATTACAGTGTTTGGAGCAACAGGTAAAAAGTCTTTAATTTTTAGGCCCTGCTGACTTTGCTCACTCTCTTGTCTTCCTGTTTGTAATTTCAGAGCCTGCAAGAGTGGGCTGAACAAAGAGCCCTTTGGAAGAAATTTTTTAAAGTATCCTATTGCTTTAGTTCTTGATGTGGTAAAGGGGTGGCATGATTTGATTTGTAACTTGATCTCAGCAGGACAAGGACACTGACGTTATCTCCCTTTCCCAATCATGGGGCTAACTTGTTGGTGTAAGTTTCGTTTCAACATAAGCTATACTCTGAAGTCTTCTCTCCACTCACTTCCTAATAAGCAAAAGGTACAAGTGTGAGACGCCTGTGGGTTTGGAGTGAATATCCAGCGCCTGACCAATCTTCCAGGAGGTCTGCAAGGATGGAGTGTGCGGGGAGTTTACCTTCCTGGCTCCCTTACAGTTTGTTCCTCAACAGTCAGAGCCATCTTTGCACAATGTAAATCAAATCAAGTTATTATCCTTCAATCTATTCTCATTTCAGCCTCCCAAGGATCCATGTGAAACTGTCAGATCATGTCAGGTCTCTGCTCAAAACCCTCTAAAAACTCCCAGCCCCATGGCACTCCCAGTAACGTGCAAAGTCCTGCTAATGCCCTGCAACAGGGCCTTGGAAATGCCTTGTCAGACCTCTCTTCCTGCCACTCTTCCCTCACTTTGCTTCATTACCCTGGCTTTCTTGCTGTTCCTCCAAAACACCCCCACAGTACAAGGCTCTGGCCTTTGTATTGGCTGCTTCTTCAACCTAGAATGATCTCCGTCTGTTACTATCTCATCTTGAATTGTAGTTCCTGTAATTCCCACATGTCATAGGAGTCACCAGGTGGAGATAAATGAATTTTGGGGGTGGTTCCCCCATCCTGTTCTCGTGATAGTGAAACGGGAGAGTTCTCTGGTCCCCTGCCACAAGATGTGCGATGGGGGTGTGGCTCTCTGTTCTGCCACTGCAAGCTGAAACCCTTTAAGGGAGGGGGAGCATGCATACAGGCAGGTGCAGGAACTGGGGCAAGTGCTTTTGGGCTTCCGCCTTATGGCAGCATCTAAGGGTGGGTGTCTATAACTTTCAAAGCCCAAGTGTGCATGTATTACAGTGTACTCTTTTAGCCTTGCCATCCGCAAGTAGTTTAAGGGTTAACCAGCTCAGTGAATCCTCTGCCTTTTTGCAAAAGGAGGGGGCTAGTGTGACAGTTTTCTGTATCCCAAGCTCTCATCCAGCATCCCAGAAGAATTGGGTCACACATGGACTTGAAGGATGAATGCAGGGGTTTTATTGAGTGGTGAAAGTGGCTCTCAGTGGGATGGATGGGGAGCTAGATAGGGGATGGAGTAGGAATATGATCTTCCCCTGGAGTCTGGCCAATTCTCCGAACATCCCCAGCCAAACTCCTCCTGACATTCCTTCTCTTCTCTCCTCTGCTGCACCATTCTGTTGTCTGTCTCCTCGTCTCCTAGTCTGCTTCTGGAGCCTGGGGTTTGGGGCTTATATGGGTACAGGATAGGGAACATGGCAGGCCAAAAGGCAACTTTTGGGGTGCAAAAACAGGAATGCTTATTTCTCACTTAGGGCAGCAGGTATCCAGGTTTGAGGGTGGGGCCTTTGCCAGGAACTGCCCTCTTCTACCCAGTATTTCCCTGTCTCCTGTTCGTATCAATAGTGAGTTAGTTCTCACGAGATCTGGTGGTTTTACAAGGGTCTTCCCCCTTCACTGGGCACTCATTTTCTCTGCTGCCACCCTGTGAAGTGGTGTTTCCTGCCATGATTGTAAGTTTCCTGAGACCTCCCTAGCCATGTGAAACTGTGAGTCAATTAAACCTCTTTTCTTTACAAATTACCCAGTGTTGGGTATTTCTTCACAGCAGCGTGAGAAAGGGCTAATACAGTTACCCATTGCTTTCTT
This sequence comes from Macaca fascicularis, assembly GCF_037993035.2. NCBI lineage: Eukaryota > Metazoa > Chordata > Mammalia > Primates > Cercopithecidae > Macaca > Macaca fascicularis. The sequence continues at coordinate 97,903,977 of NC_088376.1, forward strand.
CCTCATGTCATTCAGGTCTCTGGTTAGATGTTACCTTTTCCATGAGGACTTTCCAGACCTCTATATTTGAAATTGCAACTCTGCTTCCACCCTGCCCATGTCTGGCTCCCTTCCTTACTTGATTTCTTCTATTTCTGCCTGTCTTTCCACACTAGAATATAAGCTCTATGAGAACAGGAATTTGTCTGGAGGAAGTCAAGGGCTAAAACAGGAAGCAGAGCGAAATAAATTATCAAAAATCAACAGTCAAGTATGATATTAAAAGGAGAAGAGGCGATGGGGTCAGGGATGACTCTATTAAGCGTTAGGGTGATGGTAAAGATGTTGGCTTTTCCTGAAAGAGAAAAGTGATCAAAGGGTTTGGTTTTTTCAGTGTGTTTGTGTTTAGCTACAGGGTCTCACTGTGTTGTCTGGGTTGGAGTATAGTGACTCTCACAGGAGCCATCATAGTACACAGCCTCAAACTCCTGGGCTCAAGTGATCTTCCCGCCTCAGCCTCCCAAGTAGCTGGGATGGCAGGATTGCAACAGCATGCAGGCATTAAAGGATTTTGAGCAGAGGAATGACCTGACTTTGGTGTTAAAAGGATCATTTTAGCTTATGCTTTGTGAAGGGACTATAGGGGGTAAGAACTGAAGCAGGGAGACCTGTTAGGAGGCGGTTGTCATAAAATAGGCAAGATGATAGTAGCTTAGACCAGGGTGGTAGCAATGAGGTTGTGGAGAGTGGTTAGATTCTGTGGAGGTTTTAAAAGCAGAGTTGGCAGGATTTGGTTTTGGAGCAGACATCAGGGTTAAGAAGGGAAGAGTTGAAAATGACTCTAAAGTTTTATGGCTTGAGTAACTGGAAGAATGAAGTTGAGATTCACTGAAATATGGGAGACAGTGGGGAGGAGGAGAAGGTCAGGAGCTCCTTAAACTTGAATTGGTCTCATTAAACTTGAATTGCCAACTAGGCATCCAGAGACTGGGGAGGCAATTGGATAAGATTTTTGGGAGAGGCCAGTCACTCTATTAATTCTGTCTCCTAAATCTCTCTCAGATTTTTTCCATTCTCCCTCTTAGAAGCTTTTTCCACACTCATTTGCCTTCTCTCCATGTTCTACCTTTAAACAGAATCATCTTTCAAATCTGATTAATTTTTCAAACCTTGTAGCCAGCTACTACCACCTTGTATCACATTCCCGTTCTCCTTCATTACTGCCCAAGATGTAAGCCCCTCTAGTTTTTAGTCTCAACCCTATATTTCTCCATGCATCCTTTCCCTGACCCCACATCTCAGACTCCCTTGCCTCCAAAACCTTCTCATGGTACCCTTCTGTTCCAACATCAACATCTTGCTAAATGCCCCCTCAGCCTCTTTGAATAAATGGTCACTTGACTTTTCTCTCTCAATCCTTCGTGCTCATCATCACCACATCCAGTTAATCACCAAAATCCTGTTGATATCATCTTGTCAAGGAAAATAGTGAAAGACTTTGAAATTGGAAAAAAAGACTGGATGTCCGTGCCCAAGGCACCATTATCAGTTTTGTGAGCCTTTCCTTGTTTTTAAGATATTTATAACTCTATAAATTGTAGCAAATACATAATAACGCAACAGATTCTTAACCATAGAAATGCAAATGAAGGCCAGATGCAGTGGCTCCCGCCTGTAATCCTAGCACTTTGGGAGGCCGAGGTGGGCTGATCATGAGGTCAGTAGTTTTAGACCAGCCTGGCCAATGTGGTAAAACCCCGTCTCTACTGAAAATACAAAAATTAGCAAGGCGTGGTGGCGCATGCCTGTAGTCCCAGCTACTCGGGAGGCTAAGGCAGGATAATTGCTTGAACCCAGGAGGTGGGAGTTACAGTGAGCCGAGACTGTGCCATTGCACTCCAGCCTGGGCAACAGAGCAAGACTCTGTCTCAAAAAAAAAAAAAAAAAAGAAATGCAAATGAATTGTGTCTGGTAGACAACAATCGATCATTGCCTAGAGGATATTGACTGGTTTTGTCCCTAATTGTACATTCGTTTTAGCATTTTGGCATTCTTGATTGCCTACATATATGTGTGTTCTTTGAATTTTTCTTATAACATTGTACTGGTTCCCTCATTAATTAATGAGTTAAATAGAATTTTGACACTTTCATTTTGTGTGTGTATAAATTATTATTTACTCTTTAAAAATGTATCCTTTAATATTCTGAGTATCTCTTAAATTTGCCTTATTCCCTCCACCTGAATAACCCCTTCTAGCACAGGTCATCATCAACCTTTACCTAGATTATTTTAAAGCCCACTAATTGTACCCTTGCCTGTGGTCTCTCTATCCTATTCCACACTCTCTATTAACCAGAGCGCTTTCCCAGCGTGTAATTCTGAACATACTGCTTAACTTCATAAAATCTCCTGTTCCCAGAACAAAGTGCAGCCCTGTAGACCTATTTTACTTCTCTAGCCTCATGTGTGACATTGACCTGCAGTTCTCAGTCAGACTGATTTCAGTTCTCTGAATTCACTGCCTTCTCTCTCACCTCTGGAATAAAGCACTTGCAATCCTCTTTGCATGCAGCACACTCCACATGCCTCTCCTAATTCTTGCCTGTTCTTTAGGGCTCACTTCTGTTACCACTTCCTTCAGGAAGCCTCCCTCTAGTCTGGGTTAGATGCTCCATTTAAGTCCTCCTCTGGAGCCTGTATTCTCTCAATCCCTTTCCCCCTCCCCTAATAGCACATATTACACAGTATTATAATTGCTCTTTAATGATCTCCCCTGCTAGTCTGTAAGCTCTGTGCAGGCAGGTGCCACTTTCAGGTTTGAATCCTGAAATCCTTACCTAAGCAGCTCTAGGATCTGGGGTAAATCCTTGAACTCTTTAGGCCATAATCCAACCTATTAATAATGTCTTTCATAAATTTTATCGTATATCCAACATGTTCAAACCTGCTATTGTTTACCACTACATCCCCAGGGCATAGCACAGGATGTAAGAGTCATTCACAAACATGGTCCCAGGACAATAATAGAAACTTTCCTATAAAAATCCTTTTCAAGGACCATGACCCACCCCACCTACTCCAGCACCCCCCACCCCCCTGCCAAAAGCACAAATTATACTCAAATAGAAGGTACTTCAGTTTGTTTAGGTTTTTATTTTATAAAGTCAGAGTAAAATATTCAACTCACCTGCTTTTTAATTGTGAATGATTCCATATAATGGCCATCCTAGGAGGGATGAAAAAAGGTTTTGTTTTATTTTCTCTAATTTATGAAGAAAAAAAGGTTTATTTGATTAATGATTCTAGTGGCTGGGAAGTTCAAGATTGTGCATCTGCATCTGATGAGGGCCTCAGGCTGCTTCCACCCATGATAGAACGTAAAGGGGAGCTGGCATGTGCAGAGATCACATGGAGAGAGAGAGGAAGCAAGAGGAGAAGGGTGGAGGTGCCAGGCTCATTTTAACAACCAGCTCTAAGGAACTAATAGATGAGAACTCACCCCTGAGGAAGGGCATTAATCTGTTCATGAGGGATCTGCTCCCATGACCCAAACACCTCCAATTAGGCTCCAATATTGGGAATCACATTTCAACATGAGGTTTGCAGGGGACAAATATCCAAACCAGCACCCAGTGTTCTGCAATTTCACAGTGATGTGCATAAAGTGGGAATTCATTTGTCAATGTATTGGGCACTCAGTGACCTCTCAATTTGGAAGCTCAGTTAATATCCTTGGACTCAGAGAAATTACTATTTTCTTAGATAATTTCAATACCTCCATCTGTTTTCTCATTCTGTAATTCCCCTGGCTTGATCTTCTAATTATTTTCCTCCTTCTTGCTTGCTCTCTTTCTCTTGTCTCTTCTTCTCCTCTTTTTGGGCTGATATAGCATCTGGAATGCAAAACCTTTTCTAATCTCAGAGGATATTAATTCAGAGTCTTGCTCTGTCACCCAGGCTGGAGCACAATGGCGAGATCTTGGCTTACTGCAACCTCTGCCTCCCGGGTTCAAATGCTTCTCCTGCCTCAGCCTCCCAAGTAGCTGGGATTGTAGGCACTCGCCATCACACCTGGCTAATTTTTGTATTTTTAGTAGAGATGGGGTTTTACTATGTTGGCAAGACTGGTCTCAAACTCTGACATCAAGTGATCAGCCAGTCTCGACCTCCCAAAGTGCTGGGATTACAGGATTAAGCCACTGTGCCCGGCCCCAGAGGATATTAATTCTTTTTAATTTTTTTATTCAGTTCTCTGGACTGTTTCTGTTTCCATCAGTTTGTTTATTTTGGGTTTGCCTTTCATGTTGGAGGCTTTCCTCAAACATATGATGAACTTTGACTGTTCATATTTACTAGTAGACAATTTACTATGAAATTTACTATGAAACCCTGTGTGCAAAGACAGAGCTCACTGAATAACCCCTGACCCTCCTATAGGGTTATCAGTGGTGTATTAACTGGGGTCCCACAAGAAACAGGTGCCACACTCCTTCAGAGAAGCTGAGAACAATTTAAAAACAGTGGACAAGGAAGACAGCAATAAGGAAAAAGTAAGCAACAAGAGGAAGGAGAAAAGGGCAAGAGAGATGACCAGAACTTGGGGACAGTAGCGATGTGAAAGGGGTCATCTCTCTTGCCCTTGGGTCTCTGGCTGATGTCTCTCATTGCCTAGACCCAACCTGAGGGCACGAGAGGGACTCCATGAGGATCAACTGTTGAGTGCACTAAGTAGAACAGAGAAAGTGAATATGGAGGTGGAAGCACAAAAAAGTATCCAGGACAGGTATCCAGCCAATGTGATGGAGGAGCCCAAATGTTAGTAACCCAACATAGCACCTGGCCTATATCACAGGATATTCCATAAATATTTGCAGGGTGAATAAATCAGGCAAGTAATGATCATATCATAATCGGCCTCGAATGTGGTAAAAAATGTTTACAAGTTTTTAAATTTCTAAAAAAATATAAACCAGGGCCAGGTACAGTGGCTCATGCCTGTAATCCCAGCACTTTGGGAGGCCGAGGTGGGTGGATCACCTGAGGTCAGGAGTTTGAGACCAGCCTGACCAACATGGTGAAACCCCGCTTCTACTAAAAATACAAAATTAGCTGGGCACATGCCTGTAATCCCAGCTACTCGGCAGACTGAGGCAGGAAAATCGCTTAAACCCAGGAGGCAGAGGTTGCAGTGAGCTGAGATTGCACCATTGCACCCCAGCCTAGGCAACAAGAACAAAACTCCGTCTCAAAAAAAAAAACAAATATATATATATATGTGTGTATATGTGTGTGTGTGTATATATATATATATGTATATATATATATATATATATAGAGAGAGAGAGAGAGAGAGAGAGAGAGAGAGAGAGCGCACAGGAACTTCTTTTGATGAATTGTCTGAATAACCCCAACATAAGATCTACAACCAGGTAAAAGTAGAATAATTTCCCTTGTTGAATTTGGAGAACCTGTGGGCATCCCTAATTTTGACACCCTGCTCACTTGCCCTTCTTGTTGCCTCAAGCCTCTCCCACTTCTCTCTTCCCATGTCCTCTGCAAAAATGCCTCCTAAGAGGCCACAAAGAACTTAGTTTGAAAGCCATGGGGATATGTGAAGTGCCATGTAGCACCCTCTGAAGTAGGTACTACAGCAGCTCTACTCTGAATCATGGGATTTCTGGCCTTCTTTCAGTGAACATTCTTCTTGATCCTTCCTGTGTTTCTTCTTCCCTTGACCCTGCAGGAGCTCAAGGTGGCTCTGTGGCCAGGGCAATTTTGGAGAGCAAAAAATTTGCAGTGAGAGCAGTGACCAGGGATGTAACTCGACCAAAAGCCCTGGAGCTCCAGCGCCTTGGAGCTGAGGTGGTAAAAGGTGACCTGAATGATAAAGCATCCGTGGACAGTGCCTTAAAAGGTGCCTATGGGGTCTTCTTGGTGACCAACTTCTGGGACGCTCTCAACAAAGATAAGGAAGTGTTTCAGGTAGAAACCAAATTCTTTCTTTTTTCCTTTGAGCCCTTTCCTCTTACCCTCCCTAGCAGCTTCTTTCCTTCCTAGAAGGGGACAGGCCTTCAATCTGGGCAAATATATGTCTTACATCCCCTTTGGCATTTATAAAAAACATGTACTTTAAGTACTTGTTAAAGGTATTTTTGTAAAATTAATGTTATGTAGCATCTGTCTAGGTCTCAAGACCTTGAATATTCCAGAGTGACCGTTTAATGAAGCTAGTCATTGGATTATGTACTTCTCACTATTTGTTTGTACATGGCATGGGGGGTGGTAGCAAGGGTATCCCCAAATTTGAGGCTAGTCTGAGAGTGAAACGGAAAGAATAAAGATGTAATTTACACTTCATTTACACTTCAGATAGATAATTTGGGGATGGGAACATAGAAAAAGAAATAAATGAGCAAACAAACCCACAGTAAATTAAATTCAGGGAAAATGAAAGTTTGTAGAAAAAGTAAACGTAGGCTGGGCGCAGTGGCTCACGCCTGTAATCCCAGCACTTTTGGAGGCCAAGGCGGATGGATCACCTGAGGTTGGGAGTTTGAGACCAGCCTGAACAACATGGTGAAACCCTGTCTCTACTAAAAATACAAAATTAGCCGGGCGTGGTGGTGCATGCCTGTAATCCCAGCTAATTGGGAGGCTGAGGCAGGAGAATCGGTTGAACCTGGGAGTTGGAGGTTGCAGTGAGCCAAGATCGGACTATTTCTCTCCAGTGTGGGCAACAAGAGTGAAAGTCCGTCTCAAAAAAAAAAAAAAAAAAAAAAGAGAAAAAAAAGAAAAAGAAGAAATAAATGTAACCATAGAATATCACATAACTCAGCTTCAGCTGTGTGTAAGCACTAAATATTGATCTAGCCAAAAACAATGATTGGGAGAATGAAAAAAGGGAATTGTGTATATGTGTGGTGGTGGTGGTGCTGGTGGACAACGTGAGTGAGTAAGAGAGGAGACAGAGCGAGTGAGTGAGAGAGAATAATTAAATCCTCATCTTTCATAGTAGGAATTTAGTTGATGATATTTCAAATTGAAAAAATCGAGAATTAGTGGTATAAACATTTACAAAAATAAACAGCTAAATGAAATTGAAGTGTTACTTCTGGAGAACAGTAATCAGCATGGGGCACAGGGAACTTATTTTATTTTATTTGTTTTATTTTATTTTTTTAGAGACAGGGTCTCACTATGTTACCCATGCTGGTCCTGAACTCCTGGGCTCAAGTAATCCTCCCATCTCAGCCTCTTGGGAATTTCTTTTTCACTATAAGATCCATTCCCTCCCAACCCATGACAGTACTATTTGAAATTTTAAACTATGTATGTGTATACATTTGAGAAAAAATGAAGATTACATTTAAAAAAATATAATGGATGGTATTAGCCACTTGAAGAA